>NC_136266.1:105373823-105616323 GCF_964187855.1 Myxine glutinosa
CGCCAACCCTTTTTGCCGCCTTCAACGACAAACAGGGAATTACCAATGAACTGGTACTCAATTAGCCGACCTCGGAAGGATGACAGGCTGAGTCAACCCCCCTGGCATTAATTCGGCGATCGACCGAGATTCGAACCCAGGATCCTAGGATCCTAAGCCGGCACCCTAGCCGCTAGCCCAACACCAGCCCAACACCAACACCATTGCAAACCAAAGAAATACATAAAATTGTTTTTCTTGATAATTGTTGAAATTAAAAAATCTTTTGGTATCCACATATGTATTTCTTTGGTTGTATCCACATATGTATTGTTACGGATCCGGGGGACGGCACTCCCCTTACCGAGGGGGGTTTAATCTCCTCGTCTTTTTAAGCTGGCCGTCCGACCGGTCCTGGTACTTGTAACGCTCTTTTGCGGGGTGGGATTGATCAGGGTTATTGGTCCAGGTATTAGCCCGAATACCTTTATCAATCCCTCTGCAAAACAGGGAGACAAGTACCGCTCGAATCCCGGACAAGATGGAGTTTGCCGAGCGGTTTAGCAATCCGGAATCCGAGCCATTAGCAATTGACTAAACCCGATTGTAAGCGGTTCTGCCAAAATTGTGCCACAGATATTCAACAGGGAAAACACGAAGACGATCGGACGAGAATGAAAGCCAAAGAATAAGGAGGAACAGGTGTTTATTAACTAACTATACAAACCAAAGGGGAAGAGAAGAAACGAAAGTAATTTACAGAAGAAGAAGAAGACACAGCGCAAATCCTTAAACAAGCTTAATTATGGAATCCCAGACAACACAGGCAGCACAAACTCACGTACACAAATGGGAATTGCAGGCAGGGAATGGCGGGAAGGATGAGAAGGGCAGACGGTCCACAGAGCTGGTGGCAGGGAGGTTCGGGAATCGCGTCACGACGTCGAGGTCACACTCCGGTGCAGTGGCGAAAACCCGGTCGTCAGTGCTGGTTGGTATCGTGTCTCTCTCTAGTGCTCCTTGCTCACCCGCCTCTCTGGAACCTCCTCCCGCGTCTGTCTCGTGGGGGCCTCGCGCCAAGGGTTTTATAACTACGCTTTGGAACCCTCTCGAACCTACCAGACGTTTCTTGCCACGCCCTTGGAACCTTCTCGAACTCTCTAGATGTTTCTTGCCACGCCCTAGCAAGCCATGCCCACCGAGCCCTGGTTGGTCATTAAGGGCTCTCTGGCTCCACCTTTGATGATGGGGGCTCTCTGGCTCCACCTTTGATGATGAGGGCTCTCTGGCTCCACCTCCTTCTTCTCCGATCCTGGCCTCGTGGGCAATGAAGTTTTGGGGCGAAGAAAACAGCCCAATGCAACGGTGGCGAATGCCGCCGAAAACAGCCCAACTGGTACTGGCACCTTGCAGAGAGGAGATGATTGGGGAAGGCACTTTGCCGAGACCATTGGGGAAAATTGAAAGGGGGAACTGTCTTATTTGATTGATGCAACGTAGAGTCAACTATTGGAAACACAGCCTTACCTGGAACACAGAATAATGATATAACTATAGAGAGGTCCTAAAGTGTCCTACGTGTTGTACATGGACTAACTAAGGTGCAATCTTTAATTAACAGCCAATTAAGGGGAAATGTACACAGGGGTTATTTATAAGGGAATTTACTACTAAATTTACATGTGAAGGTTCTAAAAACCATAACAGTATATATATATATATTGTTACGGATTATTCACTTCCGTCTTTGTGGTTTTCATCCACTGGAAGCATTTTTAGTTCCATGTACTATTATTGTTATAGTTTGAGTGAAATGGAGATAACTGTCTTCAAAAGGAAAAATTAGTGTTTTAAAAGAAAAACAAATAGATTGGGGAGAAACCGGAAGAGGAAGAAGAGGAGGCTGAAGTGGAGCAAGTGAGGTCGGGAGAAAAAGGCCGATCGGCTTTGAGGTATCGAGCGAATGTTGGCGAACGTTGGTCATGAGCGAATACTGGTTTCCCCGGGAAAGGGATTCCTGTGACAGAGTCGTTATCGCTGTGACAGATAAACCTGCGTGACGGGTTTTGTGGTTCCGAAGTGAATCGTTGTTGGAGAGCAGGTACGCCTCCATTACGGGCCCGTCCACCATTTCACCTCGCTCCAGCCTTTTCACCTCGCTCCAGCCATTTCACCGCGCCCCAGCCGTTAGCCTGGTTTGCGTGTGTGTCGTGGATTTCGATTGGGAATTCGCTGTTTTCCACTTGGGAGCCGCTGCTAGTTCATATCAGCGTCCTTGTCTGGTGAACCGAAGGTGTGAATTCCCAGTCGCCTTTTGGGTGAACTTTTGCCTGACCGACGTCGGCCCGACACCCACCCAGCGGCTCTTCGGCAGCGTCGATTGTCAGCAGTCCTTGGTTCTGGTCTCAATACGACCTTTTTCTTGTGATCACCGGAGCATGGATCGACTTTGGCCTGGTGCCGGGACAGTGACTTTGGGGGTGTTACATTTCGCTCACATGGAGCACCGTGAGTTATTGAGTTAAGAAACTGGTGGTACCATCATAGGATTATATGGTATTTGCAGTGCAATTGAGATTTTATTGTACTTATGCAAGTTGTTATTATTGTGTGATCTTAATACAATACTTGGTTTTTGGTATCAACTGATTGGTGTGGTTTCACCATTGGTTATTGGCACCCATAATAGCACATCTTTCTGCCGTGACTCCTTTCGGGGCTCGGAGGTACAACGTGCCCGGGGTTTGGGGAGGAGCACGTAACAGTATATATATATATATATATATATATATATATATATATATATATATATATATATATATATATATATATATATATATATATATGCACGCACGCACGCACACACACACACACACTCTGGCACCAAAATATGATCGTGATTAAAATATATATTGTCTTTCAGGTGGGTAATTACCTGCGCATGTTCCGTGGTTCCCTGTATAAAAAGTACCCATCACTATGGCGTCGGCTTGCCACTATGGACGAGAGAAAAAAGATCGTAGCTTCCTCACATGGCAAGTAATGTGAAATATACTTGTTGTCATTAATGGTGTGTACAAAGTTGTACACGTTTTGAAACTGATAATTTATCAAAAAAGTTTGAAATGTTTCCTTTCATCTTATTGGTTGTAGACCACGGATACACGACGCTGGCTACCAGTGTCACTCTACTGAAAGCTTCAGAGGTGGAGGAGATCTTGGAGGGAAATGACGACAAGTATAAAGCTGTCTCTATTAGTACCGAGCCTCCGGCCTACTTGCGGTGAGTATGCGCTACTTGTAATGGTTGTGGTCTCCATGCAGACACATTTTGTTTTGTCTTAAATGACGTCTCCCTCTCTCGTTCCAATTGACCGATTAATTTGTGGTTATAATAATTTTAACGAAAAGTCTCATTTTGATGACATGGAGGCTGGAGTCAGGATTGGAGGAAGATGGATCAACAACTTAAGGTGATTGCTGCAAACAGTGAAGAAGGAAAGTGAAAAATCTGGTCTTTATCTAAACCTATAAAAGACTGAAATCCTATAAAAAGACCGAGATAGATTGATGTGTTCAGATCATCGGAGACTTTAAGGTGGAAATAGTGGAAAGTTTCATCTTCCTGGGTTCTGAGATTGAAGTGAGTGCAGAATGTGGAGGAGAAATTAATAGACGATTAGCAATGGGGAGAACAGAAATGTTAGGCTTGACAAAGAGCTGGAAAGATGTGACAATACAAATCAAGAGGAGGCTGGAGCATGATCTGGTACTTGGAGTTGCAATGTATGGATGGATGTGAGTCGTGGACATAGAAATAGAAAGAAAGGATGAAAATTGACTTGTTTGAAACAAATGTTGAAAATTCCATGGACTGCAAGAAGAACAAACAAATTGGTGCTTGAAGAAAATTGAACTACACTCGGTAGAGCGCATACCTCCGCCCAGCTGAACAGTTTACGTTTTGTATCCACTGACAGGCCGGATCTGGATCCGGACCTGAAACAAAATCAAATCGGCTTGTTCTTGTCACAAACAGCAACCTGCCCACCACGTTTCTTCCAAATTGGCACATAACTGAGATATCGTGCTCATTAACAGACAAACAGGGGTGAAAACATAACTTGCTTCCACGTTCGGTAGCGGAGGTAATTTGCCCATCATGTACAGCACATTAGAAGCACTGATGCCTGATGATGGACACATCAGGCGCGCAGAAAACGAAAGTCTGGAGAAGTCCACCATGCTGGGTATGTCGATGGGACGCCCATTTTAACATCCATCTGGGAAGAAGAGGAAGAGGCAGATTTCTATGGGGTAAATATTGCAATAAAGCTGTCTCTACCAGAGCTTCGGCAAGCAGTGCAGGATAGGGATGTTTGGAGAAATGTGACTGTGAATGTCACCAGAAATCAACTATCACTTGGTAGAACCAGATAACTGATTACAATAATTTTTACTTCAAATTTCATTTGAAAGATGTGTAGGTTAGCAATCTTAGCCTATACATGACCCATATACAAGTACATCCTCTTTTCTCCAAATGTCCCTCAGGTGAGTATTCAACAATTAGTCAGGTTCACTATGTTTTTTCGTTCAAAATGTTTGGAGATTAGCAAAACTATACATTTTTGGAATATTCAGAGCATGAGGAATCCAAAAATTAATGTTGGCATTTGTGTAGACACCTTTGCGAAAATGACACTCAGGACAGTGATGAAGATCTGTAAAAGCATATTCCTGAACGGTATAGACCGAGTAGATCCTGTGTATAGGACTTATAGTTCAATCTGATACTAACAAGGCTGCTTTCTTGCTTAATAAACCCCTACCTATAACTTCAAAGGACTTGCAATATAATGTATTATGTAATACAGTTATCTTACTATAATTCACCAAATGTCCGTCCGTCTGTTCGAAGGTACCGTAAAAACTGCTGAACCGATTTCAACGATATTTTGGGTGGATAATCCTGGGATCTCCAGGAGTAAAATAGGCTATTTATTTTTCCCAATTTCAGCTTTCGTCTCCAGCATTCTCAGGTTTGGACTCCCGCATAACATTCGCGTTCGCATAACGTTCATTGTTCTCATTGTGACGATGTTGTTTTCCCGGGTGCCGCACAAACAGCTGCACCGATCGCTGCACGGCTGGACCTTCGAACTCGGTGACCTCGGACAAAGACCATTTATAAGGACACGGGTTGAATCCCTGCTTGAGAGAATTCTAACCCATTTCAACTGAAGGAAACACGTATCGGGAGTACATACGACATAGCGATTGTGAACACGATTACTTTAATCTCCACATGAGAGAATTACACATAGCTATTTGGGTGGTGAATATGCTAACAGATCGCTGTCTCCATCGATCTTGCCAAGGCCGTAACAGCTATCGGCTCAAAATCCTTTTAACTGTTGATTTGGAAGTTTTTACAATGAAGGAAACACGTATCGGGAGTACATACGATATCGGGAGGACTAACTGCACGCGTCTTCAGTATCAAGCTTAAATCTGTATCACAGTATCACTTCAGTATCACAGAATCTTGTTTCTCAGTCTGAGAGTCCTTTAGGTGCTTTTTTGCAAACTCCAAGCGGGCTTTCATGTGTCTTTCACTGAGGAGAGGCTTCCGTCTGGCCACTCTGCCATAAAGCCCAGATCGGTGGAGTGTTGCAGTGATGGTTGTCCTTCTGGAAGTTTCTCCCATCTCCACACAGGATCTCTGGAGCTCAGCCAGAGTGACCATCGGGTTCTTGGTCACCTCTCTTACCAAGGCCCTTCTCCCCCGATTGCTCAGTTTGGCCGGGCGGCCAGCTCTAGGAAGAGTCCTCGTTGTTCCAAACTTCTAACATTTAAGAATTATGGAGGCCACTGTGCTCTTGGGAACCTTCAATGCAGCAGAAATTTTTTCGTAGGCTTCCCCAGATCTGTGCCTCGACACAATCCTGTCTGTGAGCTCTGCAGGCAGTTCCTTCGACCTCATGGCTTGGTTTTTGCTCTGATATGCATCGTCAGCTGTGAGACCTTACATAGACAGGTGTGTGCCTTTCCAAATCATGTCCAATCAATTGAATTTACCACAGTTGGACTCCAATCAAGGTGTAGAAACATCTCGAAGATGATCAAGAGAAATGGGAGGCACCTGAGCTAAATTTCAAGTGTCATAGCAAAGGGTATGAATACTTACGTCAATGTGATATTTCAGTTTTCTCTTTTTAATAAATTTGCTAAACTTTCTAAAATCCTGTTTTCTCTTTGTCATTATGGGGTATTGAGTATAGATTGATGAGGGAAAAAATGAATTTAAACGATTTCAGCATAAGGCTGCAACATAACAAAATGTGAAAAAGTGAAGGGGTCTGAATACTTTCTGAATGCACTGTATAATGTGATGGCTGGAAAAAAATGGACTGGCAATGGGATATATCATTCATGAATGAAGACTCAGTTAAGCATCTTTATTAGCTTAAGATCATTGCAGCCTAGCAAGTGGAGATGGCTCGGATTCATTAGTCTGGGGTGGGGAGGAGGGACAGGATGGAGGTGGGAGGAATTTCTTCAATCTCATTGTTTCCTCCAAGGTTTCAGGACAGCTGTTCACCACAATCTCAGATCATCCCCCATCCACTATCATTATCTTTTATACTCCCATTAACCATCCCCAAGCTCTTTTGCGATTTCCAATTTTTCCTTTCAGTTCTGTGATTGAGCGTTTTGTGGCTGTATACATCTTGTTCATATCCTGTGTTCTCCCCTTGCTCTCATTCTTCCCCACATCCCTTATTTCTCCAAGTCCCCCTCGATTTTGTCCTTCAACCTTGTTGTTTGTGTGTCCCAACCCCTCTCTTTCTGCTGTTGTTTACATTCTGTTATGTCCTGAACTGTTCTGTGCTCTAGCTCCTCCATGAGCCTTGACATTGTATACAAAAAAATATGTATATGTATATATTTTTAGTACACCAAAAAAATGGTTGGATATCTTTCACTTCAGCTCTGCTGCCCAGACTAACATGCTAATCCTTGGCTCTTTACCAGTCCTTCACAAGCTTCGATCTCAGATAGTGACACTTGGTGATCCATCACCTGATCACTGCTATTTTGGTTTCTAAGTTAGATGTCACAATGGGCGCAACTCTTTCCTTTAAATCCACACATTGCTAAAATGTTGCTCAAATCTGCTCATGATTGAACCAGAGGATCTACTGGAACCTTGGTTCATGCTCTCATAACATCACGTTTCGACTTTTGCAATTCCCTAATGGCGGGCTCGCCTGCTTCTTCGCTTAGGTCTGAAATTTGGATCCTGTCTAAATATCTGACCTTGTTGCACCTTACATCTCCGGAAGGACGAGCCCAGCACCGGGAATTCCTGGTTGTCTCCGCCGATCAAATTTGTTCAGTTATTCACTGAGACTTTGGAATCCTCCCCCTTTTAAAATCAATACTGTCATCAGCCACAGATTGTAAATCTCTTTTTAAAGTCTTATCTTTTTACGGTTACTTTCTCTTAATCTTTACCCTTGTTTGCACCATTCTTAAATCCCTACTTATTCATAATTTTGTTTTCTTATTTTTAAAACGCTTTGAGATTTTCTTTGAATGAAAAGCACTATATTAAAAAAAAAAACCCACCGTTTTAGAGGCCATTTTTCCCCGCAAAGCGGGGGTTGGCCTTTTCGGGGACCGTGGTTGTTGTTGTTTTTTGGTCCCCTTTTTGAAGCAATGTTTTATGGCCGGATGCCCTTCCTGCCGCCAACCCTGTTTATCGCCTTTTAAAAAATTTTTTTTAACGATAAACAGGGAATTACCAGTGTACTGGTACTCAATTTGCCGACCTCGGAAGGATGACAGGCTGAGTCAACCCCCCTGGCGTTAATTCAGCGATCGACCGGGATTTTAACCCAGGACCCTTGGATCCTAAGCTGGCACCCTCGCCGCTAGCCCAACACCAGGGATAAAAAAAAAGCACTATATACCAGTAAAAGCAAAAGCACTATATACAAGAAGTAAATTGGTTTATATTTTCCTAAACTTCATAATGATTATGTGCAACCTACATTTGTATAAATTGACAAATTCTGTAAAGATTAGATTGTAATTTATCATGTTTCCAAGAACCGGAGATTGTTGCTCAAGACTGTTAAAAGTTGAATGTTTCTTGTTCAAAATGTTTTTTGTTTTTTTAAACTCATCAACATTAAACTAATAAATGCTCTTTAACCCTTAAACTGTACTTGTCTCATGTCTAGGGAGCAGAAAACAAAAAGGCCAAACCAATGGGTGCCAGCCATGCCCAACAGCTCCCACCACCTGGATGCCGTGCCATGCTCAACGCCCATAAACCGCAATCGAATGGGTCGCGATAAGAAGAGGACCTTCCCCTTGTGGTATCATTAACTACACTAACACCTCTGTTGTGCATATTATAATATCAGCATCATTAGTATATCTATCAACTTCAACTTTAATGTCCCGAAAAGGTTGAATTCCATTTGAACTGGGAGAATTGGCAAAGTTATATTGCTAATTTTGATGGTTAAACAAAATTGTAAAATTGCAAAACAAACTTTGTTTTGACTCGACTGGCAACGTCTCGATGAGATGGAATCGTTCCTGGCACCATATGATTGTCTTCTCTGGCAGTTTTGATGACCACGATCCTGCTGTTATCCATGAGAACGCCGTGCAGCCTGAAGTTCTGGTTCCTATTCGACTTGACATGGAGATCGACGGACAGAAACTGAGAGACACGTTCACGTGGAACATGAACGGTGTGTAGCACACTCAGCAGTGAGTGCACTATGCAGGCCTAGTCAATCTTGAGTCCTTCAATCTTTGTAGTTTTTCTTGCTGGAAACTGGGGGTTTTTTTGTTTGACAAAACACGGTTGTGAAAGCACTTGGATTGGGGTTTCGATGTTTCTTGCTTTGTTTGTCTTTGGCACTTCACACTTTTTTAATCATAACTTTCCCTGACACTGTAATTTGTACATCTCAGAGCTCTGTAACTTTAAATGTACATTTAAAGGAAATTCTTACAGAAACAAGTGGGAAATATTTCGATCACAAGCAATGAGTGACTAATTATAGCATTTAGGTGTTGAAAGTATTGTAGTTACAATAAATGATCACAAAATAAGTATTTATAGCTAATACAGAGTTGAGTGTGTTTATTTTGCACTTTGTATCTGATGAAGGCTGTTAACATTAAACATGCGAACTATCTGGTTATTATCCCCCTTTGGGCTTAGTCCGAAATGGGGGCTTATGGATTTGGTCTTGTCCGTCTGTGCGTCCGTAACCACATGTCGGTGATGTATGGACCGATTTTGTTCATACCTGGCACAAAGACATTACATGACGGTAAACATATGCACGTCATTTTGTTTTGCGATGCCGTCAAAGATGGCTGACTGGCATCCATTTTAGTTGTAAAAAAAAACCGATGTTGAACACGTCCTCAACCATTTCTTGGACATGCATTTACCGATCTTGGTCAAACTTTGCACACAGTTAATGAATGATGGCTTACATATGTGCATCATTTTTTTTTTCGACATCAGATCCAAGATGGGTGACTGGCGGCCATTTTGTTACTTAAACGTGTCCCCGTCCATTTCTCAGACATGCATGGACCGATTTTCTTCAAACTTGGCACAAAGACAATACATGAGTATACACATGGAGAGCCAGGAAACAATATCCACCACAATATCCACTCCACCCTCAGGAGAGCCAGGAAACAATATCTCTCCGTTCTCAAGACCGAACTCTCTTATCTGTCTCCCTCTTCCAAATCCTGGTGGCGTCTGGTCAAATCTGTTTCTGGTGTTTGTTCCCCCTCCATCCCCTCCCTTACCTCAAACGGCTACACAGCTGACTCCGCACGTGAAAAAGCTGAATGCCTCAACTCTGTGTTTGCCTCTAAATCTTGTGTTCCAAACCCATCCCTCTCTGTACCCACCGTACCCAGTCGTACCCAGCTGCTCCTGGACTCAGTGTCCTTTCCTCCTGACAAGGTGGAAAAGTTTCTGTCAACCCTCGACTCTGATTCTGCAACTGGACCTGACTGCATCAGCCCACGGGTCCTAAAATCCTGTTCTTCCGCTCTTTCACTCCCTCTCTCTGTTCTCTTCACCCTCTCTTTTGCTCAAGGTCAACTGCCATCTGCTTGGAAATCAGCCAACATCACCGCTTTGCACAAAAAGGTGCAAAAACAGATCCTAGCAACTACAGACCAATCAGCCTTCTCCCAATTATCAGCAAAGTCATGGAATCCATCATTGCTTCGGATATGAAATCTTTCCTCTTCTCCAATGGCTTGATCTCTGATCATCAATTTGGTTTCAGACCAGGTCACTCTACTCTGGACATGCTGCTTCTGCTGTCTCAACAATGGATGGAGGTCCTCAATGCCAAACAGGAAATTAGAGCTGTCTCCCTCGACATATCATGTGCCTTCGATACGGTCTGGCACCCCGCTCTGCTCACCAAACTCTCCTCCTTTGGTATCCATGGAAATCTCCACGCATGGCTGGCGGACTTCCTCTCTCGTCGTAGTCAACGTGTGGCCCTGAATGGGTTTCTCTCATCTCCTCTTCCTGTTCAGGCTGGAGTTCCCCAAGGCAGTGTTCTGGGCCCTGTGCTTTTTCTGGTCTTCATCAATGATCTCTCTGACTCTCTTGAAAATCCTCTCTATCTCTTTGCTGATGACTCCACTCTCTGCCGCTCCATTCCTCATCCCTCAGATCGGCAGTCTGCAGCCTCCTCACTCTCTGCAGACCTGGACAAAATCACAGATTGGGCAAACAAGTGGAACATGTCTTTCAATCCTGACAAATCTCACACTCTTACGATGTCTCTCCGAAAAGACCGACTGGACAACCCTCCCATCTACTTTCTGAATAATCCTCTCCAAGAAGTTCTGTCACTCAAGCTTTTGGGTCTCACTATCTGCCATGATCTTTCCTGGGAAAACCACATTTCCAAGCTGGCCTCCAAAGCCAGTCGCCGACTGGACATCCTCCGTCATGCGAAGTCCTTCCTTGGCACACCTGAGCTCCTCACCACATACAAGGCTTTCATCCGCAGCTCAATGGAATACTGCTCTCCCCTCTGGGCTGGTGCTCCTGCCTCACACCTAGCTCGTCTTCACGCTGTTGAAACCAAAGCGTTCAGAATCATTGGAATCTCCCGCGATGACGCTATCTCCGAGGGCCTTTCACTTACTCACCGCAGGCAGGTTGGTGGTCTTTCCGTCTTCTACCGACTCCTCTCCGGCCTTGCTCCCCCAGCTCTCTCTGGGCTCTGTCCCCCAAATATTCCTGCAGGTCGCACAAGATCTGCCTGCAACCCTCTTATGGTTAAACTGCCAAAATCAAGACTCTCTGCTCACCTTCACTCCTTCATTCCTCTTTTCTCCCGCCTCTGGAACAAACTCCCTCACTCTCTTCAATCCCACTCCTCCCTCCAAGTCTTTAAAACGGCTGTTCACCACCATCTCTTATCTTCCCCAATCCAAAACCTTGATCTTTTCTACCCCCGCTAATTTCACCCCAAATCCACTTTTTGAGGTGACTTTTGTCTTCTTTCCTGGAAGTCCTTGGTGTCCTTGCGTTTTATACCTATCCTGCCTCCCCCCAGGCCCTCTCCCTCCCACACATCTCCCGATGTCGCTGCCCTCAAATGTTGTGTTTGTGTGCTTCCTCCCCTTCTCTCCCCATCTTGTCGACCGCTCCCAATTTTATATACTTTGTTTACTTGTTTGTTTGATTTGTTTGTTTGATAAATGTTAGCTCTTTCACGAGCCTCGACTCTGTATATTTAAAAAAAAAAAAAAAAAAAAAAAAAAGGTTGGCCGACTGACCTTTTTGTCATCCGACCTTTAACTCCGTACAGAAAAACTACTAAAACCACGGCGGTGCTATGACGTTTATTTTATTTTATTTTTTTCTTCGTTTTTTTTATCGTGCACAAGCTGCTTCTCAGACAGCAACCACACTCTTAAGATAGCAAGTGGTGTAACCTCCAAGAAGGCCAGACCACTTGCTAGCCACAGTCCAGGCAGGGATTTCTAATTTGTTCATGATACCGATGAAAATTAGCCTGGTGTTGGCTTACCGGTTAGGGCGCAGGCTTGGGATCCTAGGATCCTGAGTTTGAATCCCGGTCGATCGCTGAATTAACGCCAGGAGGGTTGACTCAGCCTGTCATTCTTCTGAGGTTGGCAAATTGAGTACCAGCTTGCTAGGATGAATTATCCTGGTGTGTACCCCGATTTAGAATAGGTGCACCGTATCCCTGCGCATCGTAAGAGGCGACTAAGGGTTGGCGTCAATGGCATCCAGCCATAAAAAAAAAACATTGCCTCAAACAGGGAACCATGATTGTCATGGGACCCACAACGCTAACCCCTGCTCTCGCGGGGAAAATGGCCTTAAAACGATCATTCATACCGATGAAAATTCACCTACTTCTTATGAAGGACGCCAATTGATCTTTAAGGTCCAGTAACTAATTCTGACAGATGGGATGTCCAGTTTATATCTTCATCCAATGAACGGGAGCATACATTGATGCCTCAGTCTGCATATTATGCACCAGGATGACAGTTTGTAGCTAGCTCGAGATTCAAACTCAGGCTAGACAGCTCAGAGTTTGTGTGCATACTTCTTGGTCGTCCTGCCAGCCAACCAAATGTATTAGTTCCCATAATTTAACCAAGATGTCTCATCACAATTTCACCTTCTCAGTTTATATACAAGTCCACACAGCTGTCACATGTTCATATCCAGACATTGTGTAGGCCAAGCTATAGTTTTGTTTTTGGTGCTTTATCATCAAGATGTTGTTTCACTGCAGTCTTTGAGGTCATCTTGCGGTAAGATGACGCCATGCTGTGTTTATAAGAGAATGGCAAATAGAGCACACCCTGTGTTCCTTTTGTTCTGACTAGAGTTCCAGTTTTTTCTCTGTGGCGTTGTTGTTACAGCGTCGGCTCTGAATCTGGAAAGTCGGCGGTTCGATTCAGACCTCGGCTGAGTCATACAGTCCCGTGAAAAAGTAAGTACACCCCATGTAAAGTTTTGACTTTTTCAACATATTTCAACATAAAGCTATTTGATCTTCATTTCAACAATATTGATAGATAAAGGTGATATAACACAACAAATATCATGAAACATTTACATTTTATAGTCCATTGTATAATTTAAATAAACATAAATGCAAATTTCACATGTGGAAAAAGTAAGTACACCCTTGACTCTAATAGGTGGTATTGCCCCCTTTGGCAGAAACAACCTCAAGTAGGCGTTTCTTATAACTGTCTACCAGTCTCTGACATCGACTGGGAGAAATTTTTGCCCACTCCTCCATGCAGAATTCTTTCAGCTGTGCGATGTTTGAGGGGTTTTTTGCATGCACACCTCGTTTCAAATCCCCCCACAACATCTCGATGGGATTTAGATCCGAGCTTTGACTTGGCCATTCCAGAACCCTCCATTTCTTTCTTTTCAGCCATTCCTTGGTGGATTTACTGGCATGTTTAGGGTCATTGTCATGTTGCAAGGTCCACCTTCGGTTGAGCTTCAACTTTCCGACAGATGGCCTCACATTATTCTCAAGCACCCTCTGGTACAATGAAGAATTCATAGTGGATTCTATGATGGTGAGCTGCCCAGGCCCTGATGCAGCAAAGCTGCCACAAATCATAATATTTCCACCACCATGCTTTACAGTTGGTATCAGGTTCTTGTGGTCAAATGCTGTGTTTGGTTTTCGCCAAACATGTCCTCTGGTACTGTGGCCAAATAGCTCCACCTTTGACTCTTCTGTGCAGAGCACTTTGTTCCAGAATAGCTGGTCTTTGCCTAGGTGTTCATTGGCAAACTTTAGTATTGTCCTGATCTTTCTGGACAGCAAAGGTTTCCTCCTGGCACACCTCCCATGTAGATCAAATTTTTGCAGCTTCTTTCTAATGGAAGACTCGTGCATTTTGACATCAACAGTGGCAAGAGCTATCTGTAGGTGACATTCTGGGGTTCTTAGAGACTTCTTTCAGCATATAGCGGTCTGCTCTCGGGCTCAACTTGCTGGGGCGGCCTGGCCTGAACAAGTTGGCAGTTGTTTGGAATCTTCTCCATTTGTAGATGATCTTCCGGACAGTCGAATGATTGATTTCAAATTGTTTGGAGATCTTTCTCAATCCCTTCCCAGACTTGTAGGCATCTATAACCTTCTTTCTGAAGGCCTCAGAGAGCTCTTTTGATCTCGGCATGGTGACGCCGCACACTTCAACAACAAAGAGCAAACCAAACTAACTGTCTGAGGTTTAAGGGTGTAGTACTGGTGAAAAATTGAGAAAACTACATAGGTACCTTTGAGAGGTATCTAATTTTCAGTTTTTCTTGAAAGATATAATCTTGGCTCTCAGACCAGTTTCAACGCTTCTTTGTCATATTACATGCATATAATTTGCATAAATTAGACCGTCAATAAAAAACAAGGAAAAACAAAGAACACATTTCTACTTCTATCTTCTATGTCACCTATCATTCTTTTCACACAAAACTTGGTACATGTATTATACATGTGTTACTCTACTACCTGATGAGAGGATTTTGTGAAATTATGTCAAATGTTCACTAATTAGCTAATTATGCCAATTACCAGATAAAACTTGGTTGTCCTTCAATAAATCCACAATGGCTACTCCTATAAACAAAAGCCTTCATCATTTTAAAGGAAATGATATTCTGAATATCCTGTCCAAATTTCAGCCCAAAAGAATGATGCAAATTAAAGTTATAACAAATAATTCT
This sequence comes from Myxine glutinosa, assembly GCF_964187855.1. Taxonomy (NCBI): domain Eukaryota; kingdom Metazoa; phylum Chordata; class Myxini; order Myxiniformes; family Myxinidae; genus Myxine; species Myxine glutinosa. The sequence goes on from NC_136266.1 coordinate 105,388,627, forward strand.
ACTTCCAGTTATTGAGGGGCATGTGTGATGTTAGAAAATTTGGAAATTTTTCAATAATTAGGGGTACTTCTATGACCTCTAATAGCATGATTCTTGTTTATAAGACTATAAGGAAACTGTTCAGCTAAATAAAAAAAATAAAAAATAAAAATCACCTGTTCACCAGTACTACACCCTTAAATAAGACAGGTTCCTCCAAGATCCTCTCTAACGATGTTCTAATCATTTGCACCTGAGCTGGTGCACCTGATTCTAATTTTAGGTATTTGAAGTAGTGATAAATGTGGGGGTGTACTTACTTTTTCCACATGTGAAATTTGCATTTATGTTTATTTAAATTATACAATAGACTGCAAAATGTAAATGTTTCATGATATTTGTGATATTATATCACCTTTATCTATCAATATTGTTGAAATGAAGATCAAATAGCTGTATGTTGAAATATGTTGAAAAAGTCAAAACCTTACATGGGGTGTACTTACTTTTTCACGTGACTGTACAGAAGACTTTAAAAAGGGGTCGTGCTACTTCCTTGTTTGATGCTCAGCATTTAGAGGATAGAGCATGGAGAAATCCCATAGATCAGCATCCATGAGTAGAGAGAGTTTTCTCCTCTTGCTCTGCTGAGTGTGGAGAGAAAAGCGGTCATAAAGATGGCATTGCCCAGAGTACCCTGGGAAGATGCGTCGCTTCCCCCAAAATTCAGCGGCTGTATTTGTCTGGTCGAGTCTGGTGTTGTCCCATGTACGTGTGATTTGTACTACAGCTCCTACAATCCTTTGACCCCGTAGGAAACTCCTTCCCTCCCCTCCCCCCACCCTTCGAATCAACTAAAATGACTTGCTTTAATGTAGGCAGTATCACTCGGTGCTGTTTGGGGATTATTTAACGTGACCTGTTGATTTAAATGTTTTTATTATCTTGCAATCCCATTTCACTTGTTTTACCTGTGTAATAATTTGTTTATTTTTTTTTCTTCAGTTGCTGCAGACCCGTGCAAATGTTATTCTTTCAGGCCAAAATAATTTGTGTAGAACCGCCAGTGTTTGGCTGAATTACTAGTCGATTTATCCGCCTGCAGAGAAACTGATAACTCCCGAGATGTTTGCCGAGATCCTGTGCGATGACCTGGATCTAAATCCACTGAGCTTTGTGCCGTCCATTGCTGCCGCCATTCGGAGCCAGCTTGAAACGTTCCCAACGGATAGCCTTTTGGAGGACCAGACCGACCAGAGGGTCATCATTAAGGTAGCTCCATCACATCACATCACATAGCACTAGTAATTTCCCCCTCATTCTTTGGTGGCGTTTTATTAATTTTTGGCAGTCTAGGGGTCACCATGAAAGTTTTGTGTGGTCATCAAAAATACGTGGATGGTTCATATCCAATGGAATTTTATGAAAGATTAATCCATAAGCCGATATCGGGCTTTCCGTAACTCGCTAAACTCGGGAGCATGATGGTTCTGAGTTCCATTTCTCTTAACCCCACGCATGACAAGCAAAAAGTGGGGTTAAGCAATTGTTTCGTATCTGTCGGTCTGATCCGTTTATGATCGTTAGTTTATGATTGAGGAACAAATTATTTTAATTGAATGTTATATTTTCAACATTAATAGGAATAGGAAGATGAGTTTTCCGTTTATCCGTACTTTGGCTTTGAATTAGTTCCGATCACGCACGCGCAGAGAGGAGTGAGATCATATTTCTTACTCTGTCTGCCTGTCTGGGAATCGAACAAAATTGAAAATCATTCCAAACAGGAAACTTACTGTTTTTAAGGACGTTATAAAGGACACAAACAACATACACAAATAGCTAATGTAACGTGTCCATTAGGATGATATAATAGACACGAAGGAAAACTGTGGTAAACACTGGAATTAATTAATTTATATGCCTTTAAACCTTTATTTAAATTGGATTACATATGTCATGGGAAGGTGTACACAAAATAGAATGTCCACACCTTAAGAACAATGTCAAAGATTTAATTCAATGGAGAAGTCTCACTCTAATATACAGTGCATTCAGAAAGTAATCAGACCCCTTCACTTTTTTCACATTTTGTTATGTTGCAGCCTTATGCTGAAATCGTTTAAATTCATTTTTTCCCTCATCAATCTACACTCAATACCCCATAATGCCAAAGAGAAAACAGGATTTTAGAAAGTTTAGCAAATTTATTAAAAAGAAAAAAACTGAAATATCACATTGACATAAGTATTCATACCCTTTGCTATGACACTTGAAATTTCGCTCAAGTGCCCTCCCATTTCTCTTGATCATCTTTGAGATGTTTCTACACCTTGATTGGAGTCCACCTGTGGTAAATTCAATTGATTGGACATGATTTAGAAAGGCACACACCTGTCTATATAAGGTCTCACAGCTGACAATGCATATCAGAGCAAAAACCAAGCCATGAGGTCGAAGGAACTGCCTGCAGAGCTCAGAGACAGGATTGTGTTGAGGCACAGATCTGGGGAAGCCTACAAAAAAAATTCTGCTGCATTGAAGGTTCCCAAGAGCACAGTGGCCTCCATAATTCTTAAATGGAAGAAGTTTGGAACAACCAGGACTCTTTCTAGATGAGGCCGCCCGGCCAAACTGAGCAATCGGGGGAGAAGGGCCTTGGTAAGAGAGGTGACAAAGAACCCGATGGTCACTCTGCCTTAGCTCCAGAGATTCTGTGTGGAGATGGGAGAAACTTCCAGGACAGCCATCACTGCAACACTCCACCGATCTGGGCTTTATGGCAGAGTGGCTAGACGGAAGCCTCTCAGTGAAGTACATGAAAGCCCACGATGAGAGTTCGAATGAGGAGTCAGGGATTCAAGACAAGCAGACGTGGTGAAGCATCTGGTATACATTTCAACATAAGCCATAAAGATAAGCATCTTAGGAGAAAAGGTCCTGGCATTCCCTTCTGTCTCGAAAAACGGTTTCATGGTTTTTTAAAGAAATATTGTATTCCATCTTTGCACAGATAATTATCAATGTAAGCTTTATTCCTTTTCGTATATCTAAGCACAACATAATTTCTATAAATTTATAATGCAGATTAATCAAAGATTTATCAGTAATTATGCCCTTGACCTTTATTGGCAATACACATTTTGAAGATTCCTTCGTATTTCAAACTACAGCAGCACACAATATCTATAATTATTATTAATGAATTATTATTATTATAATTCATAATGCAGATTACTCAGAGTTATCACTAAGTTTATGTTTTTTCACTTAATTATCATTCCATATTCCAAAGATTATAATACTGCTGTGCATCACGATTTGTATTATAAAGCATCACCCATGTTCCCTAGCTTTCCTGCAATGAGAAGAGTAAGAACAGGTTTGAACAGGATGTAAGTGATAACTCACTTACTCAATAGGAGAGGGACATTTCAATAAACTCAGGTCCATGCAGACTTCTTCACATACCTGAACACTAGAAAACAAATCACCGTCACAATACTTCCAAAACCATGCTATATAGTGATAAACATCAGGAGAGAGCAGGCATGTGAGAGGGTATATATTGTATTGAGGTGAAAAGAGGCTGACAATATGGCTATGTGCTATGCGGATTGACGCTGCATTCTATGGTGATCAATAAAGTCATCATCCCCTAAACTGCGCCTCATCTTATTACAGTGTATAAGGGTGGTGTATAAAACTGTAGGCCATGGGCTACTATAGCTGGCCGTGCCCTCCCCCCGCCCCCCACAAACCTCCGACCCTATATTTTTCTGATGCCCTGGAGTGTCCTGAACATGAAATCAAATGTTAACATTGCATAAGTTGGGATGAACTTGTCATTTCGGGCCAATGTATGGGGGTACCCTCAAAACGTGATCAATTTCGCTTCGTGTCGTGATCTGTTGGCACATTTTCATATTTTGGTGAATTATGGGGTCATTATAGCAGCTACACATACATATAAGGTACCAAGTGAAAGCTGAGCTTGTCAGTTCGTTTCAAACCCTCACATTTAAGTTTCAGACATATGTAATATGAGTTATTGGGTTACATATACACACACCCCTTATAGATATCTGGCACGTCACAAAAATAATCAAATTTCTACATTAGGTTTGTTTGAGGTATATCTGTGAGACTTTATTAGTTCAAATCATATTGTAAACTACACTGTGACCCAAGCGCTACCATTCAATACCACAACTATCATTCTAGGACATAAACTGACAAAATTATGACAATTTTAAACTTGGCACTCGTTAATAGTGCAAACATGGCAAAGCAAGGACAATACGTTCCTATGATTCAATACATCAATAACTCCTGTACCAATTCTATGCTATAAGAATCTCTCATGTACCATGATCATAGACATAACTAAATTTGATGCTTTCAAATACAACATTTTAAAAGAGTCCTTACATTCTTATAATCGTCTCTTTGGTACCATCATTTCATCAAAAACATTAGTGTTTGCTATAAAAAAAAAAATCCGAAAATGATATAAGAATTTACATTCTCAACTTGAAAAAAAAAAAGGTTCAGAAAAAAGTGTATGCCAAATTGTACAACGGGCATATAAAGGGTTAAGCTGGCCGAATGTAATCTCATTACCAATATGATCAAATTATCACCCAACAATCAAAACAATAAACGGGCACATTCATTGGTGAACATTGTCATTCTTGGTCACTGTCCGTGCTTTCTCCGCCAAACGGATCTGGGATGTCTGGCATCCGAGTTCTGCATCCGAGTCATCTGAGTCCACGTGCTTTGGTAGTTTCCATTCGCCATTGGTGGTAGCCCTGCATATGTCTTGGCCAATAGAAGGTACCAGCCTGTGGGATCGTGATGTGGCAGCAGTTGGTTTCCCAGTGATCACATAACTCAAGAACTTCTTCAATTGAGGTGGTAGTATCTCCTCACTGTTTTCTAGGTCGTTTGCTGTTGGTGGCCATTTCAGTTCTTCAGCTTCTTCAAAACTGTGCAGAATCAACTGATGTAAGTAAGTGGCGGCATCCTTAATCATGTCGGTTGAACCGAGTGCATATGCACTCTGGACAGCATGGTTTACATCAATATCAGAGCTGTATACGATGTATGCTGTAAACGTCTTCTTATCAAGTTTGCAGAACGATAATTTCCCACAATAGTTGACATCCTTCTCCAGCTTGGCCTTCAATCTTTCGCTGCGGTAGCTTGGATTGGGGAATTCTGTATGTGCCAGACTTAAGATGTTCGCCTGACTGAGCTCACTCAGCTTGACAATCTTTTTGTCACATATAATGTCTTTGTCAATCTTCTCACACACGTCAGAGTATGCTGTCCTATGTGCTAACTCAAGATTTTCTTGTTGTGCTCGCTTTTCGTCATCAGTACTCCTCCATTGCTTTGGATCCGTAATGTACTTAGCTCGACAGCTCTTGTGGTACTGTGCCTCACACGCAAACAAATCATGGCCCCTGATCCTAGTCAACAGTTTTTCGTCCGCTTTCCGCTCAGCTGATTCCAGAACTCTTCTCCATCCATCAAACTCAAATTTAGATGCTCCCTCGGTTGACCAGCTGCCTTTCACTTTGATTTTCTTGCGTCCTTCAGAGTTACAGAAAATACAATCAGCCTTGAAGAGAACGTTAGCACTCTCAGTTGACGATCGCCGACTTCTTCTGGATGTTCCAGGCGTGTCTGCAGGAACCTTCATGCATTTAAGATTCATGGTGAACCTCTGGTAACATTCACGATGATATCCATCATAGTCTGTATATATATCAGGAATGAGGTCACACACCTGTTGCATTCTGTGTATGGAATCAACTGGTTGGCTCGATCTAAGGGATCGGACTTCTTTCAGTTTGTCCAGTCTTTTATCACCATCTTTCATGCTGACAAACAACTGCAGTGGCTTACAGTTTGATCCTGGAACATGGACTACGCATCTTGGTTTGGAGGTAGAGGCTTTACCACTGCCATCGCGTTTTCTCTTCGATAGCGGGCTATCCTCTTCAGTTAGATTCTGAGTATCAGCAGAATCTTGCAACATTGTCTGGTTGTATTTAGTAGATTACACTGTGGCTTGGATCTGCAATAAAAAAAACAATATGACATTCACAATTGGTGCTCAACTGGCATGAAGGAATACATTTCATAATGAGGAAGAATTATCACATTTAAGAACTTGTGTAATGAAAATATATCTTAAATAAATGTCAATGATCTGTATCACAATTGGAATCAGCTGAAATATGGTGGAATATTAGTTCAAATATGCTTAAATAATATGGTTAATCATTCTCAGTTCTGCAAGTGAAGCTTAACTAACCTTGTCTGTCCCTGCGATTCTTGGACGCCAAGTCCAAAAACTTAAGCTGGAAGTGAAACCTAGCTAAACTGTTCCAACATGAAGAATGAAGTGCTGAAATAAAACTTACCTAATAATTAATAAAGGGAAAGTAAATTAATACACATATCATTATGTGATGCGCCGGATATCTACAAGGGGTGTGTGTATATGTACCCCAATAACTCATATTACATATGTCTCAAACTTACAAATGACCCCATAATTCACCAAAATATGAAAATGTGCCAACAGATCACGACGCGAAGCGAAATTGGTCACGTTTTGAGGGTACCCCCATCCATACATTTGCCCCAAAATGACAAGTTCATCCCAACTTATGCAATGTTAACATTTGATTTCATGTTCAGGACACTAGGGCATCAGAAAAATATAGGGTCGGAGGTTTGTGGGTGGGGGGTGGGGGGGGAGGGGGAGGGGGAGGTGCACGGCCAGCTATAGTAGCCCATGGCCTACTGCTTCAGTAGCGCTAAACTTCCAGATGCTTCTTTTTTTTTTTAACAATCTTTAAAATCATTTTTATTATTATTGAAGTACAGTCGGACCCCGACATTCACTGGGGATAGATACGTTCCTGGAAAATGCCATAAATGTCGAATCTGAATTTCAATGGGAAAAGGGGGATAGGTTCCCGGTGGTTCCTGTTTCGTGGAAAATCCCGCGAAGGTCGAGGGAAATCCCGCGAAGGTCGAGGGAAATCCCGCGAAGGTCGAGGGAAATCCCGCGAGGGTCGAGGACAAAACCGCGAATACGCCCACGAAAAACCACGAAAAGAATGTTGAACTGCATGGTTGTGTCGGGGTCACTGGGACTGGACCACCAACACCTTCAGACTGTTACTGATACATTTATTAAAGTACGTGCATGGCGAGAGAAAGCAATTACGCAAGCCGTTATTACGTACGTAAACCTTCGCAGATCTCTCCCGAGAGCAGTCAACAAGTGTGCCGTATTTATAGCAATTCAAAGAGTGGCCTACGAGCCGAAAGAACAGCCTAAAGCAAGGCGATAAGGAGTGGTTCAAGGAGCGGCCAACCGCCCCTCCCTGCCACGCAAGCGGAAAACAAGCCACGAGAAAGAAAAGAGTCAAGCCCACAAGATTACCGTTTGCCCAACAGATTATCTCAACAGCTGCCATGAATTCCAAGAACAAGGCACTGTCTCAATCTCTCTTTCTACCTGGCAACAGTAGTTCTCTAACTCACAAAGGAATACATGTTTAAAATAAATACATTGAAATCCCACAGTTGCACATGTACAGCCACTTTAGGCGTGACATGTGGAAGATGCTTTTAGAACTGTTATGTGCACAGCTGGTGGGAAATGGTTTATGCGTGGCTGGAAGTGACTTTATGCGTGCTTTTCGTAGTAGTTTCATGTGTGTGACTGGTGGGAGTTTTATTTTTTGGCGCCCACGAAAAACCGTGAATATGTGGGACACAGGGCCGCGAATGTAGAAACGGATCACAATTTATCAACCGTGAATATATGGAACCAGCGTGTCGTGGTCCGACTGTTTGCACTTCAACACGACTTGGGGTATCGTGTTCTATAAACTCTAATTTGATTTGGTTTTAGCGCTGACTTGACCGATCTTTTATCCTGTCTCCTTTTGGCCACCGACTTCGGGTTATATCAGCTGACCAACCGACCAGTCTGTCTGTAATTCACCCATAATCTCATACAAGTTCTTTACAATAACAGCTTCTTTCATGCCCATTTCCTAAATGGTGACAAAAAAAAAATCATACTCTGGGGACCTTATTCACCTAACCGTTTAAATTTGTAGTTTGACTGAAGGTATCGGCATCTTTATGTCGTTGCAACACAAAGTGTACATGTTAATTAAGCTGCATGCATTTGTCTTGCACAGAGAAAACAACAATTCTGTCTCAAATACATTAATTTGACTGTTTTGGAGACTGTTCACCTTATAGTGTGGATGATGTAATAACTGCAGGTATTCAAAATCGATTGAGAATGCATGAACATGAAGTATTCCTAACTTATTATAGGCTGTGGTGATGGCCCATTGTCAAGCTGGCAACATGAAGGAAGGTTGGGCTTGTACGTGGGTTTTAACGCTGAAATACGTCGTGATTGGTTGTTGCTTATTGCACATTCATTATAGTTCAACATTGCTGAAGTGTCGATCGGCCCGTTTATCCATGACAGAAATTACTTACCACGCACAAGGGGTTTTCAACTGAAGAGGTAACAGCATTCTGAACACAGAGATGATTTCCTTTTTTTGTGTTTTATTTTTTTAAATAGTTTCCTCTAAGGATTTTTGTAATCGTTTTTCCCTTACTCCCCTGCCCCATCCACCCCCCACCCCCAACCTTTCACTTCATGTGATGTCAACCCACACGGTTTATCTGTGATTTGTAATCCTCTGAAATGCCATCTTTGCTAATGCTGAGCATAAAATGAGGATGCAGCACGTACCATTTTAAGAGCCTTTGTTTGGTATGACTGCTGTCGGGCTGTCCTGGTATGACTGATGTCGAGCTATGACTGCTGTCCGACCTCACATTGGGAATGTTTGCACAGTGGGCAGTGGATCACATTGCTAATATTTACAATTTACAACCTTTATAGCCTGATTTGGCTGTTTGTAGCTTTATCAACTCATTAATAACATATTAAAGCAGAACCAAACAGTGCAACGCTGGCAGCAATTCAACTTCACAACGTGGGCCACAGTGAGCTTCAAGTCTTTTCACCACAAAACGCCAATTTTTAAATTATCCTCCATTCTCCATGGCCTTTGGTGTTGTTATTGTCAATCTCAGGAATAACCGTGGATCGAAGCAGGATGCAGTGACTTCTTTAGCTACCATAGATCATGTGAACCTCAGAGATGATCCGATGTGCATTTCCACAATGAGAACGTTGGTGGTGTCCACTGTTATTCGAGTGGCGACGAGATATCCACCTCATTTAGCGTAGTCAAGGTGGTGTCCACCTTGCTGAATGGCACAAGTTTGCTGCATTAATAAACCATCCATGCCACCCCAACCAAAGGATGCTTGTGTGCAGTTGGTTTATTGGTAAACACAGTGGACACTTTATCACGGTGCCATGATTATGTTACCGGAAATAAGGTTTACATTATGTCACTGAAAATCAAAGAAACTTGTGTTGTTCCTGAAGGCCCATATCAAATTTGACCTCTCTGAAAATGTGACCAATGGGATACAGCAGAGAAAGAGATCTTTACCCCATGCACGCGAAGCGAAAAGCAGGGTCAAGCAATTGGTTATTGGCAGTCCGTCCGTCTGTTATCAGTTTATGATGGAGGAACAACTTATTTCAATGGAATGTTATATTTTGAACATGAATCAGAACATGAATATGAAGACAAGTCTTTAGTGTTCCCCTACCTTGACTCAGACGATCGCTGAATTAATGCATCTTTCTGAGGTCAGCAAATTGAGTACCAGTCCTCTGGTAATTCCCTGTGTGTCGCAAAAAGGCGACTAACAGGGTTGGCAGCAGGAAGGGCATCCGGTCATAAAACATTGCTTCAAAAAGGGGACCACGGTGCCCAAAAAAGGCCAACCCCTGCTCTGCGGGGAAAAATGCCCTCTAAAGGTGGTTCTACCTTGACTCAGAATTGGTCTTGATCGCACATGCGCAGAAATGAGTGAGGTAATGTAAGGTTTCACTATCAATGATTAGCTTTGATTTTCTCTCTCTTTTTTTTTGCAGCTCAACATTCATGTTGGCAACATTTCCCTGGTAGACCAGTTTGAGTGGGACATGTCTGAGAAGGAGAACTCACCTGAGAAGTTTGCGCTCAAACTATGCTCGGAGCTGGGCCTTGGGGGAGAGTTTGTCACTACCATTGCATACAGCATCCGTGGCCAACTCAGCTGGCACCAGCGCACCTATGCTTTTAGGTATCACGTTTATGTTGGTTATGAATTCATATTTTTGGGGGGCAAATGCTAACGTGTGTGTGTGTGTGTGTGCACTGCAAAAGTGCATGGAGAGATGTAATGATTTTATTGGGAAAGAATATCCATGTAAGAAACTGGTCATCAGGAGTAGTGGGATAAAAGATTATACTTGAGAGACAGGACATGTATTGTAGATAATCTGAGAGAGCCCCAGAGCGAGGTTTCTGTATTTCACCTGTCCATGAATGCACGGGTGCAGTGAAAACCCCTTACCCACTGTGGAGATCGCGATCCGAAATGCGGGCGACGCCGATGCTTGGTGCCCCTTCCTGGAAACCCTCACTGATGCAGAAATGGAGAAAAAGATCCGCGACCAGGACAGGAATACGCGGTAAGTTGTCAAGGGATGAAATCTCTTAATCTTCAATCTTCCACAGTCTGCGGTAACGTGCGACTGTTTGAGCACAAAGTAAAAGCACAAAACATACACATTAATTCGTTAATTTACGTCCCATGTACATAAGTGTTTTCCCTCTTCATTTTATGCAAGGCCAATATTTCCTCACTATTCACTTCCAATTTCTATATATATTTTTTTATAACCTGCAGGCGCATGAGAAGGTTGGCAAATACAGCACCTGCATGGTGAAAATGCTCGACGAGCGTCACACTACAACAGTGAAATGAGCTCTTTCCAAGTGCACCCAATTGCATTTGGCATTTTAATTGTGTGCTTGAAATGTGTTCACGTCTTCAGCTTCTCCTTCGTTTTTAATTACTCTGAAGTTGCAAAAATATTTGGCTTTTTTGTAGTTATCTTATTTACTGTAAAACATTTTGTATATAAAATGTTAAAAAAACAACTATTTGTTGATGAAGTTTTGTTACTGCGTTTTTATCTCGCCTCAAGAATACGTTTGGAAGGATGTTAACTATTCAAATTTAGAAGGTGGGACCCGTAGCATCATGAATATTAGCTCAAATGCATAGCATTTTGAATAAACGTTTTCCATCTCCTTGGAAAGCCTCATTCACTGTTTTGTTGAAGGTACCACTATGTGCACAGTTTCAAACCCATGCAATCGACGTTTACAAACGATGGTAATCGATGGTCAAACCCATGCAATCGATGGATGCATTCACATCTTTTTTTTTTCTTTCAATCACCAACCTTTCAAGACTCCACTCTCTGCCGCTCCATTCCTCATCACTCAGATCAGCAGTCTGCGGCCTCCTCGCTCTCTGCAGACCTGGACAAAATCACAGACTGGGCAAACAAGTGGAACATGTCTTTCAATCCTGACAAATCTCACACTCTTACGATGTCTCTCCGAAAAGACCGACTGGACAACCCTCCCATCCACTTTCTGAATAATCCTCTCCAAGAAGTTCTGTCACTCAAGCTTTTGGGTCTCACTATCTGCCATGATCTTTCCTGGGAAAACCACATTTCCAAGCTGGCCTCCAAAGCCAGTCGCCGACTGGGCATCCTCCGTCGTGCGAAGTCCTTCCTTGGCACACCTGAGCTCCTCACCACATACAAGGCTTTCATCCGCAGCTCAATGGAGTACTGCTCTCCCCTCTGGGCTGGTGCTCCTGCCTCACACCTAGCTCGTCTTCACGCTGTTGAAACCAAAGTGTTCAGAATCATTGGAATCTCCCGCGATGACGCTATCTCCGAGGGCCTTTCACTCACTCGCCGCAGGCAGGTTGGTGGTCTTTCCGTCTTCTACCGACTCCTCTCCGGCCTTGCTCCCCCAGCTCTCTCTGGGCTCTGTCCCCCAAATATTCCTACAGGTCGCACAAGATCTGCCTGCAACCCTCTTATGGTTAAACTGCCAAAATCAAGACTCTCTGCTCACCTTCACTCCTTCATTCCTCTTTTCTCCCGCCTCCGGAACAAACTCCCTCACTCTCTTCAATCCCACTCCTCCCTCCAGGTCTTTAAAACAGCTTTTCACCACCATCTCTTATCTTCCCCAATCCAAAACCTTGATCTTTTCTACCCCCGCTAATTTCACCCCAAATCCACTTTTTTGAAATACCAACTTCTTTCCTGGAAGTCCTTAGTGTCCTTGCGTTTTATACCTATCCTGCGCCCCCCCCCCCCCCAAGCCCTCTCCCTCCCACACATCTCCCGATGTCCCTGTTCTCAAATGTTGTGTTTGTGTGCTTCCTCCCCTTCTCTCCCCATCTTGTCAACCACTCCCCTTTTTATATACTTTGTTTGCTTGTTTGTTTGATTTGTTTGTTTGATAAATGTTAGCTCTTTCACGAGCCTCGATTCTGTATACAAACCCCCCCCCCCCCCCCCAAAAACCACATGCTGAAGTCCATGCTGTGGAGCACCTTGTCTCATTAGCATTGACCTATTTTGGGTAGACCATAGATCAAAACTGGTTGGCAGAGGTGAGTACTGCGTTGGGCAGCCTTTGCAGAGCAGCTTCTTTGTGCCATAAAGACAAAGTTCCATTGCATGTGCCTCTGTCCTGGGTTGGAGGTTCTGCATCCCAGGTGGAGGTCACAGTACTGTACTGTACATTCATTAGTAATGGCACAATGATAGTCCGAGGTCCACCGATTGTTTCCGGCCTGATGGCGTTACCTCCTATTGTTTATCAAGAGATGCTTAGCCCTTTAATTGTTTTGTAGTAGCAACCATGACAAGTCTGCTGTTTTTTTTTTTTGTGGAATCAAAACTAGTTAATAGCAAAAACCATGACCAAAATTATTTGCTTCGTTATCAATTTTAGATAAATGTATTGATTATTCCTCCTAATGAGACTACTCTAGGTATTTTGCGTTTTTGTTTAAAAGGCTCATGCACAACCAGAACCATCTTGTGTGAAATGGGGTAAAAATAAATAAACCAAATTACGATGCCTTATCCCAATACGTGACCTTAGCAACAACTGACTCATCAGATGCTGTGGTGTAATGGTTAGAGCGTCTGCGACGAGTCTTGGAATACAGCCGTTTAAACCTCCGCCGAGTCTTACCAAAGACTTTAAAAAATGGTATGTGCTGCTTCCTTGCTTGATGCTCAGCATTTAAAAGGGTAGGAAATTACTCCTTAAGAAATGCTGTGTTGAGTGCAGTGAGAAAGGTGGTGCCATTGTTGTGACGTCACTGCTACCCAGAGTGCCCTGGGAAGTGACGTCACTTCCCCCAAGCTCAGTGGCTGTGTTTGTCTTGTCTAAGAGTTCTGTGTTGTCTCGTGTATTCGTCTGTATGTCCATGTGTGTGGCAGCTCCACTAGAAGCCTTTGATACTGAAACAAACAATCAAGAACACGTGAGTGAGCTTCTGTGCTATACTACAATAATAATGGATGAAATCAACAGGCCACTGCTGTCGGAAAGCAAAGAAGCTGACGCTTCGGGCGTTAACCCTTCATCGGAATGAAAGCTGGAAGGGTGAAACATAGATGCCTATTTTGCTCCGATGAAGGGTTAACGCTCCAAATGTCGCCTTCGTGTTTCCCATGGCGGTTAGCTTATTCATTGCATCCATTGTTCTGCAGATGTAGATAGACTGGTCTTCACCAGCAAAACCAGTTTTTCATTCTACAACAATAATGCTACGTCTTGAAATGCAAGACTAACAAAAAAAACCAAAAAAAAAAACCACCTTTAGAGGCCATTTTTCCCCGCAAGGCGGGGGTTGGCCTTTTTCGGGAACCGTGGTTGTTGTTGTTTTTCGGTCCCCTTTTTGAAGCAATGTTTTACGGCCGGATGCCCTTCCTGATGCCAACCCTTTTTGCCGCCTTTAACGACAAACAGGGAATTACCAGTGAACTGGTACTCAATTAAGCCGACCTCGGAAGGATGAACAGGCTGAGTCAACCCCCCTGGCGTTAATTCAGCCATCGACCGGATTCGAACCCAGGATCCTAGGATCCTAAGCCGGCACCCTAGCCGCTAGCCCAACACCAGGGACAAGACTAACAAAGGTCGATGAAAATAAGTTAAATTGGTGTTAGATGTCAAGTCTCCTTGGGCAATGATGGCATTGCCTTCTATTGCTGGTACACACGGGTAAGTGTGTGTTATAGACGGGGGTCGCCACTCCTCTCCGTCCCTCTGCTGGCCGTTGGGGAATTCACCCTCTTCCACCCGTGCTGTTGGAGTCGACTGGACTCTCATCCGCCAGATGTGCAGAGCCATCTGCCATTTACACCGCATGGCTGCGGACCGTTACCCTGGTAAGGGAGGCTGACAGGTACTACACCTTGTCCACAGGTGACCTGGGGTTATGCATGGCAGGGGCATCCATCTCCCTGAGGTATCAGAAGACACCCGCAAACCCATTGGTGTTAGGAACCACTCGGAATAGGGGGAAATGCCCACTGAGGAATGAACTTATTTCCTTATATTGAGAGAAGTAGCAGTAGAGCTGGATTTCCTGTAATGTGATGAGTAATTGGTAGTTATCTCTGTCTTGGCCTTCCAGCATTCACTCTTGCATCCTTTTTCTTTTGTGTCTATAACTGACTCCATGTGTGCAGTCCCACTGTACTCTATCAACCCCTGTTTTAAAGTCAGTATCTCGATGTCTCATGGTGCTCCCCATGCATGCTCTTTTGTTCAGCTCTTGGTTTGGAACATGCCTTTCAATTTAATTTTGGAAATACAGGTATTAAGGTTCAGAGAAGAGAAGAATAAGAGGCAAAGGATCCTGTTTTTACTCTAGGCATTTTGGACACAAAACGGGCAAGTTTTTTATTTATTTATTACATCCTACATAGGAATGGATGATGGATCACAGCACAAGAGGATCGTATTTCTAATTTACGACAGTAGTAAAGCTCAGAACTAGAAATGGGAGAGACTGAGATGGTATTGGGCAGCAGACTTGATCTTAGAGCTTGAGTGATGCAGGGAGACTCCATTTAAACCAGTGAGAGACAGTTCCGCAGCAGAGGTGAATGCTCGGTTTAGATTGGGCAGGGTAACAGATGAAGGATTTTTGGTGGAAGTGTGTGACCTATCTCGGCAAGGGTAGGGCAGAGAGGAGTGCCACAAACCTGCCTGCCGTGAGCAACAAGCAGACCAGGGCCCCGGCTCCCTGTTACAAGTTGCCATTATGACACATAAAGGGGGCAAGACCTTAGATTTGAGGGGTGCAAGATGGGAAGCAGCAGTGCCAGTGCAGAGGGGGGAAACCATATTCTTGGACACCGGACGGATAAAGACCTTTTACACTGTTCCAAGTTGAGGATGGCAAAGGAACAACTTGGCCTTAAAGAGAATTCCTAGGTGTTGGTCAGCTTTGGAGGCGAGTCTAGAAATGATCCGTCCGAGAATTCCAGAGACCATGACCCCTCCTAGATGTTCACCACACAAACGCGTGATTTGCCCTCCAGACCTTACGGAGGTACAAAGTGAGAGTATGGGTAGTTTTCTCTTCCAGGTAGTTTTCCTGTTGCTTATTTCTCTAGATTGGGAGAATCACTATCTTCTGCATCTTGATTGGTGAGTAACTATCCTGCGCACAGTGGTCCTCAACAAAGTGGTATGTATAATGGATTTTCTTTGTTGAAGATCTTTTGGCATTTTTCAGGTAAAGGCAGGATAACACTTTTGTAATTATTATAAAGACTTCTGAAAATGATACTATCGTTAGGATAGTTGAACCTCCTTTAGAGGCCATTTTTCCCCACAGAGCAGGGGTCAGCCTTTTTTTGGGCACCGTGGTCCCCTTTTTGAAGCAATGTTTTATGGCTGGATGCCCTTCCTGCCACCAACCCTGTTAGTCACCTCTTGTGACACACAGGGAATTACCAGTGAAATGGTACTCAATTTGCCAACCTCAGAAGGATGACAGGCTGAGTCAACCCCCCTGGTGTTAATTCATCGATAAACTGGGATTCGAACCCAGGATCCCAAGCTGGCACCCTAACCGCTAAGCCAACACCAGGCTCTTATCAGGATAACAGATTTAAAAAAATTTGCACCCTATTGACAAGACCGGCAGTTACTGAAAGGCCATTGCAGCAATGATTGCTAAATATGAAATAAATATACAAAATAAAATAGATAAAAGTATGAAATTTTGTATATTTTCTCCAATGGGGAGCATGACCACAAACATGTATATGATCACCATGCATGACCACAAACATGTATATGATCACCATGCATGCCCACAAACATGTATATGAACACCATGCATGACCACAAACATGTATATGATCACCATGCATGACCACAAACATGTATATGATCACCATGCATGACCACAAACAGGCTGTGAACAAACAGGAGCACATGACATTTGAAACAAATGTGATGACAATTCTGGTTTTGATGTCATGAGGCTCATCATTTCACGTTCCCTGAATGCCAGGTATCTGACAGAATGGTGCAAAAGTAATGAGGGCACCTACCTTAGTGCTGTCACTCCTGGGTTTGATTGCTGACCCACGATAAACTGTTGGATTGGTGCTTTTGCGGGAAGGGTGTCGCGCCACAAAATGCTCCAGCCCTCTGATGTTAAGTCGTGTCTCCTGTATTCCAGCATTAGTTGGTGACGTCGTAGATCGCTCGGTGTTCTTCACAAAGAGTAGGCGAGCCATCGCCGGCATCCTGAACAAATTACAAATCCATTTTCTCACCACCAGGGGGCACTGCATCACGACCACAGCTGTGCCCCCTGATGATGCAACAACCTTTAGCCTCATGTTGCTGACGCAATAATATACATAACATGCAAGCATACACATGGAAGCAGATTTAAATAAAAGTTCATTTTTGGGATTCCATGCAAGAAAGAGGAAGGGAGAAGCAAACCATGAACTCCAGGCTCCAATTTTTGAAAAGATGGCTCTTTAACGTCTATACGTATACTCCATAGCATGGAGTGTTCCATTACCAACTATATCCTCGTAGGTTGAACAGTTTACGTTTTGTATCCTCGATCTGGATACGGACCTGAAACCAAATCGAATCAATTCGTCCTTGTCACAAAGCTAACCTGTACACCAAGTTTCGTCCGAATCCGTCCATAAGTTTAAATGGATGCAAACGGCACATCCGCCTTCAACAGGACGCCCGACGCTGTGCTCCGAGATGCAGCAGCCCTCACTGGCACTGCCGAATCGGCAAATCGGAAAGGTCTCCGAAGGTGCAGAGAGAGGGAGCGCCGACGCTCCTCGCGCAGTTCGTCCCGAATCGGCGAGGCGGAAGCCGCGGATTGCGGTAACAACCACCAACCCTCGGGCTCAGGCGGTTTCTCACGCTTGTCCAACTTCATTCGCGTGCTCACTCTCGGCCATCGTTTCCAATGTTACTCCGCGGATAACACATTCCCTTTGGCTGCACAGTCAGAGCACCGAGACAAGTTTTCGACTCGTCCTCAGAGCTATCGTCCCGTCGATGACGTTGAAGATCCAGGAAGAGGAAAAGTTTTCGTTGAGCAGGTGCCGTGGTTGACCATGGACGCCGAACTCCAGCGAGCATGGCTCGAGATCTTTCCGAGCTTCCCTGTGCCCGTCTTGGCCCTGTCCGATCCCGTCACGGTCCAAGACCTTCGGGAGGAACTTCATCGCCGCAAGGAGTCCGTGCGAGAGCTGCAGCAGCAACTTCGCCGTGAAGAGTTCTTGGTGATATACCTGAGCAAGAGGTTGGAGGAGGTGAGGACCGGACGAAACGTAGTTAAAGGGTCCGAGGGACAGGCGAGGGACGCGAATCGGGTGGTCATTGAGGGTCCACCGTCGTCTCCTGGGCCAGCTGGGTCGCCCCCCAACCCGACACAGACACTGGTTTACCCCGTGCCGGCCGTGAGGCACGGAAAGCGGAGACGTGCACCCAGGTACCAGCACGGAGGGGGCTCCTGCTCGATCGAAGACCTCCTGAGCTGTGTCGTGGACGTAAACGGAACCCCTGGCAAGACCTCGGGTCTCAGACAAAACCGCTGCCGAGACGACCAGACCCACGTGGTTGATCCAGGTGAACCAAGCAGACCACGATCGTGGCCTATGAACGTGCACAGTTCGGTGCACGAACTCTCTTTCCCGCCAAGGGGTGTCCTTGCGTCCTTGAGCAGCGTGGACGGGAACGTTTCGAGCAGCAAGACGGGTCGCCGTTCCCAGCCGATGGGCCAGGAGCGCGCACGCTGTGCAGGTGAGTGGTGTACACTTCAGTAGTGAACAGACCTCTACGCTAGTTCGGCCTGTGCAATTTTCACATCTGAGGAGATGCCAAAGCTCTTCAAACTCGGGAAGACAATAATTCAGTACCAAGGCTTTGTTTTTGATTACTGGTGATATTTAGATATTGATTACTGGTGATGTTTAGATATTGATTACTGGTGATGTTTAGATATTGATTACTGGTGATGTTCAGATATTGATTACTGGTGATATTTAGATATTGATTACTGGTGATGTTTAGATATTGATTACTGGTGATGTTTAGATATTGATTACTGGTGATATTTAGATATTGATTACTGGTGATGTTTAGATATTGATTACTGGTGATATTTAGATATTGATTACTGGTGATGTTTAGATATTGATTACTGGTGATGTTTAGATATTGATTACTGGTGATATTTAGATATTGATTACTGGTGATGTTTAGATATTGATTACTGGTGATTTTTAGATATTGATTACTGGTGATGTTTAGATATTGATTACTGGTGATGTTTAGATATTGGTTATTGGTGATGTTTAGATATTGATTACTGGTGATGTTTAGATATTGATTACTGGTGACGTTTAGATATTGATTATTGGTGACGTTTCGATATTGATTACTGGTGATGTTTAGTTAGATATTGGTTATTGGTGATGTTTAGATATTGGTTATTGGTGATGTTTAGATATTGGTTATTGGTGATGTTTAGATATTGATTACTGGTGATGTTTAGATATTGATTACTGGTGATGTTTAGATATTGAATAGTAGTGATATTTAGAATGATTTGTTTTTGCATACTTGATTGAGGCTTTTTGTATACCTGGTTGAGGCTTGTATAGGAGCTAACACAAAGAACATACGAGAGAGAGAGAGAGAGAGAGAGAGAGAGAGAGAGAGAGAAAGAGAAAGAGAAAGAGAAAGAGAAAGAGAAAGAGAAAGAGAAAGAGAAAAAGAAAAAGAAAAAGAGAAAGAGAAAGAGAGAAAAAAAAAAGAAGAAAGATGGAAGAACAACAACAGTAGGGAACAGGGACATCAGGAGATCTGTGCAAGAGAGAGGGCCGGGGTACACAAGATAAACAAGATAACACTACAGGGAATTTCAGGAAAGAAAATGGGGAATTTGAAGGTAGGTTTGGCATGGATAAATGGGGATGGAAAAGATCAAGGTTTTGGACAGGGGAGGATATGAGAATAAGAGATGGTGGTGAACAGCTGTTTTAAAGACCTGACGGGAAGACTGGGATTGAAGAGAGTGAGGGAGTTTGTTCCAGAGGTGGGAGAAAAGAGGAATAAAAGAGTGTTGAGAGTCAGTACAGGTATCATCCCCCACTTAATGAAGGTTCGCATAACGAAGATTCGCCACAATGAATGGTTTCATTTCGGCCTATTCATCGCTTAATGAAGGTCTTCATTCGCTACAGTGGAGGAGCCGTCACAGTATCATGGTGATTGTGCAATGTCACTTCTGTCTATGATAAGTACGATATGTTTTTCCACTGATTAACTTTTGAATGAGGCGATTATCCTTTAAATGGGGGAATTAATTTTTTAGCCGCGTCGCAGACGCTGCTCATAGAGTGCCCTCTGCTGTTGTTGTTGTTCTTCTTCTTCTTCTTCTTGTTGTTCTTGCAGAGAAGACAAAACCTCAAAGCTCCACCCATTCTGGGAACCATAGCTCCACCCATTTTGGGAGAGGCTTCATATAAACAAATATCCACCATTTTATTAACTCGCATAGCTTTGAGGCCTGTTTTGTAGGCCCGTGGTCTTCCTCTCTCACACAGTTTTATTTCAAATCAAATTCGATATATCATTTCATTTTTCACAGTCGCTAACATAGTTTTAGACTCGGTTGAAAAAAAACGGGAAGAAAATCCGATGAAAGTTGCCCTTTATAGAACGAAATGAATTCTCAAAGGCCTGTAACTTCAAGTCCATTGAGATTTTTTTTTTTTAAATCGCGGCATGGTCAGTCATACACCGCCCGAAATAACAGACGGGAAAATGCCGAGATATATTAAAAATTCGTCCATTTGATGACAATCGTCACGATGAAATATTTAATTTATACGTCGTCACAATAATGTGGAGAGAGGAGCATAGCTTCGTTCACGTGTCGCCACATACGGGAAATTGCCGAGATTTTTTTTTTTTTAATCGCGGCATGGTCAGTCATACACCGCCTGAAATAACAGACGGGAAAATGCCGAGATATATTAAAAATTCGTCGCCACACACGGGAAATTGCCGAGATATATTTTCACTTTGCACAAAAATAACATCAAGTAATCGAATCAATAGGAATGTCCTGTGCCTATAACATCGACGTTATAGGCACAGCTGTATCTAGGCATTGTGTAACATCGACGTGGCTTTTGTTTTAATTAAAACTTTTTGTACTTGTTCAGAATAAAAGAGATCAAAATAACAATCTCCGCCACCACGTACCACCGCCGCCTTCTCGTACGGAAACTTGGACTCGATATTGTTTCGGTGTTACAACTAAATTAACTTTATTATTGTGTTACTGTCTTTATTATTAGGTAAATAATAATATTATAATGTCACTTGCAAACCATCGTTACACCGAGCACATGGCTTTGCTTTTAGACCAAAAAATTAGTTAGGAAACGAAGTGTAAGTTTCCTATAAGAAATAATGGAAAACAAGCTCTTGCATAGCGAAGGTTTGCGTAATGAAGGTTTATAAAGGTATGTGACCCCTTCGTTAAGTGGGGGATACCTGTATTGATATTATTGAGATGTGGGGTAGTGTTGATATTTTACCCGGTCATTGGATTCGGACCAGTTTCCTGATCCCAATCCTGACTAACCAATGAATGGTGAGACCGCGAGGTAGACTCGAGGTTAAATCCTTCACCTGGAAGATCACCATAGCGATGGATTGTCCATAGAGACCGGCTGCTGGGAAAGCCGAACAGATATTTTCTTCAGTTTCCGACACACAGAAACTTGAAATATCGTGTCTACAGTTTTCTCCCCCTGATTAATTGGGGCTTCTGGCCGAGCGAACCCCGGGGAAATTAACCACGATGGTACAACCAGAGCTAACCTGATGACATGCGATTGCAAATCCCCATGCTTTACACCTAAAGCAAAGTTGAAAGATGGCAAAAGGTTCCACCAGTAATGATCCAATACCAAATTTTGCTTAAAACATCTTCTGTTTAGACACTGTGACCTTATCTCCCCATTCCCTGTCTGTCCATTTGTCCGTCCATCACACTATCTCCTCCTAAAATGTTGTGCAGAAATTCGCCAAACTTGGTATTTATGATCACCACAAGGCAAGAAGATGTGAGAGCAGTTTCATTTTTGACCCCGCCCCGCTGGGGCACAGTCAAAAGATAAAGTAACAGAAAAATGCAATTACGGGCACATTTAGAAATATTTAATGCAATTTTGTATTTAAAATCAACATTGGGGGATGCATAAAATATGTAACGATTTTTTTTGGATTTAAACCCTGGTTCATGCCCCGGGGTATGAACTTAGGGTCACCTGGGTCAAAATGGGAAACAATTAACCCAAAATTTGATATTCAGACATTATGTTGGATACTTTTGCATTCTTTCAACTTTACTTTTGGTGGGAAGCGTGGGGATTTGTGATGGCACGCTGTCACCTTTGCTCTGGTTTTGTTTTTCTGTCATATCCACAGTTGCATGAAATAACTACGTAGGCACTCGGTAGAGCGCAAACCTCTGCCAGGCTGAACAGTTTGTTTTGTATCCCACTGATAGGCCGGATCTGGATTCGGACCTGAATCAACATCTAATCGGCTTGTTTTTGTCTCTTACCCAACTCATCCACCAAGTTTTGTCATGTCATCCACAACTTTTTGAAATATCGTGCTTTGTATCGTTTTTGGTCCCATCTCTCAATGGCGAAGAATCACTTAACAATTAAAAAATTATAGTATCCCGATCTCGATTCAGATCTTCCCAAAAATCGAACCAATTGATCCTTGTCGCACACCCAACCTATCCACCAAGTTTGGGCCGAATCACTTCATACTTTTTTTGTGATATCCTGTTCACAGACAAACAGACACGGGATGGGTGAAAACATGAAACAAACAAAAAAAACACCACCTTAGGTGGTGGAGGTAACAAGATTGAGCATTTATCAATGCAGATTCTCACTGGGTATATAGATTACAGTAGATCTGGGAATGAACAAGCTACATTAAAATAGATCTGTGTGGACTCGCACAGTGGACACACAGACCGATTACGATATCGTGTGTCCCATCCTTTCTGAAGCGGCCAAGACTAACCAGTATGACGTGACAAACCAGTTGGGCAAGTTTTGTCTTTTCCATATTTTCAAAGTCTTGTTTATCAAAAGGTGATTACAAACACAGAAACTGAGAACATATACAAACTTTCAGTGTGAGGTTTCAGTGATTTTAATTCAGTGAGTCAAAACTCGAAAAGCAAGTTTGCCCAAAATCTTGTCAAACAGCATTACATCTCTGAAGCAATACACGATCATATCATGTTCAAGAGCTATTTTAAGTGACTGTCATTTAAACAAAATGAGGGCCCTTGAAGATGAAGCATTAGAGTAAGAAGAAGATAATGCTCAAATCATGGGCTTCTGCAACACCAGCAAATCCTTTTCTTTGAAAACTTTGTTTTATAAAGTTATATGAGTACTTTGTCTCGTTCTCCTCTGTCCTTCTCCCTGAGAGCTTTGGCCACTTCTCTGTCCTTCACTCTGCACTCTTTTGCTGCCTTGCATCTACCTGGAAGACGGCAAACGTCACTTCTATTCACAACAAATGCGCAAAAACAGATCCTCTTTAACCAGACTCGGTGTCATCATTGTTAGGGCGTCTGCTTTGAATTTGGGAGGTATGCGGCTGAAACCCTGGCTGAGTCATCCCAAATAATGAAAAATGGTACATGTTACTTTCTTGCTTGACGTTCAGCATTTAAAAGGAAAGAGCACCGATAAAAAAGCATAGGTTGGCAATACTAGCACAGCCTTTTCTGGGCCTAATGGCCTCCTGAGTCACAGTTAATGATAAGGGAATATTATTGTTATTATCAACATTTTTCAAGTATTACTGTGTTCAAAAAGTATCCGACCTTTATTTTTCGTGCGTAAAAAAAAAAGAAGCTAGGGAGGCGTTGATTGGTGCACGTATGTAGGCGATCCTAATGCACATGCGTGAATTTTTTCCCACCTGCAGAAGCTGTCATTCGACGGCAGACAGTCGATGAGTGAGGACATGTAAGTGAGCGCCGTCGGATTTTCGTTTTTGACAAAATGACGGAAGAACTTGAACAACGCTACTGCATCAAATTTTGTGTAAAGCTTGGCGATTCCCAAGTGGAAACGATCCGCAAGATTCAACACCGTTCATTCCATTATGAAGGAGGATTTGGGCTTCAGGAGAATCTCAGCGAAATTCGTACCAAAGCTGCTAACGATTGAGCAGAAGCAACTCTGTTTGGAGATCGCACAGGACATGCTGGAGACTGTGAACAGCGATCCCAACTTCCTCAACACAGTGATCACTGGCGATGAGTCCTGGGTTTATGGGTACGACCCAGAAACCAAGTTGCAGTCATCACAATGGAAGCATCCAACATCCCCGAGGCCAAAAAACACAAAATTTGATGCAGTAGCGTTGTTCAAGTTTTTCCGTCATTTTGTCAAAAACGAAAATCCGACGGCGCTCACTTACATGTCCTCACTCATCGGCGGTCTGCCGTCGAATGACAGCTTCTGCAGGTGGGAAAAAATTCATGCGTGTGCATTAGGATCGCCTACATACGTGCACCAATCAACGCCTCCCTAGCTTCTTTTTTTTACGCACGAAAAATAAAGGTCGGATACTTTTTGAACACACTACGTATATTGGTTGGTCTTGTGCGTTATTCTGTCAGGCTGTTGTCTGTTTATCTGTCAATCGCCTAAAGGTCACGATTCGTCATGAAACTTTATGAAGTTGTAGAGGTAGTCACAACTGAGAAGCCTTTTGATTTTGAGGTCAAAGGTCATCTTGAGGTCGAATTTCTAAAATCGTCAATTTTCATCTGTTGACTGAAAAATTAAACTGCAATTGCATAGTGCCTCACTGAATTGAGAAACCAACTATTTTTAAGGTCAACTAAAGGTGTAATTTATAAAATCATCAATTTTCATCGGAAAAATTATCAGTTTTCATCCTACTGATCCAAGTTTTGATTACGATCATCAATTTTAATCTTAATGCAATGGATAATTTGATGTATCCATGGCAACGTTTGGGGGGAGTGGATTTTGCAAGTATTGTGGTCTGCATGACTTCTTTCATGTTATTATATACTAGCCGAAACCCGTGGAACATCCACGGAAGGGAGGATGTGGTGTATGGATAGAGTGTACCATTATGGATGGCATAGGGGATTTGCTTGTCCGAGTAAGAGTTAGGAAGAAAGATGAGAATGAAGAGTGCGTTTATGAACAACGATCGCCGACACCGGCACAAATGCATGCTCTGGATTGTCCACTCAGTGGACGGCTTGCTTTCGCCTTCGCCTGTCCAATCAGCGGAAGGCTTGCTTCGCCTTCGCCCAGCAGACGCCAATACGATGGCTCGTAAGATGGCGTCGTATCGGCAGTTAATCGGATGCTTTTGGGCCCCAACGTCGGCTAATTCAGATTTTTCGAGTATGGCTGTACGTGATAAACAAAGAGTGCGGTTCGTAGATCGTAAATCCATTAGTGCCGTGGGCATCGGGTCACTGGGTGCGGCATAAAAGGGATAACAAAGTCGAGCCCTTACGCTATTATTATATAGATTATTACCTCTCTCCCAATGAGCTGGGCCTTAGCATCACATCAGCCTCTGGAATCTAAAGCTCAACATTATTGGAATCTGCTTAGAGTGAAGGATAAGGCTTGTTGTTCTCACATCAAAGCCAGGTCGGTGGCCTCTATCTTTTTACTTCCTCTCTGCAGTCTAGCACCTTCTGCTTTCTCAGGCCTCCGACCCTCCGCAGCTGCTCCAGGGTGTACGTGTTATTCCAATAACCCCCTCCTTGTTTAAACTCCCACACCTTTACTCCTTTGTTCCTCTTTTCTCACGTTTGTGGAACAGTCTTTCTGAGTTGGTTCAATCCCACTCTTCCCTTCCCTATGTTAAAAAAGTATATATTTTGATTTTTGGTAATTTAAACAAAAAGAACATTCAACAACAGTTAACAAATAGTGACAAGATGAAATCTCACCTCCTCCCAGATGATGCAATGAGACACAGGACTAAGTTGGAGTTCCTGCTGTCGGTTTATACCCACATTACATTGTCTTTGATAGTACAGTAAATGACACAATTTTCATTTGTACTTGACCTCTATGTTGAAACCTTTACCTTTTTTTTTTTTTTTCAACCCATCACTTTTTCAGTTCTCCCAAAGCTCTGGTTTTTTTTTGTAAACCCAGTGAACGAATGATCGTTTTAAGGCCATTTTCCCCGCTAGAGCGGGGATTAGCCTTGCGGGCCCCATGACAATCATGGTTCCCTGTTTGAGGCTTTTTTTTTTATGGCCGGTTGCCCTTCCTGACGCCAACCCTTGGTCGCCTCTGACGATGCGCAGGGATACAGTGTACCTATTCTAAGCCGAGGTACACACCGGGATCATTCATCCCAGCAAGCTGGTACTCAATTTGCCGACCTCGGAAGGATGACAGGCTGAGTCAACCCCCCTGGCGTTAATTCAGCGATCGATCGGGATTCGAACCCAGGATCCTGGGATTCCAAGCCAGCACCCTAACCGCTAAGCCAACACCAGCCAACACCAGTGAATACTTGAAACTTTTCATTCCCTGAGTGGAAGAGGAACTTCTAACTGCAGAACAATTTCCACAGTTTTGCACTCTCAATCCGCAGTGTATAATACGGTATAATGAAATGATGTACCATTGTACTTTCTGTGGACCTGAAGTTTTGTTTCTGTGTAACTCTTTGGGGTGTAAAGGTTGTTTTTTTTTTAACTGCATTTTATATCGGAACTTGTATGCAGAAATATAGACATTTGATGCATCACAACATTCAGCCACTATTAAATATACCTCCTGTGATTTATATGTACTAGCATATAAAACAAGTCGCTTTGCTGATTGGAATACCAATCTTTGTGTAATTGCTAAAAAAAAAAAAACAGTTGGTAATGGGAAAATATATAATTAGGTGGTGTATAGATACCAGCCTAGTTATACACGCTTCACTGAAAGGAATTTTAAGATTTTAAGACATGGGGGAAAGATAAAGAGGGGAGAGAGAGAGAGAGACAGAGGGGGTGGGGTGGAAGAGAAAGACAGAGACAGAGACGCACGCAAGTTGGTGTTTTCAGTTTTGCCATGTGTGTCCACACACAAATATTCCTTCCTTTTTGTTTTTTGTTTTATTTTATATTTTTGCATCACAAACTTTCCTAGGAGTTCCCTGAATCAACTGTCATTTGTTTTCATTGAAACCCATAAGTCAGTTCTCAAGTTTATAGCATGACAAACACAGACATGGCTCCTGTTATAATATAGACCAGTTCAAATGTGACCTGGACTTTTGTTGACAAGTCACTAACTGACATGTCATAAATGATAGATTCAACAATACCAACGCCAATGTTTAGTGATCAACTGATATAATGAGTGCAAACTCTTGTCAAGAAGCTGGGATTCATCCCACAAGCCAAACTCTGTCTGACTCTCTTCCCACTGAGGGTGGCACCTGATTATACGACACGAATCACCCAAAGCGCCGTTATTTCATGCTTTTTACATCAATTTGATGAACATTAGATTTTTATATTTTTTTATTGTGACGTTGACTTTCCACTTTTCATAAAAATATGATACAGCAAGTTTGGGGGAACATGCCCCAGGGGGTTTGGAAATGTATCTGAGTATTTCCATAATTTGAGGAGAAAGCAGGAATTAAATTTGGAATTTTAAAATGTTTGATCACTCTCTGGAATTTCTCTAAAACAACTTTAAAATGATCTACTTATCACCTAAAATAGACAACACTAATTTTAATTTAAATGTATATTTGATGAACTAATTAATTACAGGCACATCATGTTGTTGACAGTCATGTACACTTGTACAGTGCCTTCAGAAAGTATTCACACCCCTTGATTACATTTTGTTGTGTTCCAGCCTCAATTAAAAATGGATTAAATTGAGATTTGTTTAACTAGCAACGGTACCCGTACCCGCCCTACGGGCGGGGCTTCAATTGGGAAGCCCAAATGAAAAGGCAAAATATCAGAAATTGAAGGTTTTTTAAATTTTAAACGATTCATATAAACATCTGTTGAATCATATCGCACGCAAATCATCAAAATCTAAACAGTACATGGCTAAACAGTGCATGGACGATCACGTACCACGTACGTCTCGCGTCTCGCTCGCTCTCATGTTGTCCCGATAATGATCCTTCCGCAGGTTCACCGACGGAAACCTTGTTACGACTTTTACTTCCTCTAGACAGTCAAGTTCGCTCATCTTTTCGGTGCACCGGCACGAGCCAAGAACGGCCCGTGCAGGGGCTGATCCGAGGATCTCACCAAACCATCCGATCGGTAGTAGCGACGGGCGGTGTGTACAAAGGGCAGGGACTTGATCAACGCGAGCTGATGACTCGCGTCTACTGGGAATTCCCCCTTCGTGGGACACTGTCTCAAGCCCCAGTCCCCATCACGGATGGGGCTCAGCGGTTTACCCAAGCCTGACGGCGAAGGGCAAGGTACACGCTGGCCCGTCCAGTGTAGCGTGCGTGCGGCCCCGGACATCGAAGGGCATTAAACGTTCATTAAACATTAAACGTTCATTAAACATTAGACGTTCATTAAACACTAAACGTTCATTAAAGGATTATGAAACGAAAAACATTAAGAAATTACGTTCACACTGTCATGTCAAACACTACCGTGAACACATACATCGTCACAATGAGAACATCGTCACAATGAACGTTATGCGAACGTGAATGTTATGCGGGAGTCCAAACCTGAGAATGCTGGAGACCAAAGCTGAAATTGGGAAAACTAAATAGCCTATTTTACTCCCAGGGGTCCCAGGATTACACACCCAAAATATCTTTGCGATCGGTTCAGCAGTTTTTACGGTACCTTCGAACAGACAGACGGACATTTGGTGAATTATAGTGAGATACTTCTGTAAATGAGATTGAGATGAATAAATGATATCTATCTATAATTCCAGCAATCTCTGTGTGTCTGTGTGTCTGTGTGTCTGTGTGTCTGTGTGTCTGTGACCGCTGTTTCTCGACAACCACGGGTCCGATATACTTGAAACTTGCCAGGTATATTGCTGGGGACCCGAGGATGTGCCTTTTCAAGGTTTTAAATTAATCGGAGAAGTACTTACCGAGCTATGTCCAAAAAACGCTTCAACCAATCAGAGAGCAGCGAGCTATCACGTGTGCCGAACGTGGCGATCAGACTCTGCCTCGGACGGCACATTTGACAGCGTATTCATTTATTTCACGTTGGAAAACTATGTTGCCGTTAAACTATGTTTTAAAACGAATTCAAACTGCGATTAAATTAAAACGATTCATCGTAACTGCGATTTGCGAACTTCCGGACAGTGAAGACTTCACTTCCGGCAGCCAATCACAGAACGCTTTGTTGCGTAGGCGTGGCCGATGTGAGACGAGCGGAGCTGAGCGCGTTACGAGCTGACCGCCATTACGGTACGTAATTCGATTTCTTATGCGCATTATTTCTCCCAATTCAGTCAGAGCGAAGGGCGGAAGCGAAGAGCGTTGTTTTTTTTGTTTACGGGCGTACGGGCGGGGTAGAGCGTACGGGTAGCGTTTTTTTTTTTTTTTGGCAAGGAACGGGCACCCACGTACGGGCAATGCCCTAGTATATATAAATGATATACTAAATGAAACTTCACCAAGTTGTAGAGGTCATCATCATCACCTTGAGAAGCCTATTGATTTTGAGGTCAAATGTCATCTGGAGGTCAAATTTCTAAAATGGCCATTTTTCATCTGATTGACTTGAAAATTGAACATCATTTGTATATTGTCACTAAATTGGGGAACTAACTGTTTTTGAGGTCAAAATGTCAAAGGTCAACCAACGCGAGGTCAAACTTCCAAAATCATCAATTTTCATCTGAAAAATCGTCACTTTTCATCCTATTGACCTGAACTTTGATCAATATCGTTAATTTTAATCTTGAGGAAATGGACAATTTTCTGGATCAATTGAAACCTTTGGGGGGAGGGGTGGGGGTGGATTTTGCAAGTATCGTGCTCTGCATGACGTCTTCCTGTTTGTCTATTTGTCTGCACAGAATAAATATGATTTTCTCTGCATCTGTTGGTTCAATTGACAGGAAATTTTCACCATAGGTGCAACTCCACCTGTATAATTTTATAATGATAATTATGACGTAATTGGTCACGTGGTATGGGTGCCATCTTGGAAAAACCGAAAAACTTTGTGCACATCTGTATCTCTGAAAGCGCTGCATAGAAAAAATTGAGACATGGCTCATTATAAAAAAAAACTCTCCATGGGGAATAAAATATGTTAATGATGATGTCATTGTTGCCTCCATTATGACGTCATAATTTGACAAGTACAAAACTTCATCCGATCAAGATGAAATTTCTTGAGCATAATCTAGGGATAAATTAGTGGGGAAAAAAAAAGATGACGTCATTGGTTACGTGGTTTGGCTGCCATATTTGTTTTAACACAAAAGCCTTAAAAACCAGTGAAAACACGTCCTGGCGAGGGTCTGCAATCTTTGATTGCTCTTTCTTGTTGTTTATGTTTTTAAATATGTGTGTGTTTGTAAAATGAAAACATGTACATTTCCCACTTAGTCGATTGATTTTGGTTACCCAGGTTTGGGACATGGAATTTCTGGCAGTGTCTTGTCATTGTCATACCACCATACACTAAATTTTCATGTGCAGTATTTTGCCACACAAAGGCTATTTTTACCTGCGCCATGATGCAGGTCTACAAGAGCTTCCCGTTGCTGTTGTTGGGGGTTGTTGTTGGGGGTCGATTTTTGAAATTTGCCCCATTGGTCAGACAGCTGCTGGACCACACCCACATCTGCCACTTCACTCCACCGACCATAGTACCGAGAAGAAGTGATATGGCCGCCATCTTGTTAAATGTAGAGAATGTATATTTAATGCCAGAATAGCTAATTGTGCATATTAGTTATACTGAGCACAAAAAAGTCAACAATTTAATAATTAGGCCTAAAAGTTAATGAATGGGGACAACGTTTGGCCTAAAGTTATGGAAATACACATCTACTATAAAAATGTGTGTGTGTGTCATGTTTTTGTGGAGTTCTACTGCAGGTTTCTGATGTGGAATTTGATACACCAAAATGATTGTCATGATCTGCTGAGTTGATTAGGCTAATTAACTACAAATAATCCGGAAGAATTCTCCCATGTTTCTAAACACACACTATGTTGAGGTGTACAGGGCATTTTAATAGGTTCTTCCATGACATGGCATGCCAATGCCAAAATAAATGACAAAAACAATGATAATATTGCAACAAAGCATATATTAATTAATACGAATAATATTGCCAACAATAATAATATTGGTATAATTTGGCAATAATAATAACATGTAATCCCTGCCCTGACCCAAGCACATGTGGGCTTCGTGAAGGCTAAGCTAATGCTCAAGCACTACAACAGGCAGGTATGCTGCAACTACAAGGCTGTGAAGACCAACGCAAATTTGATCCAATGGACCAAAGGGCCCACTAGGAAGAAGTGTGTGTGTGGGTTTGATTCCTGGTCTGGGAGCGTAATTTTCCCGATTAATGTCGATTGTCAATTAATGCTCTCTCTGTGAATGTGTATCTGTTAGTGCCACCTCGTGGTATCCAGTATTACAAATCCTCCTCTTCCTCCTCCACCTCCTCCCCCTCCTCCACCTCCTTAAAGTTGAAACTACTTGATTATATGCATGATGGTGATGTTGAAATCCAAGTGAGAATAATTCGAAAATGTTTAATGCCACTCATTTTCCACTGTAGGACAAAGGCCAAATTCACTTTGGGGGTCTTGGAAAACTTACCACACTTGCGCACTGCAGCTTGGTGAGAGATTTTGAGTGGGAATTAGTAATTTGTTGATGGTGCCAGTGGTAACGCCATACTCTTTACAGACAGGGTTGGATCTTTAATGTCTCCTGCCAACCCATGCTTCCAAATGGGATACCCAACTTGTCCTCCGTCTGAGGAGAACCCTAATTACGAAGCATCAATCTAACAATGTATAGTCGGGTTGGGAATCAAACCCGGATTAAACAGGTCATATGAGGCATATGCAAGAGCACACCACTTTGCACACTATTAGCAAGCCCCTTCACCATTTGAGGAAAATGTTGTGATTGTAGATAAAGGTTTTGAGGCTTCCTGGATGGTTTCCTGTAGCAAGAAACATGTGACAGCAAGCACACCCACAATGGGGTGGTTTACCT
This sequence comes from Myxine glutinosa, assembly GCF_964187855.1. NCBI lineage: Eukaryota > Metazoa > Chordata > Myxini > Myxiniformes > Myxinidae > Myxine > Myxine glutinosa. The sequence continues at coordinate 105,420,553 of NC_136266.1, forward strand.
CTCCCATCAAAGGATTCGGTGGACACAGTTGTCCAATGTTTGGGGTGAATGTGTTTTACCTTAAGCTGTTTTGTATTAATGCATTGGGGATCATCCTGGAAAGGATTATGATTATTCATGGATTATGACACTTAGTGTCAAACAGAGGATGAACAAGGCCAGAGAGATTATAGATAAAAATTACCTTAAATGGTGGTTTATGAAACTTGAATGAAAGGAAAAACTGATGTTTCAGGCCATATGCTTTGTCAGTACAAAAGAGAAGTCGAGCTTCCTGTCTGCCCCCATTGTTTGGCGCCACAAGATAAATTATACTAGATTTTTGCATATATTGGTAAAAGGGCCAGTGTCAGTGTCATGTCCACTGCTGCCGCTAGCTTTTGCTAACAGGAAATGGTACAAACCCAACACCTCCCATCCACGGATATTTCTGGTGTTTCCCATACTCTACTAGAAAGAAACACCCGTCAGGGAGCACTGGCAAGTTGTCCCCCTCGCACACTCCCCACCACCCTCACAGGGAGGGGCGATATTTTTCTTTGTGCCCATATTTTGACCGTAGGTACTACCAATACGGATGTAAAATTTAATGGAGATCAGGCCAGCCTGGTTTTTAAGCGGTGAAGTCACATCAATATTTGGGTATGTCCTTCCTTCCAACCACCCATCTGTCAAAAAGAAAAAGAAGAACCTTTCTAACCCACCATGTTTAATTCTAAATGGTTTAGAAGGGTAATTCTAATTGGTTCTAAAGGGTAATTCTACTGGGTTATAAAGTGTAATTGTAATGGGTCTAAAGGGTAATTATATGGTTCGATAAGGTAATTCTGAAGTATTCTAAAAGGTAATTGTACATGGTTCGAAAAGGTAATTCTGAAGGGTTTCATTTGTTTCTAGGCTTTGCCTATTACATATTAGAAAGGGCAAACTGAACCGCTTGCTTCGGATTTTTTTTTTCCTATGATTTTCAGATGTACATGAATCCATACAGAGAATTGCCTTATTTGATTACCTCTGCTACTGAAGGTAGCAGGTTATGTTTTCACCCCTGTCTGTCTGTTTGTCTGTCTGTGAACATGATATCTCAAAAAATTGTGGATGGATTTGGACGGCATTTTGTGGAGAGGTTGGGTATGTGACAAGGACGAAATGATTGGTAGATTTTGGTTCAGGTAAAATCCAGATCCGACCTATCGGTGGGACACAAAACCTAAACTGTTCAACCATGTGGAGGTATGCACTCTGCCCTGTGCCCTTCTAGTTTAGTATCATTTCCGTGAGTCCAATTTGCATTCATGAACAGATCAATTATGGTTAACCATTTTTAAATTGGCACTCTTTCGTCTAAATGCTGAATTTTATGTTGAAAGACTATTCGAATTTCAGATTTTGCGCTGGTAACGGCAGGTTAAATGGCAGGTGCATGTGCAAAAGGCCTCGTTTCGAAAGGCACGTGTTGCTCCTTGATTTTGCTTCAGTCCCATTGTTCTTTGACGAACGGACAGCACAATATGTTAACCCGACCCCGACCCCATCCCCACATTTCCCTCTTCTGCTCTGTCAACGATGGACTCGTGTTCTAAATGCTAGCCGCACCTTGTTTCACACGGCAGGTAAAACATTGAACGGACCGGATCAACTTGTAATTCATAAATCCATTGTTAATGTTCAGGTATGGATTGGCTCGAGTATCATTGGTTCGAAGATCAAAGACCTGCGTTTTTATTCTTGGATTGTACCGATGAAGTGTGTTTGTACGTTTTACCTGCCGTGTGATTGCCCTTTGCATAAGTTACCTAAGTCTGTCTGGAGTTAGACCGGTTGAGGTTCATGTATCGAGCCTGAGACTTTGTGTTTTGTAGAAACCTGGATCGGTCGTCCTGGCTCCATAGATGTTTGTTTGTTTGTTTGTTGTTATTGTTTTGCTGATAAGAGTTACAAGTTATAACAAATCCATTCCAACATTTTGCACCCAATTCGCATTTTCATTTTGTCCTCTCCCACCCAAATTATTGCCTTGTGTAAAAGTGTCTCGTATCTTTGTCTAAACCGAGATGTTTCCCTGATGCATTGTCCACCACCGTGCTCTTCCTTATGGTTGGTTTTCTTTCACCATTTTTTGTCTCCTCGCAATCACTCTGCCAGCTTCATTTTTGCACGTATATTATCTACACACTGCGACTGACAATATTGATTAATTTGATCCTGATGTGGCCATAAGACCGCTCGCTGCTCCGTTGCTATGGTGACATTTCTTATTTGAGCAGGGAGATGGCTGGAGGTAGGGGGTGGAGGAGGGAGAGGTGCTGGGGGTTGTTTTCCATATTGGAGGCCCGACTCCTCCATTAAGCATTTGGAGAGCAAGGCACACGCTGCGCGCACTCGGGAGAACTTGGCGTGTCGGGAGATCGTATTATCATTGTGAATCGTCCTTGCTTCGTCGACTTGGTCCTCGACCCCTTGTGGTTCATGGCCTGAGCCGCTCTTCTCTGCCGGCACACTGGGGTGAGCTCATCCCTCTGCTGGGAATTGCTTCAACAAAATGGAGCAGTTTAAGAGCAGCCATCCTGCGCACCTCTCGTGGATCGACACCCTCTTTCTCAGTACGTTATCCTCGTGCCTCCTTGCCTCCTCTTTATTCCCGGACAGATGCTCGGGTTGTCCCATCGTGTGTCAGAATGAGGTTTACATTCATACAAGCGATTCAGTCTTCACCGCCAGTAACCGGTTTCTTGATATCATGTGCCTGAACGTGTGCTGGTAATTGTGGGCAGCGAAGGAGGCTCATCCTTTCATAGATTGTAGTGTGTGTGTGTGTGTGTGTGTGTGTGTGTGTGTGTGTGTGTGTGTGTGTGTGTGTGTGTGTGTGTGTGTGTTGACCTATCTTGAAATATTGGCCTTGTTGCACCTCTCATCTCGTCTTACTAGTAGCTACAAGCTGATTTGGGGTAACCACGGCACCATGATTTGTTCCTTAAAGATTGCTCTTTACTTAATTACAAAAATACATGCTTGAGATACCTTCATAAGCATGCATGCTGATATTCCTGCCATCGTAATTAGTGGCCCTTCTATTGAAGTGTGAAGAGATCCGATGGCTATTACATTTTGACAAGATTTCATATCCGTCACGTGGTTGGCCCGGAATTCCCTGCTTGTCGGATGTGAATCTTTGAATTACAATTTTTATTTTTTTATTTTTTTTGTATACAAGATCGAGGCTCGTGTAAGAGCTAACATTGATCATAAAAAGACAAACTGACACAAAAAACATAAGATAAAGGGAGCGGGAGATAAGATGAGGAGAGAGAGGGAAGCACACAAGTACACCAGTAGAGAACAGCGACATCGGGAGATCTGTGGGAGGGAGAGAGCTTAGGGGAGGAGGCATGGGAAGGGGGTGTGGGAGAGGTAAAAAAAACAAAAACACATGGACACTGCTAGGACTTCCAGGAAAGAAGTCGGTATTTCAAAAAAGTGGATCTGGGGTGAATTAACGGGGATAGAAAAGATCAAGGTTTTGGATGGGGGAAGATAAGAGAGGGTGGTGGACAGCTGTTTTAAAGACCTGGAGGGAGGAGTGGGATTGAAGTGAAGAGTGAGGGAGTTTGTTCCAGACAAGGGAGAAAAGAGGAATTAAGGAGTGAAGGTGAATAGAGAGTCTTCGATTTTGGCAGTTTAAGCATAAGAGGATTGATTATCTACATACTTTATTGTAAGTAGATATTATGTAGATGATTATCTACATCTACATACTTCATATATTTATTGCATAAACCAATGAGATATATCTTAATGCCGTTAATTGATGGAACAAGCAATTACTTCGTTTTTGGTGGAAAAAGTTGGGATTGAATGTGACGGATGTAAAAGGCCGACAAAGAGGAACAACTTAATTTTCCCAAAGGATTGTGAGAATTAGGATTGCCTTGAATGACATCTACCATAATGTCATATTGCTGGGATCCTATGTTCAAATCCCTCGCACTGCACTGTTATCATCTATTGTTCATTGTCTCGTATTGTCCTTGTAATCGATGTAAAATACAGCGAGGCTTCGTAATATCCTCGTTCCGCATGCATCCGTATAAGAAGCATGTATTTTTACAGATAAATAATTCAGGACTTGCACTGCCCACTGTATGAATGTTAAAGTTGGTTTGTGCACCTTGTGGTTACCTTGTATACATAGTAAATTGGGGAAGTTTCCAATGGGACCCGATAGGAACCCCTGAAATGGAGCCAGAGTTGTTTTTATGCTGACCCGTTTCCGTAAGGCTTTTGGTGCAATCTCTGTGGATGGTACAGTGAAGCACCGTATGGAGTGCAGGATAAACCTGATGTTGTGCCATCAATGGTGCTGCTTACATGGCTGTTTGTTTGGCACTTTCCATTTCTTCGGTGAACACCTGGTACAAATTCTAAAGACTGTTGCATTGATGCCGAGTCATTTTGCTCTCTTGTCGGACTCTCTTCGTCCATTTTTTGGCCGATCTGGGTCATTCTTGCTCTTTTTGCCTGATACACTCGGACTCATTTGTGGAATCTGTCCAACCCCGACCCTTTCTTAGGACAGACCATGAACACGTTTGTATATTCCGGTCGTTGCACCTTATTTCTGTTGGTGATGCATACTTAAATTGAGGCTATGAATCCCTGACCAGAAGGGTAGAGAGAGAGCAAGTAAGTCGTTCAGTTATGAAGCAGCCACAGCTTTTGTGTTTTTGTTTTATCTCTACACTATATCTGATTAATCTGTGGGATATTTATTCTTTACGCGCAGTCTTTACGCAGGAGGAAGGGCTTTCCACTTGTCCCGACATCTTTATTCCTGTGAAAACACAGTTGTTGCTCTTTCAAACATTCATCCAGGTAAATGGCCATGTATATTTATTTGTATCTCAACTTGTTCTTACTGTTCTAAAATTGTCATGGTGCTTTCATACGTCTTGTCTATCAAGATTCCTTCTCTTCATTTGTGTGTGCGTGCGTGTGTGTGCGCGTGTGTGTGGTCGTTATATCCATATGTGGGTTTCAGAATGTGGAACGGAGTCCTCTCAGGTCTCAAAGTATCCACCTCTATTTCCATTCCATCAAAGTATCTACCCCTCATCCCTCCCCCACCCATTGTTTGTGCAAGTTCCCCCCTCTTTCTGCTGTTCCTTTTGTCCGGTTGCATCCCAATCCATTCGGTGTTCTAGCTCTTCCATGAGCCTCGACTTTGTAGACAAAAATTTATCAAATTGAAACCTATCTACTGTTTCTGCTGTCAGTAGCTTTTGAGGGAAACTGTTCCATGCATTAACTATTTCATGAGTGAAATAGAATGGCACTCGGTAGAGAGCACACCTCCACCAGGCTGAACAGTTTGCGTTTTGTAACCCACAGATCCAGATCTTCACCAAAATGTAATCATTTTGTCCTCGTCACACACCCAACCTCTCCACCAAATTTCATCCGAATCCGTTCACTACTTTTTGAGATATCCTGTTCACTGACAAACAAAAACAGGCAGACAACCAGATAGAGGTGAAAACATAACACCCATCCACCTTGGGTGGTGGAGGTAAACATCCCGGCCTTACTGCCGTCCTAACTCTCTGATTCCCTTGATCTTCAGCTCTAACTGCCCCTGTTCCCATTCAACTGAAAAAGTAATCTGCTCTTATTTTGTCCATAACTTTCATTAGCATAAACATCTATTTATTTATTTATTTATTATATCCCCTCGTAATTGCCTTCTTTCTAATGTAAAAAAAGTCCCGTTTCCTTCACCCCCTAGTCTTAGCTTAGTATTTCTAGGCCTGGAATGAATCTAGTCACTTTACGCTGAACTCTATGACAGCTGACTCTATGACAGCTTTGTTCCTCCCGAACTCCCATTTATTTATTATCCTCTTTAGATCCTTATCCTGTGTTCTACCTTCCAAGACTACTCCTTGAATTATGTAGTCGCTATTTTCATTATTCTTACCCATCCCCAACACCTTACATTTATTTATGTTAAACTGCATCTGCCAACCCTTTGCCCAATCTATGAAAGTATCTCCACTTTCCTGATTTGATCACCCCCATCCTTGCTATGTCTACCTTACGGTCTCCAAGCTTGGTGTCGTCTCCAAATTTGGAAAGCTGACTCTTAACCGCACTGTCCAAACCATTGATGTAATTTATGAACAATAATGGTCCGGGTTTAACCCTGGTGTTGGCTTAGTGGTTAGGGTGCTGGCTTGGGATCCTAGGATCCTGGGTTCGAATCCCGGTCGATCGCTGAATTAACGCCAGGGGGGTTGACTCAGCCTGTCATCCTTCCGAGGTCGGCAAATTGAGTACCAGCTTGCTGGGATGAATGATCACGGTGTGTACCCCGATTTAGGTACACCGTATCCCTGCGCATCGTAAGAGGCGACCAAGGGTTGGCGTCAGGAAGGGCATCAGGCCATAAAAACATTGCCTCAAACAGGGAACCATGATTGTCATGGGGCCGGCAAGGCTAACCCCCGCTCTAGCAGGGAAAATGGCCTTAAAACGATCATTCATTCATTTCATTCAATGGTCCGAGTCCTGACCCCTGAGTTTACCCCACTACTTGCTTGTCCCAGCAAGACATCGACATCCTCTCAATCACAGCCACTCTTTGCTTCCTATCACTGTCGGTTTCCAATCCAGGTAGCTACCTGACCAGCCTTATCAAACGTCTTCTGAAAGTCTGGATATACTATGTCCACTGCCATTCCCCCATCCACCCAATCAGAAACTGTTTCGTAGAACTCCAATCAATTTGTTGAACATAAATCTCCCTTTAGTAAACCCCGCTCTACCTTTAATTATGTTTAATCTATTTAAATGTTTCTCCATATGATCCCGAATGAACACCCTTCACATCTTCACCAGAATTGAAGTTGAACAAGCGGGTCTAGGTCTATAGTTCCCAAATTCCTTTCTAGATCAATTTTGGTGTGACATTTGCTGCTCTCCAATCTTCTGGTGCCCGTCCCGACTCCATTGAGCTGTTAACGTTATGGGTTAACATCGTGCTTATGTACACTTGACATCATGCTCCCTCAATACTCTTTGATGCATATTATCTGGTCCTGGAGATTTACCTTTTTACCTTGCTAGTGGCTTTTTAACTTCCTCTGTTCCTACCTAGAACTCCTCGAAAAGCCTCTCCTATCTCCCTAGATAGATTCTTGCAGCTATTGGGAATTCTCCTGACTGGTCTTGTGTAAATGCTGAAGCAAAATAATTATTTGATAAGCCTGCCATCTCACTTTCATCACTGTCTAACCAATCTTTGTATTATTCCTCAATAGGCCCACACTTGGCTTAACCTGCCCGTATGTACTTAAAATAACGTCTTCCTATTTATTCTCTTGTGTTTCTTTACTATTTTATGCCTCAGCTGACAAAAGTCGTCCGAGGCATTATGTTTTCGGGTTTTCCATCCTGCTGTCCGTGTGTCAGTGATAGGTTTACGTTACCGCAATAACTTAAGAACAGCTGTAGGGATCTAAGTCAAACTGGTACAATTATGTGTAATGATGTAAAGATATACGTATTACATTATGGGGTCAAGAGGTCAAAGGACAGATGTCCCTTTAAGTTAAAAATTATGTTACTGCACTAACTTGTGAACCAGCAATGGCATTTTGACCAAATCTGGTATAAGTATATATTATGATGAAAAGATGAACTGATTGGTCAAAGGTCAGAGGTCAGGTCAGGTAAAAATGTGATACTTGAGAACAGCTGAGGGGATTTAAATCATACTTACTACAAGTATGTATGATGATGTAATAATGTGGGCGGAGGCATATTGGTGTTGGACGATGTTGAAAAGTCCTGTTCTAGTTCACACCTGATACAATATTTGATGATCGGAATTCACCATCTCACCAATTATTTAGGTAATGTTTATTCAGGTAATGGCTTTTTTGGTAAGGCTTTTCTTTTTTTGATGATGAGCACCCCGTTAGTTATCTTCAAAAGGGTAGTTTAAATGTACCCAAATACCCAGCTTTCATTTGTGCACTCCCTTGGAGTTCCCTTGGTATGCATACAAAGTTTCCGGCCACTAGGTTTCATGGTTTTGGAGTTATGAAGGAGACACTGACATACACACACAAACTGACAATTATTTATATATATATATTTATATATATATATATATATATATATATATATATATATATGTATATATATGTATATACACTACATGACCAAATGTATGCGGACACACCTTCAAATGAGTAGATTCAGCTGTTTCAGCCACACCCATTCCTGACAGGTATATATAATCAAGCACACAGACATGCAATCTCCATAGACAAACAGTGGCAGTAGAATGGGCCGTACTGAAGAGCTCAGTGTTTTTCGACGTGGCACCGTCATAGGATGCCACCTTTCCAACAAGTTAACAATGTAGGGTCCCTCCTCCCACCCCTTCCTCTCCCTCATCCCACCTTCTTTTGACTTTGTCGACTTCCCCGCCAATCATGGTGCTTCTTGTGTTCGAGTCCCCATTTCCTGGTCCTTGTCCACTTTTTCTTGGAATGGTGGTCATTGATGCCAGAAGTATTTATCAGTTTTGGCTTTTGTTGGTGAGTCGATTGCTCCCAAGTGTTGTTTCCCTCATTAGCACAGCAACTCATTATTGGCAATGTATAAGCAACTCACTAAAAAGGCTTCATATGAACTTGACACATATTAAAGGTCTCTCTGAACTTTGTGATAATTTACTGCTAACTTCAAGTACAATTTTTGACTACATCATATGAGGTAATGTTTAATTGAAATTGATAAATTCGTTTATAAAGAACAACAATAACAGTTTCTATTGGGCTATATCTGGCAATATATTTGAAAACGAGCAAACATGTACTAGCATAGGTAGTACAGTTATTTTTTCCTTTGTCATGGCTTTGAAGGCTTTTGAAGGCTGTCATGGCTTTGAAATCATGCACTTTACTGCTTTATTGGCCAACTGAGACCGACGTTCCCTTAAGAGATGCTCCAATGTGACGTAATTCACATATGAACACATCATCCAGAATGGTGGCAAGTCACTATATCTCATGATCAAAGTTGTTCTCTGACATGTTCAGACAATGATCCAGAGATTTGTGGTCAAGGAAACCTGTCAATTATGCCTTGCACAAAGGAGTTGCTTTTGGATATTTCAATTGATTGTCGGGGGAGGCATTATGCAGATGTAATATGTAAATAGGTAGCAATGGAACAGCAGTTATCAATTTGGAGGGCAAAGTTGGTTGGAGAGTCGTAAAGATTTTGTGTTGAGTTGAACAGAAAGGTGAGATGTATACTGGGTGCTTTGAGAAACATGAGTTTCAAAAGTCAAGCAAAGTTTTATATTATTGTTTTTACAAGGTTAATATTAGCCATTGAGAACTGAAAAGACAGTGAGTATAAAGAGGCCAGCTGTTGTGAATCCTGACAATAATTCACGGACCGGTGTTTATTTGTTTGTGTGTTTGTCGCACTGCTCCTCCTACAGTTGTGGCACAATTACATCCAGACTTGCCACATAGGATCAGCATGGCCCCAATTAGTGTATAGAGCTGTCTTATCCTTGCCAGTGGTCTTGTGTGGGGGAAGATGAGGGGAGGGGTGGGATGGAAACTCTCCATGTAAATGTGTATCGTGTAGTGCCACCTCCAGGTGGCAGAGGGTATTACAGGTCCCCACCCTTTACAGTAGTACAATATTCCTGTCCCCATGTTTTCCAGGGCAGTGAGGTGTTTTTAATTATAAACAGTAGGCATGTTTTTGCTTCATGCATGTAACCCGGGGTTCTTTTTATTATTTTCAGGAGCGATCGAGGAAGCTGTCAGTTACCTTGGAGATCAACCAATAGGCTATTTTACGAGATGCAAGTCACAACCGTACATCTCATTTGTCATACCACGTAGTAACAGTATTCCAATATATATATTCTTCAAACTTTTGTGGTGTTGTATGACATCATTAATGTAGCAAGGTAAAGTACAGGGTGAGTCAAAAGTAGCGCCCAATTTCTGTTTTTATATATGTGTGTATATATATATATATATATATATATATATATATATATATATATATATATATATATATATATATATATATATGTATGTATGTATGTATGTATGTATGTATGTATGTATGTATGTATGTATGTATGTACATACATACATACATACATACATATATACATATATATATATATATATATATATATATATATATATATATATGTATATATATATATTTCTGTCAGTTGATTGTTTGCCATTTGCATTACAGTGTACAAGAAGGTATAAATAAATGATTGACATGTTTATCTTACCATTTATTCCGGGGAAAATTATTGCGGAACTGTACCAAGCTGTTTTACTTGCAATTTTCAAAGTGCCCTCCCTCGTGATCGATGCACAATTGCAGCCGAGTAGGCACAGAGTGGCACACACGCTTGCAGAGTTCGATATCAATTTCCTCAAACTTTGCAGTGATTTGAGCCTTCAATTCCTGAATGGTACGAGGCTTTTCACTATAAACAAGGTCTTTCATGAGCCCCCAAATAAATAAATCTGGAGGTGTAAGGTCTGGGGAGCGTGCCGGCCACTCGATCGGACCGCGGCAGCCGAACCACTTTCCGGGAAAGTTTTCATCAAGCCACTGACGAACATGACGTCCATAATGAGGTGGAGCACCATCTTGCTGGAATCAACTGACAGAAATATATATATATATATATAAACAGAAATCGGGCGCTACTTTTGACTCACCTGTATATCGCACAGAAATAGCAAACGTTTTTTTCCCCCATGCATTTGCATAGGGAAGTGTATACAAAGTACTCGGCTTTGTTTACCACGTGCTGACTGCATTGAGAATCGATGCTTGTGCCGTGGATGGAGCCAGAACGTGGATGGAGCCAGAACGTGGATGGAGCCAGAACGTATCCTACTGCGGCCTATTTTCTGACCTCAAAGTAACTAATGAAAGCGATCACTCACAGCATTGCCTCCCATCCACATTCGGAGTGCAATTTTACAATGCCTTGTAGCCCTGGCTTTTTCAGCGCTTCAATAATACATCACTGTTGCAGTGCAAGCCACTGGCAAGATGCTTATGTATGTATTGTAGTAGATCATCGAAGGACTACTGACTGTCTGGCATTTCATATTTTGTTATTTCATTAATGTGGCTGCAAATCTAAACTGAGAGATGTTTGACTGTGTGTCGCCATTTTTCTCAGATGGCCAAATAGATCTTCGTCAAACTTTCAGAGGTTCATCAGTGAGTGCCAGGGGATGATTTAGGCAAAAAAGTTTATTTGAAAATGTTTGGGGGGTGGGGGGGGGGGGGGGGAAAGCTTGATTATTATTATTATTATTATTATTTTTAATTTGCTCTATATATAGTGGCTCAGGCTTTATATCTATGCAAAAGGTAATATTAAATAATCCCCACACCCATTCCTTCGTGGGTGTAGGGAGGTGTTTTAGGCACCCACAAAAAAATAGAATTTTTTTTTTATTTCTTCAAAATGCCAACAAGACCAGAACATCACTGGGCAACACCAGATACACCTGCTAGTATGAAACGATTCCAAAAATATCTATATTAATTTTTTTATTAAAGCATCCGCACGGTCAGATAAATGTAACTTTATTAGCAGTAACGTGATTATGTAATGTATCGGATTCCTCTCTACACCAGACAATTCATACAATACTGTTATGTCGGTAGGGTAGAGCAATATCTAGAGTCAGGTAGATCTGAATAGGTAACATGCTTCGTCTGTCGCGATAGGGAATCTACCTGTAATATGTTCCATGTGCAGTCTGGTTTGTCGGGTAAGAGTATACCTGTGAACATACCAGGATGTTCGAGTGTTAGATAGTGTAGGGATTAAGATAAACCCCTGTGTGTCAAACCTGGTAGCCAAACCTTTGTCCCTTATGGCACCGCATACCCATATAAACACTTAGGCCCTGTAGTGCACACAGTAATTAAATTCCCTTCCCTGACAAGGACTTCGGAAGAAAACGGGCAGGGGGCCAGTTCGGGGCACCGCCGCATGGGCCGCAGCCAGCTACACCTCCGGCAGGCCTAGGAACACGGAGTGACATGAGCTATCACCACACTACAGGGAACGAGTGATTGGTTGGCGCGGAAGGCGCGAACCTCCAGCCAATCAGGGCGAGCAATACCAGGTAGGAGGGACTCGGCCAATGAGAGGGCGCCAGCAAGAGGGAACATTGGAGGAGAGTGGACGCAAGGTGATAAAAGGGGCTGCACGACATCTTCAGCAGCTCTAGTTTTTGGGTTCTTCGCTGCCTCTTGTGCTGCACATCCCTCTCTGGCTGTCTTGATGCTGCACGACATCTTGTGCTCTCTGCGCTTCCCTTCTTTGTCTTGAGAGGTCCTGGTGGTCGTTGGTTCACCATCTGCGTGGTGCTTGGAGCGGTGCTCGGTGCTTTCGGTGCTGTGAACGGGCGGGACCTCGTGTGCGAACGGAGAGGGCGTTGGCTCGGGCCTAGCAAAGCGTGCGAGGCGGACGGAGGGTTCCTCCACGCCGGAGTTTGGAGCCACGTGGGGACAAGACGACGGACAGATAAGACCGCACACCACATACACACCATAACGAACGGTTCTTTTCGTTAATCCATCCCTGTGTGGCGTATTCGAAGTGAGGTGTGTGGGATCCCAACTTAGGACTTTTATTTAGTATCGTGCTTTCCTGTCCCTACCTTTTATTACAATAAACCCTTGTATTATTTTTCATTCCCCACAAATCTGGTTTTGTTTGAGTTCGTTCGCCTTCCACAGGTACGCGCTTTTACCGCAGCTTGCTCTTCCCTTCTCCTTTCCGCGCTACAAAAGCAAAATCCATATTTGAGCGTCGCCTCCAGTAATTCCGTTCTGGTCCATCCGCGAGCCCTGGTATTAACCGAAGGGTTCGCGCAACAATACTTTACCCCACTCAGTCTTGAGATAAAGGATTATGGGAAGGGTGCACTGTGGAAAGACTTGCACGTTACTGATGTCTTCATGGACGTTACAGCACTCTTAAACCATCTTCTGTAGAAAGTAACTACCGTACTTATTTTTGCTGTTCCATCCTCTCACATGAGTATGTTATTAATCTGGTGAAAGTAGCACTGAGGCATGAAGCAGTACGGACGAAAAATTTGATTGGTCGAGACGGCGTACAGTTTTGCCAACTTCAGAGGATCCATTCGGCCCTTTTTGCCTGCGCTACAACATCCCCAGAACCCGTGACCCATCCACACACCATCAGCTGGTTTAGTGCGGAGACCATCAAGGCTACTTCCACCAGATCAATGCCATACTCTAGTCACTAGTGAGACGATTGACCAGCAAACAAGAAGCAGCCTGTGGAGTTTTCCTTGGTGCACCTTTCCCATGTCCTTTTTCTCAAGACTGGTATAAAGTGCTCTGTGAACTCTCGAGTTCAACTCGCTTTTGCAGATGCTAAGAGAAATGTTTTTTTTTTTAACGCACTTATTGTAGGTGCTAAGATGTGATCGCAGCTCGGAATGAGTGCTAATGTAATGCAATAATTACGATTATATAATCAAGCCTTACAATTCATGGTGTGGTTTCATGTTGCCGTCGGGCAATGTTCGCCGGGATAGCTCAGAGGTAGCACATTTTCCTTTGTGCATTTGCTCAAATCGTCCGGTGCAATGGAATACGAGTCTCTGCGAAGGTTCATGTCGCTCGGCATTTGCAGCAAAAAGGATTTTATCGACTAGTAATTTATAAGTTTTTTTTTACCCCTGGCAAACGAGGTGTAGTTGAAATTTTGGGTGTTGGCCCTTCTTCAGAGCAAAAGGGGGTCCCTCAGAAAGGGCGAACGATCCAATCATCAGCCGCACTTTGTTTCCCATGGCAGTAAACATACTGCGATCAACTTTCGGTTGATAAAACCATTATATTACTGTCAGAATGGCGGTTTGCCGGTGGGAATTGTATCAAAAGTATGGGTTGGTGGACATTAATCATCCCACGGTGTCTTTTGCTATGAGTACAGGCAAGTTACCGCCACACCCTGGCCAAGTTCCAAATTGCTACCTTATTGTGCAGGGCCACTGCATGACCTGCACAGCTGTGCGTGAGTAATTTTGCGATCATAAGTCAAAATTCACGATTGATTTGGGTGCTGTTTTACCTGAGTCATGATGGAACCACACAGGCCGAATCTGCAATTGAACACTGGTCGACCAATATGCATTTGTTAACTGACCGTCACATGAATTGCAGTAAACCATGACTTTGCGTCCCAAGTGAAATCATGCATTTTATTACTTGCCGACCTCTGTTGCCCTTTATTGTCAATCATTTATCAAGTAGTCTTCTCACATTTATGTACGGCCTTGTTATAATGAATGGATACGTTCCGGTAAAAGAAGGCCGATTCGAAATTTCTGGTATTCACTTGAAAGGTACTGTGCTGCTCCATCATGTATTTCAGAGGCAAGCTTTAAGCCGGCTGTCCTTTCTGCATTTTGGGTGGAGATGTTAAAGATCCCTCAAAAAGTGTAGGCCACACGTACCTTGGCTAAATTCCCTGGTGAGATATTAATGGGAGATGCGAGGTCACGGGCCACATGGCCTCCAACGCCTGTTTCCTTCTAACCCTCTTGTGAAAGGGGAGACGGTGGATCTGTGGAAGAACTTCTTGCACTACAAATGTACACATACTGTAATTAAAAATGCGTAATGCATACAGAACACACATGGGAACACAAATGTGATTAGAAATGATATATGCACGAAAACAGGGCTTTGATCGAGTGGAATTGAGTCGGGAAGTGCTAATTGTATGACTTGCAGTGTGCTGGTGATTGTGCTGATTTTGAATAAAACAAAAGCAGAAATTAAATCGATAAATATAAATTTGCTCAAAATGAGCTTTCGGTTTTGAACTTGCATGGCCCACACATCACACACGTCTGTTTAGTTGTGGTGTAAAGAATGATTAATTTAATGGTTGTTGATAAAATGAAATATTATTCTTTTTCATAGTTTCAATGTGAAAAGAGAACTTACTGCTTTCGGAAATTGTTTAATTATTTAATTTAATTGTTTAATTTCAGAAAATTATTTCTCTAAGAAACAAATAGCTGATTGGACAATACACACCTTTATTTCCACCAACAGTCCAATTTGGGTCCATGTGACATTTTCTGTGTTTTCAACCTGAAAAGCCCTCAATAATTCTCAGGGATGATTGGGACTTTCCATCAATCATAACTTTAACCACATGGAGGATTGATTTGTTCATCCATCAGCACTCGTGAACGAAGCGAGCTTGTGCGCACACTAATGAGATTTACAATTTGCTTGATCTGACTTGTCTGTGTTCTAAGATCAGACTGGAGATTTATTGTTACGGATCTGGGTTTTCAGGTGCACCACGAGGAGACTTCTCAGGCTCCTCTTGACTACCGGTCCTGAGGCCACCAGTCACGGATAGTCACGACCCTGTAGGTTGTTGATCAACCAGAGTGCCAATCAGATGGCCAAATCTCCCAGGGTCCTCCATCTGACAGTTTACCTGGGGGGTGATGTGGCCAACCTAACCGGGGGTCGCACCCTCGGTTCGTACCCACCTTATCTTATCTATGGTCAGTAGGTGTGGTGAGGTGTGGTACAGTGCAACCTCATACTCCACCAGAAATCTCTGCTTGGCATGCCTGCCTTTCACCACTCACATGGTGCTTTGTACCCAGCGCACATGGGTTGCTCCTCAGAATACTTGTTGTGGAGCTCGTTTTCACACCTCGTACTCAGACTCTCGTCGGGTGACCAATGTTGTACACCGCCTGATATTCGTTGGTTGCAAAAGCAAGGACTTTGTATCTCGTACAAAAGCTCTTAATGGCATATAATTCTCAATGGTGTCGCTTCTTAATGTCCTTTCTCTTAAGCAGCAGATCTCTAGCCCAGCTTCAAGGCTATGATTTCTCCTCAGATGACAGGCAGACACAGTCGATCCCTGGCTTGATTTCAAGATGGCGAAAAGGCCTTGCTTTTCCACTTTGATACTCACTTAAACGTAGCGGAGCTTGGTCCTGCACAGTGGGTTACGGATTAGTGTGCCTCCACAGTGCGGTCTTATCTTCCCCACCGAGGGTCCTGGTTCTCATGTTGCCCGTCAAGGCGAGTTAAAGCTGAGAGGATGTGCTTGCTTTTTCTGTGTGGTGTTCATGTTTAATAATTGTGGTGTTTGTGTTTAATAAATGTGTCGGGATGGAGAGAGAAACATTGGTTATGAGGGGAATTGAGGACAAAGCATGTATTGTATGTATTTAAGGGTCTATCTATATATATAAAACACTGTGTGTGTGTGTGTGTGTGTGTGTGTGTGTGTGTGTGTGTGTGTGTGTGTGTGTGTGTGTGTGTGTGTGTGTGTGTGTGTGTGTGTGTGTGTGTGTGTGTGTGTGTGTGTGTGTGTGTGTGTGTGTGTGTGTGTGTGTGTGTGTGTGTGTGTGTGTGTGTGTGTGTGTGTGTGTGTGTGTGAGAGAGTGATGTTACCGATAGACTCCTAAACGGAGAGGCTTACGTGCTTGATATTTGGCATAGACATGGCCATTGAGCCTGGGACGAACATGGCCGAACTGAAAATATTTGACGATCCATATTTTTTATTCATATTTACCTCAGCGCATTTCAGCGCACAGAATCAACGGAATCAGAGCAGGTGGGCGGTGATTCGCTCAGAGCGATCACGTGATGACGCTATGAACGCTATGACGCTATGGAAAAAAAAATCGCTATGACGCGATGAAACGCTATGAACGCTATGAACACTATGACGCTATGAACGATATGACGATATGACGCTATGACGCTATGACGCTATGAACGCTATGACGCTATGACGCTATGAAAAAGAAAATCGCTATGAAACGCTATGAACGCTATGGACGCTATGAACGCTATGACGCTATGATGCTATGAAAAAAAAAATCGCTCGCTTTGCCAAGGGGCTCGCTCCCCCCCCTCCGTTCCCCTCCCCCCTCCCCCTCCCCCCCTCCCACCCCTCCCCCCCCCACCCCCTCCCATCCCTCACCCACCCCATCCCCCCCTCTTCTCCCCTCTCCCCCTCCCCCTCCCACTCTTCTCCCCTCCCCCCCGTTCCCCTCCCCCACCCGGCAATGCCGGGTACTTCTGCTAGTAATGTCTTAAATGTGTCTGGAGCAGTAAATAAACCAAATTGGAGCTTTGTCTGACTGTCTGGAAAGAAGAGAAGCCGATTTAAATACTGTGTTTAAAATGTGCAATGGTTACCAACCTATATGGCTGTGGAGGCGTGTTATAAACGGGGGGTGGAGGTGGAAGACAATAATGGAGCGAAGAAGAGGAAGCATTCTCTAACTCTCTATAGCCCTCGCGTACCCATATCACCCGTTTCCCACGACACAAAAGGGAGGGCTATCTGAATACTAATACTGTTGGGATAACTGAACTCGGGAACCTACGTGCGTGGTTGTGCTTTCTCTGGGTGTGGGGACAGGGGTGTTGTGGAGGGGGGGGAACGGGGTTTGTTGGGCGATGGTTTTAATTAATTTGGCTAAAAAAACATAATTTTGCTACTAGCATTGCACGTTTGTTGATTGTAAGTTTCTGAATGGTGTTAACTTTTTCTTTCCAGAAGTGATCAGGTTGAGTTCACTAGTTGATAACAAAATTTCCTTTTTAGTTTCTGAGGCTCATGGAAGAGCTGTCGCACACGCTACCTTCAGTACGAATTGTCGAGATGAGTGGAGTACTTTAGTCCAGGGACAAGTACATCATCCACATTCCACAAATTAATTGTAGTACAGGTACATCATAAATTCTCACCTTGTCATTGATTTTGAGATAAAATTTTGAGTACAGCTATTCTTACTTTCATCTTTCCTTCCTCCTTTAGATTCACAATATGGCAGTGTTTCCCCAGCTTGTGGATATGAGGTCGAGACTGCACAGCAGGGTGAGGATTCGAGCGAATCCCTGCCCTTCATCGACGAGTCGCCACCAGCCTTATCGCCACAGCCTGCACTACGAGGTTCCCAGC
Organism: Myxine glutinosa; assembly: GCF_964187855.1. Classification (NCBI taxonomy): domain Eukaryota; kingdom Metazoa; phylum Chordata; class Myxini; order Myxiniformes; family Myxinidae; genus Myxine; species Myxine glutinosa. The sequence continues at coordinate 105,438,647 of NC_136266.1, forward strand.
TGGAGGATGGAGAACCTTTGGGAGAAGTTCTTCAAGGTCCTGACCAGGTAAAGGACATTGCTTTTTTTTTTTTTTTTTTTTTTTTTTTTTAGCTCATCTGGAATGTAGTTCAGGTGAGCTTATGGGATGGCACATCATCCATCTGTCAGTCCGTCCATCTGTAAACACTTGCAACTTCTTCTCCAAAACAGCTAATGGGATTGTGACAACACTTGGCTAAGATGACCTTTGGTGTGGTAAAGCTCAATTTTTTGTTTATGAAATCCTCCTCTCCACCTATAAGTAGATCATTGTAAGATTTAAAGGTCCCATATGTACTTGAATTTTGATCTAGTTTAGCCACCATTTTGGATTGCAGGAAAACCTTTAACAATCTTCTTCTCTCAAATCACTTAGCCGATCAATGCAAAACTTTAAATTTGTGATTGACTTCCCATGGGAAACATTTGATAACAATGACATCATTAGTCATGTGGTCTGCCAGCCATGTTGAATTAAAGGTAAACCTTTAAAATTAATCTACTCTCAATCCGATTAACCGATCATTGTGAAACGTAAAATATGATTGACTATCTATAGTAACATTTGAGTAAAATAAGCAAATTGAAACAATATGGCCACCAGTGATATCATAATACAGAAAGTGGGCAACATCTTGAAAAATATGAATGAAAGACACCTTGGAGTTGCACCTTTTGAAATTTTGACACAGCAAGAGGTGACAACATCTGGTTAATTGGTTAATTGCTCATCCGGTGCTCCTGGCTCCCGTTCGGATCCAGCACCCTCGTTAGCTCGTCCACCTCTCCGTCCAGAACTCTGCTCGCCGCCAGATTTGTGAATTGTAGATCAGACCCAGACTCCAGACTCGTAGACTCCAGACCATATACTTGTAGACCCCAGACCAAAGGACTCCAGACAAACTGACTCCTGACCAGCTGACTAATCCCTGGCTGATCACTGCTTTTTTTCTGTCTGGAGAGGGGAGGGGCTATATGGGGTCAGGGTTAATTCTCTGCCTCTTTCAGGCATGGTGGCCAGGGGAAAAGTTTATGTGCGGCTCGTTTGGCCCTGTTGCAGTGCGCTCAATGGCCCAGGTGTGCCTCTTGCTGATATCATCACCAACAGTTTGCTGCACTCACATTGTGTTCAGTGATTTTTAGCCTTGGCCATGGCTCAAAGCTCCCCACTTAAAATGGGGCAGACATATTTTTCTATGTGTTTGTGGCGTGAACGTGCGCTAGGATCCCAAGTGGGCAGGTGGAGGGTTGTGGCTATCTGTAGGAAGTTACGGGGACGTTAGCGAAACTTTTGCACTTCCCATTAGCGGGGTTTGAAGATGATGGTACACCGCGCGGCCATTGTCAACAGGTTTGAAGATAAAGGCAGGGTCGTCGGCCTCTGCAGTGGTTGCGTGGTAAAGGTCTTGAATCTGCAGGATGGTGGTTAACAGTCAGGATCGACTCGGGGTGGTTGAGTGTGGTGGTTAATAAAAGTAAGGTAGGTTGCTGTTTCTTTTTGTCGAGGAAGGTAGTTGTGGTATGATGGTGCAGAGATGGTTGGGAGGTTGATAGCTGTTAGTGGTGGTCGATGCGATTGCCTATAGTGGTGGTGACCTTTAGGAATTTGTGCCGGACTTTGAATGCCGTTTTGGCGCGAATATGCAAATGAGCTGTTCTACTTCCACAGTGACTCAATGGGGATAGAGGTGACTCGATGGGGAATAGGGCCTTGTTTTAGAGATGAAGAAAGGAAGAGAGAAAATCCATAGCTAATCCTACACAATGCACATTGACCCGTGAAACCCACAACATCGAAGGGAGGACTATCTGAACGTTTAATTAGGAAGTAACTAACCATGTTATATGCCTTTGCTTTGGAGAGTGGTGGTTCGCAGACCCACAACAATATGTTAAATGCAGAAGGAGATGGAAGAAGTAATGCAGCCAGAATCATAGTTTTGGAAGAAATCAGCAAGGTAGTGGAAAGAGTGGAGAGATGGGAGGATCAGATAGGTATGGCATGGTTGGTGATACAGAAACAAATGGTTTGTGTTATGTTGGTGTGCAGGCCATAGACAGGAAGGACTGAGGTGGAGAAGCAGGAGTTCACGGACACACTGGAGAGGATGATGGGAAGGGTTGAAATGGATGTGGTACTGTGTGCTGCACAGACTTCAACCCACATGTGGGAATATTTGAGCCAGGCAAAGAGGAACGTGGTGGTGGTAGATTCGGATCTTGTATAACTGACGGCAAGAAAAGGGTTAGCCATAGCTGGTTCGTTCTTCCAGAAGTGGACGAGAGCCACAATATCACGTTAGCAGTGGACAGCACAAACGGAATTGGATTTGTTGGCAGTTAGGAAGCAACAGTTGTGTAGGATCAAGGACTGCAAGGTGGTGGTGGGAGAGCATACCACAGCCTGTGGTATTTGTTGTTTGCATGCAGAAGAGGAGGGAAGTTGAGAGCCTGGTCCAGAAAACTATTACACAGTGGAAGTGCAAAGATAATGTAGCTGTAAAGTTCAAAAAGAGTGGAAGGCAAAGTATAAGGAACTTGTTGAGGAAGCCAGTGGCTTGGAGGAGGTGTGGAAGGAGTACAGAGGGCTATTTAGACGTAATTGCCAAAAAAATAAGTGTCAGAACATCAGGAAAGGGTGCAATGTCAAGGAATAGAAACCAGGTGTGATGGATGGTGGAAGTCGCGAAGGCAGTCGGTGTGAAGGAGGTTGGAAGTGGATAGAGAAGATCAAGGATAGATGAGGACAACCATATGCAGGATTGCTGCACTCATAGGGGCCGAAGTAGAGAGCAACAAGGAGAGCTGTGAATAAGGCAAGAAATGATATGGAAACTGATGTGTCCAGCAAGTTAGATACGGATAGTGGGAAGAAAATGATCTATAAATTGGCCTGAAACATAGAATTGGGATGGTAAGGAAGTGAAGGGTGATCAACGGGAGACTGTGATCAAGGATGGAGACGGAAGTTGGTGTTGAAATGGGGGCGGTAATGAAGGTACAGGGGCAGAGCCAGAAATTTTTAAATGCAAGCTTGTGCCGGCCGGCCTACTGAGTGAAGTGACTGTTTACTATTTGTACATTGTTAGCTCTTGTCAACTAGCTCTACTAAAGGATGTCCAGAAGCTCCATTCTCTGTGGATTTCACCTTGCAAAGTCATCAAACATGCCATTTCTATCTAAATTCACACCACAGTGAATGTGCGTTAGTAGCAGTCCATTCATCTGATCTTCACACATTGTTGTCTACAGACGTCTCAGTTCGCTATTGGACCGCTCACACTCACATGATGTTATGGGCATCGTGCAGAAGAGACTGGCAGTGGATTTCAGAGAAGAATGATCTGTCTGTCTGTTTGAGGGTTTTTGCTGCTGTGTTTGGGACCTCTGATGTTGACTTGCCTTTCCACTCTTAACAGACAGCTGTGCACCTCTGTATCAACTAATATTGGTGATGGCAGGTCATCTTCGTAGAAATCCACCAGTTCACTGATGACCTATATGTCTACCGTCCCAAACATGCAGGGCACAGATGGGATGAGGTGCAGTGCCTGCGTGACCCGTCTCGTGTGCTCAGTGAAGCGGGCCTGTAGTTCATTGAGCAGGTTCGAAGCCATTGGCCAGAGACAGCAGCAGCACAAGTATCATTGGAGGAGAGGCACCAGATGTGGAGATGCACGATGGTGCCAGGGGCAGCTCAGTTTCCAGAGCCAGAAAAGATGGTAGCTGGGACTCTGAAGGTTGAGTGTAACTTGAATCTGAAGCATGTGGCTTGTTTGCCTTCTTGTCGGCGTTTTTGTCCAAAGTGGTAGCTGGTCTGCAATATGCAGAAATCAATGCAAGACTTTGAGGAAGCAACTTTTGTTTGGAGTTAAGATACACTATTCAACACACCAAGTGGAAACACTGGTTACCTCTGCCACCGAAGGTGTAACAACTGAAGGTCATAACAATGGACTATGTAACAACTGAAGGTTTGAATTACCTGATAAAGTAGTTCGGGATTGTACTGCGCTTTGCTGTCCAGAAGAAGACAATCTAGAAAATTTAACCTTTCGCTTAGGAGCCAAATCTAAACACTGCATATCAGGAATTAACACAGAGCTAGAGGAGAAAAGTAACGTGGCACGGATTAATTGCTGTGTGAAAGAAAAAGATGCATGCGATTGCCTATTGTCCAACGATATCTCTCACAACGATCATGTGATAGACTAGAAGGGCACTCGGTAGGGAGCATACATCCACCAGGTTGAACAGTTTACGTTTTGTATCCCACTGATAAACAGGATCTGGATTCAGACCTGAACCAAAATCTAATCGGCTTCTTATTGTTGCCTAACCAACTCGTCTACCAGGTTTGGTCCAAATCCGTCCATAACGTTTTGAGATATCCTGCACACAAACAAACTGACAGCGGTGAAAACGACCTCTGTCCATTCCATATGGCGGAGGTAAAAAGGGTAGGGATGGAGGGGGGAGGGAGGGGGTTCACGTGCACTGAGAACTTTCCCTGGATTCGCCCCTGAGGTATATGAAAGCTATTTCAAGGAGCTGTTGAACCAGGGAGGAAACAACAGTGACCTGGACCTGTTGTGCTATGTAAAGGGGAATGTGGAAGTAGTGGAGATTACGGAAGAGGAGGACCGCCTTGAAGAATATTAAGAAGGGGAGGGTCCTGGGCATTGATGGAATATGTGTGGAGTTGTTAATTGTGGTAGAAGGAGTTTAATATGTCAGTTGGAGACTGTTGAATATGAGAGAGAGTAAGATTCCGGAGGAGTGATAGACCAGTCTAATTCTTTCAGTATGGAAGAGGAAGGGATCTGCACAAGATCTGGGGAGGTACTGTGGCATCATACTTCAGCCCACTACCGTTTATTATGGGGATTGAGCTGCGGTGAGCATGATGGTCTGCAATGGAGGCATTCAATGAAAGATAATATATATGCAGCCGATCTAGTTACTGTGACGGAGAGCAGAAAAGAAATGCAGGAGCCATTGGAGGAATGTGCTCAGGAGACATGGATTGGGAATGAGCCTGAAGAGGACTGAGGTAATGGTGTCAGACAGCATCTCGACAGCAAAAAGGAACTGAACATCAGTTTTGAGGCGAAGAAGCTGGCAGGGAAGTGGATTTGAATATATAGGTGGAACTAGAACGCCACTCAGTACAGCGCATACTCCCGCCGTGGGTCAAGTTGGAATAGTACGATTTCACAAAAATTTGAGGGAGTAGTTCAGTGACAACACAAGACAAGACAACACAAGACAGACACTGCACAGATATATATATATATAGATAGATAGAATATATAGAAGATTAAAAACACCTCACAGCCACAAAACACGAAATAAAAAACACCTCACAGCCACAAAACACGAAATAAAAAACACCTCACAGCCACAAAACACGAAATTAAAAACACCTCACAGCCACAAAACACGAAATGAAAAACACCTCACCACCACGTCATTTTACACCTCACCACCACATAATTCAAAATACCTCACCACCACGTGATTCAAAACCACCACCACGTTATTAAAAACACTTCACAACCACAGAAATAAAAGTTTCAGGGAGTAGTTCAGTGACAACAGACACTGCCCAGATATGTAGATATATAGATATAAATAAACCTGAAAATCGCAGAGCCAGAATTATTTTTTGGTCTGGGAAGCCCGTGCAAGGTTTCTTCTTCTTCAGCCTCACAGCCCTGGGTGAATATGCGATCTCTCAAAAAAAAAAAGTTCGAATTTTGCCAAATCTGTTTTATTAGTTTGTTAATATACCTCAGCCATTGACAAATCTGGAATTATAATTTTATTTGAGGTTCAAATTAACCCGGGACTGTGTGAAACGATGCCTGCAAGTCTGTACATGTGATAAATAATTAATCGTCCACAGTTGAAGACTTCTTCTTCTTCACGCAATAACTTCCAGCTTCCAGACCGTACATCCAATCATCTTCAAATTTTGCACACTTGTTACTCTTCATGACCTACTACAGTATGAAGTTTCACGTCGATCAATGAAGTAGTTCAAGAGATATAAATGTTTTTATTATTTGCGTTTAATTAACCATGTCTGCCAAACCACGTGACCTATCGCAAATTCCAAAAGGGCATTTTAGTAGACTGATATGCTGAACAGATTTGTGAAGATTCCCCTCGATTGGATCACAAATGAGGGAGGAGCTAGGTTTTAAATGTTTGTGCTTAAAAACGTCATAACTCTGAAACCATGTGATGCATGACGTCATGCTCGTTGACTTTTTTTGTTTGTCATGGGTATGCGATTCTGCCTGCAAAGTTTGGCTTCGATCTGTTCAGGCGTTTTGGAGAAAATTGAATTTGAGTGTTTTCCACTCAAAACAATATGGCGGCCGAACCACGTGACCTGTGACGTCATAATTACCATCTAAATATTCTGCAGACTGAGTCCCTCCTATGGTAAAAATTTGCTCTCAATCGGTCCAATTATTGCAGAGAAAATGGTTTTTAAAGGAAAACAGAAAAAAAAATTCCCCAAAAAACTTCCTGGATCCGGAATAATTTCCTGAGCTTCACCAAAAACTAAGCAATTCTTCCTTATCCCAAGTGCAATCATCCTACCAACTTTCATCCAAATCCGTTCAGAACTTTTCCAGATATCTTGTTCACAAACACACGAACACACACACACACACACACACACACACACGGACGGACACGATCGAATGCATTACTCCCTGGCGGGAGTAACAATGACCGAGTATGGCAGTTTGGAGGCAGATGTGCAGAGGAGGCATACAGGTGGGTGCATGTGCATGGAGGAAAGTGGAGGTACTCATGGTGGACAGGAAAATAACAAGGAAATTGCAAGGGAAAGTTTTGGGGTCTTAGTGTAATGCCAGCCTACCTTTATGGTCTGGAGAAAATGGTACTCACAGAGAAGCATCAACACAGGCTGTGCATTAAGGACAACAACTGGGACAGGAGGATAGTGGGAATGAAGAGGGTGGGGAGAAGAAGATGCTCAGTAAAAAATACTGAGCATCAAACAAGGAAGCAGCACAGACCATCACGTCGCAGGTGTACAAGAGCCCCGCTTGGTAGTTGTTGTGTTACCCCAGTCAGTTCTGGTTGAACAGACCAGCGGCACGGATAGCTGATCAGTCTCACAGGAGCGACCCAGAGCTTCCTCACATTCAAGATGTTGTGTTCTTGCTTCCGTGAAGCCAGGACCGCACAATCTTCCATGATATGTTTTATTGTGTGTGGAGCAGCCTGGCAGTGGTTGCAGGTGTCTGTCGTCAATGGTGTCGTCGAGTTTATGTTTGTAGTGTAAAGGTTGTGGGTTGTATCCACAGCGAAGGCGATGTGGACTGATCGGCGCTCTGATCGTGAACGCGGTGCTCTGACAAATCAGATTTGGTCCCCGTCTTGTGTTGGGGGTGTAACCACTACAGCGAGGCATCCCCATTAGTTGCTATTGTTATCCCCATTAGTTGCCATCCTCATTACCATCCCCATTAGTTGCCATCCTCATTACCATCCCCATTAGTTGTGGTTCTGGCTCGGGGTCAATTTTTGAAATATGGCCCCCATCTTGTTTTTCTGGTGGGTCTAAGACATCAGGCCTTTTAGATCTCTGCTGATTATACACTGTCCATGTTTGTTGCGTCAGATTTCCATTGGCTTTGTTTGGGTCGCGTGTTACTCACGATGAGGGACCCTGAAAAATCAAATTGCTGTGGAATAGAAATGATTAGTAAGGTTTAATCAAGCCTGTCAGCTTATATTGTACAAGCCTCGCTAAAAAAAATAACATGGGCCGAAGACATCAAGCATATAGGCCGCTGCTGATTATACACTGCCCGGGTTTATTGCGTCAGATTTACATTGGCTTTTTTGGGTTCAGTGTTGCTCACAATTAGGGACCCAGAAAAATCAAATGATTGTCGAAGAAAAATGACTTGTAAGGTTTAATAAAGCCCGTCAGCACGCATGGTATGAGCCTCCCTAAAAAATAAAACAGCGTTACCGGTATGTAATTTTTCAATAGCCTCATATTGGGGTTAAAGAGTCCGTGACCATGTGACGAATCGGCTCTTTCTGATATAACTGTGGCGGAGAGTGACATTGATGAGAGGTGTTGAGTTAATCTTTTAATAGCGCATTAAATGTGCGTTTCCCAATCGACCTGTTACCGGATAGTCGCAGGTTGTGACCACAGTGTGGCCATTCTTGTTAAAGTCTTTGGTGTGACTCGGCAAGGGGTCAAAATCAAACGGCAGACGCTCCCCACAACACTAACGAGTCTGGTTTTTCTATACAGTCTGAAGCTCATGGATGAGATTGTATGTATCAAATATGCAATATTACATATAAAGAACCAGTATGTTTTATTTGAATTGCAATGACCTAAGGAGACTATAGACAAATCAACATTCTGCCGGATACGAGATTTGAATCTGAGATCCCAGCATCCTGAGCTTTGTGCTCACATGGCAACCAAGCAGGCCAAAACCAAGAGGTAGGTTTTTGGCAAAAGGCAGTTGACGTCCATTTCCTATCCTCATTTGTTAGCCGACCAGTCGAGGAAACGTTTGGCTGACTCGGACCCAAATTTGGTGATGCTGTATTACAGTGCACAGTGGTTATGTTTTCACCCCCTGCTTGTCCGTTTGTTTGTCCGTGAGTAGGATATCTCAAAACGTTGTGGATGGATTCAGACGAAATTTGGTGGAGAGTTTGGGTGTGTGACAAGGCCGAAATGATTAGATTTTGGTGAAGATCTGGATCCAGATACTAGAATTTTTAAAGTGACTCTTCACCATTGAGAGATAGGACCAAAAACGATGTATAGCATGGTATTTCATAAAGTTGTGGACACATTAAAACAAAACTTGGTGGATGAGTTGGGTAGGTGACAAGAACAAGCAGGTCCGGATGATTTTTGTTCAGGACCGGATTATTTTTGTTCAGGACCGGATTATTTTTGTTCAGGACCGGATTATTTTTGGTCAGGACCGGATTATTTTGGTTCAGGTCCGGATGATTTTGGTTCAGGACCGGATTATTTTTGTTCAGGACCGGATTATTTTTGTTCAGGACCGGATTATTTTTGTTCAGGACCGGATTATTTTTGTTCAGGACCGGATTATTTTTGTTCAGGACCGGATTATTTTTGGTCAGGACCGGATGATTTTGGTTCAGGTCCGGATGATTTTGGTTCAGGTCCGGATGATTTTGGTTCAGGTCCAGATGATTTTGGTTCAGGACCGGATGATTTTGGTTCAGGTCCGGATGATTTTGGTTCAGGTCCGGATGGCGATCCAGCCTATCAGTGGGATACAAAACGTAAACTCTTCAGCCTAGCAGAGGTATGCGCTGTACCGAGTACCGTTCTAGTTTTTATCCTGTGAAGGGAGATTTTTAGGAGTTTAGCTAATATTTTAATTAAATATTTAAATGTTGGTTTAAATATTACATTAATGTAGCAAGTGAAGTTTGCTCTGCACTTTATAGGTGTATGATTTTGGCCGAGGCTTATCGCTTTCAGCCTATTTCAATTTCAAACAGTAAGGTGTCAATAGTTGTGCCAATTCTTAAAGATTCAAATCCCACTTTAGTCGTTTCCATTACCTGTCCATTGTAACTGTCAGGTCATTTTAATTACCCAGATAATTCATCACTTGATGTAGCTGCTGTCACTCCCATTGTACCCAAGTTAACACCACCGTCACGACCACCAGATCACAATATTATAGGATATTTGAATTGACATTTTAAAGTTTTGGGTTCCCAATTTCCTTCCACGTGACAATCGTGTCTCGTACGGTGTTCCTCATTGCCTAAAACCCAAAAGGGGAAGATGATGAAAGGCCATTTGCTGCCATTTTTAGACATTTGGTTCTCATAGATAACCAACGTTAGGCGTGGCCAGGACAGGAAACAAAACTTAAAACATAATCGTCGAGGATAAGGTCGAAAGGAGAGTTTGGTGGTGCCTTTGTTCCTCACAAATTATTCTGTTAAACAGACAACAATCCAGGGTGCACCTGTTAAGGCAGGGAAACTGAACCTGTGCTCTTTGCTCGAAGAGGTTGAAAAGCAAGAGGAGATTGGTTTGTGGAAGTGGTCAGAAAGCCCCAATGTATCTGGTGACTTGATGGAGGAGGAAGAGGCACTTAAAGCCTTGGACAGTCTTGACTCGTTCCTTGAAATCGAGGAAGATGGTGTGGACATTGTACCGGTACGTGATTTTAACTTCTACAGTTGGATGGTCCCTTAGCGGAGCTTTGACATATGCCGTTACCATGGGAGATTTCGTTTGGCTTAGTTAATTCACGTTTGCTCTGGTAATCTTGTAATAATTCGTATTAACTTATTTTTGTGAAGTACGAGTTATTACATATTTACAGAAAATAACTTATTTTTACAGAAAAAAATTAACAGTACACTATGGGTCCCCAGATTAACGTCCATCCGAGGGACGGCAAAGATCCCACGGTCTGTGTCAATGTAATATTCTGCCTGTGAACGACCAGTCTGACATTCTTTAGTCGGGTTGAGAATCGAACCCAGATCTAATAGCTCAATGGTAGGTGTGTTACCACTGCACGCACCATCGTGTTGGACTAATATAAATAGGACCACCAAACTTCATGCATGTCATATTATATGCAACATGATCTCCATCCTCTTCAATGAACATCGTCTAGAGGTCAAAACGACATTTTGATCCCAACACAAAGTGTTCCTTCTGAAGTGTCCTTAACGAGGTGGACCTGTATGTGTTAACCTCTTCATTAGAAGCAAAACATCCTCACCTAACTAAGCTCGGTGGATTAACTTTCTTTTCTTTCTACCCAAGTGATTATTTTGATCATTTCATGCTCCCGTTTATTCTACATCACTATAGATATATAGCAACTTTTGGCGAGAAATCCTTTTCCTTTGCTGCACCTCTGCTCTGGAATGACTTGCCTTCCTCTGTTCGACATGTTGACTCTCTTCCTGCCTTTAAAACCTCCCTCAAAACCTATCTGTTTCACAAGTCTTTCAAAGTCTAAGTCCTGTTTTCCCTTTGGTTTGAGGTGGGACAGAGATCGAGAGTATGTCTGTGTACATGTGCGGGGGAGGGAGGGGAGAAGGAAGGGGAGTACACATCTGTGGGTTTTGAATGGGGAGGGAGAGTAATAGGGCAAGAGTGAAGGTGTGTCTGTGTGTGTGTGTATGTTTGTGTGTGTGTGTGCGGTGTGTGTGCGTTCGCATGATAATGTAAAGCGTCATGAGGGTAGTTCACTCTGCTTGATGGGGCTATATAAGACTCCTTTATTGTTATTATTATTATTATTTTGATCATTTCATGCTCCCGTTTATTCTACATCACTATATATATATGTATATCAACATCTCAAATGTCTCTTATTTTTGAAGGTTTTGGCCACGGACACGTCCTGGGTACTAGATGCCATTATTTTGATTCATGAATCAAAACAAATAGTGTGAAAAACTTGATATTACCAAAACTTTTATTTCTTTACAAGAGGTGAGGTTCATGGTGTTGTTATACGTGTAGATTTTTATTTCCTTTAATTTTTATATCTCCGCAGTCCGCATGGCTCATAGACTATGTGGAAATACACACACAGACAGGCATGCACGCACACAGACAGACACACACTGACGGACAGATGCGCACACAGATAGAAACACACACACACACACACACACGAGCAGACACACACACAAACACACACCCAACCTACATAGATGCGCACAGACGCGCACAGACGTGCACAAAGGTGAGCTGTTCCTCACAATTGTATCGGCTATTCCTAAAGCATGATACAGTATTACCATTTAAAGGATGCTGTAAATTATAAAAAAAATCTACAACACCCTCTATTTAACTTTATCTTAGCTGGTGGGTAACCCCTCCCCCTTTGGGCTGGAGTACCTTTTTTAGTTTGCCTGAGCATGTGCTGGAGTATGTGAATGGGTACATCTGCTGGCCTTGGGTGGCCACTTAAGGGCCAATATTGGGGTTAGAACCAGAGGTAGTTTGGACCCTCTACGTAGGCCCAAGAACTGTTGAATCTTAATTTTGGTGTTTTGCTGATATCCACATTTGCTCCATTATAGTAAAAGATTGCCAAATTCAAAATAGTTGTTGACGTAAAGAACTTTATTGACTTGCCAGCAATTGATAGATTTTCTTACTGCCTGGATCATCAGCTGTGGTCCGTTCTTCATAAAGGTTTCGACCCTTTGAGTCCATATCCTCTCCAAATGGTGGGTCCTCAAATGGTGGCTTTGAGCCAACATCAGGAGATCCACAGCCTCCGCTCCATCCACACCATCAAACAACCCAGCAATGCAGCCTCGCTATTCAAACTTTGTACCTATAAATGTTTACCATTGTTGTGAAACCGAAACACATGTGAAAGTAATTATTATTAAGCTAAGTAATTAGAAACTAAGCTAAGTTAGCTAAGTAATAAGAAAACAAGCTAAGTAATTATTATTCCATAATGCCTTTTGGAAATTGTGTTGTGTTCTCGTTGCAGACGGAGGTGGAGAGTGAGGAGGGGGATGTGGGGAAAGTTCTCGCTATGAGGAAGATGGTTCTTTCTGGCATTCTGGCCAGTGAAGAAATTTACCTCAGCCAACTGGAAGCTCTCATTCTGGTAATGTAATAATATTTTCATTTTCTAATTACAAATATTAGTATGTATATATAATCACCTCTTAACTTGAATGGTGACCATGAACTCATGTGCCACACCAGCACTTGTTGCAAGGGTTCCTGCCATATATCCACCCTGTTTAGGTACCCATTACAAGCTAATGCAAGATCTCTAAATTGTATCTGGGAAGAAAGTTATTTTAAAAGAAAATGGATTCCAGCTCGGTTGCAGTCTGTGAAAAACACAGAATCACCCACCGCATAAATCATTGTCACCTGGTACACTGCTAACCACAGTATCAGTTATCCTACATAGGCTTGAGAAGTCTTTTATTAACAAATCGCCAGCTTTCCCCTCCCTCCTCCCTCCTCCCTACTTCCTCCCCGGGGAAAGGAATTGATCCACGGACCCGTTTCTGGCTTTATGACTGTCGTAAGCACAGTTTAACTTAAAGCAGGAGTTTAACTGCAACTAAGCCATTTCCCAGATTGCAACTGAGTCGGATTTCATATCAACTTTTAACATCTTTCTTCCCGGTTACAATTTGAGGCTAATCGTTAACACCATAATTATTTAACTTTGCTTCCCCAAGGACAGCACCCAATGTGTTCTTTGACTGTAACTATACCTGACCTTTTCTCAGTGAGACTGTCATTCAGTTGCCTTCATCCTCCCTACAGCCTCTGAAACCTCTGCGTGCTTCGGCCACCACGTCCCAGCCAACGCTTTCGAAACAGCAAATCGAGATTATTTTTTACCGCCTGCCTGAGATTTTCAGGATCCACCAGAAATTTTACAATGGCTTGAAGCCTCAGGTTTTGCAGGATGATGACAGCAGCTGTGTTGGACATCTGTTCCTCGAGTTGGTACGTAACATCTCAAGACCCTTTATCTGTTTCACTAAGTGTTCAGTTTTCGTCAGTTTATTTACTCCTAACCTATTGGGTTGCCTTTTTGTTGTTCCCATCTCAACGGTTGTTCCCGTCATGAAGCAGGGAACCCCAATTCAAATCCCATGTTGCATGTGTTTGTTAATTATTTACTTATGTCGTGTAATTCATACAGTTGTCTACTAATGCCTTTGTCCCACACGTTATATACTTCCAACTTCCTCCATGGGCCTTATATGAATGTAAAATGTAACACAATCATTATACTCGTTAAATATAATCTATTATTATCCATTATAATAGATTTTAATCCAGGATTGTGCCCTCGAGCCAAATAAACTTGCTTGGCAGCCCTATGCGCCTGATGGCGTGAAAGGAGTAGTTATTATTTTATTAATCAGAGAGTTCCTCAAGGTGCTGTACTTGATCCCTCTTCTTTTTCACTTTATAGCAATAAGCTTGGTCATGAGTTGACCATGGTATCTTACTCGCTTAGTTATATAACTTGAAATTTGGTGACACGTACAACCTGCGTTTCATCAATTTCTAAATTAACTTTACAATCTGCAAGTCTTTCAATCCATCATTCACAAATATCATCATGATGATGATGGTGATCATAATCATCACCATGAAGGATAGCAGGGATGTAGTAGGAGTAGAGTGTTTGAAAAGAGAGCAGGGAAACGTTTTAGTTAAGAAAGAGGAAATTGAAATGACCACCTTTAGAGGCCATTTTCCCCGCAGAGCAGGGGTTGGCCTTTTTCGGGCACCGTGGTCCCCTTTTTGAAGCAATGCTTTATGTCCAGATGCCATCCTGCCGCCAACCCTGTTAGTCGCCTCTTGCGACACACAGGGAATTACCAGTGAACTGGTACTCAATTTGCCGACTTCGGAAGGATGACAGGTCGAGTCAACCCCCCTGGCGTTAATTCAGCGATCGACCGGGATTCGAACCCAGGATCCCAAGCCGGCACCCTAACCACTAAGCCAACACCAGGTTTCAAAGAGGAAAATGAAAGAGAGTTGAATTTTTTTTTTGGGTAATTTGCTGAAGGAAGAGAACGAGTCAGATGTAGTTGCTGCATCCAACAAAAGAGAAGGTGCAGAAAATGAGATAGCAATGAAACGAGGAACATAGAATTGCAATTCAAAAGATGAAGAAAGGCAAATCGCCTGGTCTGATGGGAATTGTATTTTTTTTTTAATGATAGGATCACCAGGTGAGCTGTGAGTAAAATGGATAACAAACCTTTGCACAATGACATGGAATTGTGGACATATTCATAATTGGTTTCTTAGCATTAGTGTACCTATCTTTAAGATGAAGGGGGATCCGTTACTTACCTTCATCGTGTAGACTTATAGAGGGATCACATTGATGGAAGAAGCCTTGAAAGTATATGAAAGGGTGATTGATGAGAGAATAAGGGAGGTCATAAGTATATATGGGAACCAGTTCGAATTCATGAAAGGATGATCTACAATGATGGAATTTTCATTGTTAGATAGATCCCAGAGAAGTATTTGGCTGAAAAGAGGAAATTGTGTCACGTATTTGTAGATCTCGAAAAAGGCCTGGCAGGATGGCGTAGAGGTATGCACACTCGCCTCTGAGCCGTCTAGTCTGGGTTTGAGTATCGGCCTACTACAATCAGTCATCTTGGTTTCTCTCAGGAAGATTGAGGCATCAATATGTGTGCCGTCCCTCAGATGGCCGTTAAACTGGGAGTCCTGTCTGCCAGCATTAGTTGGTGGACGTTAAAGACCCGTGGTGTCCTTCACGAAGAGTAGTCTATCTATCGCCAGCACCCTAGCCAAATTGCAATTTCCTGCCCTAATCTACAGAGAGGGTTGCATCAGCAGCACAGCTGCGCTCTCAGCCAATGGTGCTATTCGCAGCCTTGTACTACTTGACAAAGAAGAAGATCTTGAAAAATCCTCGCATTTGTCTTGCCCTTTTCCATCAATAGATTATGTACTCGGCTGCATGTGTTGTACGTGCTATGTGAGAGAATACCGAGGAAAGTTGTTGAATGGGCACTTAGGCAGAGAGTGACATACGTGCTTGTAAGGGTAGTAATGGCATTGTCTCAAAGTCCGACAACAGCAGTGAGAACAAAATAAGGATGTACAGAATCCATTGTACAGGTTGATTCACATCAGAGATCCGTGCGAAGTCAACTGTTTATTCTTGTGTTGGAGGAACTCACTAAAGAGGTTAGAGTAGGATTTCCGTGGAAATTATGTGGATGATTTAGCCTTAGCAGCCGAGACAGAGCAAGAAGCGAATATTATGTGTCACATATGGAAGGAGGTGTTGGAGAATAAAGGACCCAGTGTAAATCTGGGCAAGTCAAAATGAACGGTTAGTGGCAAAAGGAAGAAAAGTGCAAAGTGGTCATCCGCTCTGTGTGGCAAAGGTGTTGGGGGCAAACTCTATTCAGTGCTCTGTTTTTGAATTGTGGTGCCCCAATAACTATAGCAGAATGAAAAGTCGTTTGAATTTGGCAGCTGATAGTTGCAAATGTAAGAAATGCTTCAAAGGAACTATACAAGTCTATAACACTACATTGCAGGGATCTATGTGATTTGGAGTGGAAATTCAAAGGGTGAATACATTTTATTAATTAGGGGATGTCGGTGGTGGAGCAGAAGTAGCTGCAAGAACTAGGATAAGGTATCTTAGAACAAAAGAGGCTTTGATGGTTTGGTCATGCAGCCAGAAGGACAGAGAATGAAACCATTAAGGAGAGAGCAAGTTTTGATACAAATGGAAAAAGACCAAGCGGCAGGCCGAAGAAAACATGGCAGGGAGGTGTGAACAATGACATGAGAATGATTTGTTTAAAGAAGGAAGATGTGTACCAAAGAACAAAATGGAGGCCTGCCATCATCAATCGAGAAATCCTCCAAAATAGAGGAAACGGTCATGAAACGAATGTGATGATGATGAAGATTTTATTAATATTATTATTATTATTATTTTTCTGTCCCTTTTTATCTGTTGTTTTATATTGCTTCCTTACAGTCCCGCTACTCGTAAGGCAATCTTGGCCAGGCCATGCA
The DNA here is from genome assembly GCF_964187855.1 of Myxine glutinosa. Taxonomy (NCBI): domain Eukaryota; kingdom Metazoa; phylum Chordata; class Myxini; order Myxiniformes; family Myxinidae; genus Myxine; species Myxine glutinosa. Next base: position 105,455,306 of record NC_136266.1, read on the forward strand.
TGTGAAAGTGTGTTGTGAACTCATGTAGCTGACTTTAGTATAGTTTATTTATTTTTTTGGATACAAGATCGAGGCTCGTGTAAGAGCTAACATTAATGACAAAAAAACAAACGTACACATAAGACGAAATAAAGGGAGCGGGAGACAAGATGGAGAGAGGGGGAAGCACACAAGTACAACATTTGAGAGCAGGGACATTGGGAGATCTGTGGGAGGTAGAGGGCTTGGGGGGAGGGGGGGTGGTGGGGGGGGGGGGTGGAGGTGTGGGAAGAGGGGGGGGTGGAGGTGTGGGAAGAGGGGTGGGAGGTGGGAGAGGTAAAAAAACAAAAACCACATGGACACTGCTAGAACTTCCAGGAAAAAAGTCGGTATTTCAGAAAAGTGCATTTGGGGTGAATTAACAGGGGTAGAAAAGATCAGGGTATTGGATGGGGGAAGATAAAAGATGGTGGTGAACAGCTGTTTTGAAGACCTGGAGGGAGGAGTGGGATTGAAGAGAGTGAGGGAGTTTGTTCCAGAGGCGGGAGAAAAGAGGAATGAAGGAGTGAAGGTGAGCAGAGAGTCTTGATTTGGGCAGTTTTACCAGAAGAGGGTTGCTGGCAGATCTTGTGCGACCTGAAGGAATATTTGGGGGACAGAGCACAGACAGGGCTGGGGGGGCTAGGCCAGAGAGGAGTCTGCAGAAGACAGAAAGACCACCAACCTGCCTGCAGTGAGTGAGTGAAAGGCCCTCAGAGTTGGATTCATCGCGGGAGATTCCAATGATTCTGAAAGCTTTGGTTTCAACAGCGTGAGGCCGTGCTAGGTGTCATTTTTGATTTTTATTTGTTTTGCTTTCTTATTGATTTTTGCTATGATTGCTATTGATAAGCTATGTTTTGATTTTATTTTGAATGAAAGTCATGTATATATCAAAAATATTGATAGCATCTCACATTTAATAGAATGTGCTTAGGTTGTGGGATCACTTCTTGTTACTTCGCTGTTCCCCTTTATCCCTTCCTGCGATATCTTGTCACTCGTTCCTGCATACAGAAAGCTGGTTGTGGTTGGGAAAGTCCATATAAAAAAATGAAGGCACCACCAATTGGCATAGCTGCCCAGCAAACAAGGCTCCTATTTGATGTTTTTACCACCAAGGGGTCTTCATCTGGGACTGCCATATTAGTTAATGGTGCCTTCACTATTTTATGCAGCTAAAGCACAACCTGGAAAATTCCACCCCACGGACAACCTGATGGCGTAGAGCCCGATGGTGTCCATATTTGGCCATGTCTCCAGTGCGGCATGACCTTTGGCCCATTTATGCCACGTTGTGGGCTGGGGATTGCTGCGGCCTGCTCAGAATCTAAAAGTACATGAAGGTAGCTGCACATCAGAGAAAGTTCAAGATGTGGGGGGGGGGGGGGCAGGGTGAGGGGGGAATGCCGTAGCTTAAATATAAACACTGGGCCAGGGATGAGGGCTCTCTAAACACATGTTGACACTATATCTCATGGGAATTACATTACACTTGTACTAACTTACACTCCGACATAACTATTCTAATCTCTGCCCCAATCTTACCCCTCCATAGCCTGGATTGGTAACACTGCCCCCTCTCTGGGAGACTCATCGACGAGTCTGTAGTTGTGACAGCATCCGGCTGGCCATTTATAAAACACAACTCCCCTCCTAGTCTAACCCACGTGCACATACTCAGTGGGGAGCTACCCCAGTCCTAACTCTAGCCAGTCCGTCTCTACTGGTGGCTAATCAGGTGGTGTTCCATCTCCCTCCTACTCTTCTTCCATCCTACACATATCGCCAACATTCACCAAAGTCTCCACACTCAGAACTTTCCACGTGTACTTGCACTCACCCGTGCCATCATCCAAAGATGGCGTGACCTCAACCTCTTGCGTCAGCAGCTCAACAAACGCTGAATTGCACGTTTTGCACATTGGCGGTTCAACATCGGCCACGTACACCCACATGCCAACATACATGGGCTGTGGCCTTGACTTTCCACGCTGGCAGTTCAAGTGTGCACCGGATTTCACGCCTCACACACTGGCGGTTCGGCGTTGGCCGTGCACACCCATGATGAGGCATCGAGCTTGGGCATAGGCAGTTCACATGCAGACACTCCGCCCTGCACTGCATGTATCCTGGCACACATATCCCATTGGGAGGAGCCCCCATCAAGTCTCCTATTACCTGGATAAGTTCCTCCTCTCAGCATTCCTGGAGGAGCCCATGTACCTTTTGGTAACCATTGGCTCCAGCCGACGGTCGTACCCCTCCTCCAGCTCCAACAGCATGGAGTCCTGCACCTGTAGGGTCGTGCACACTTCCTACACTACCACTACGATACATGCTCGTGCCTCCTCTTCTATGCTCATTATCACTTCCTCTGCCACGGTCTCTCCACAAACCACTGAGTACAGGAACAGTAGGCTAGGGAAGTACCTCTAAGCGGACAGGTATTGGTAAGCAGCAGGAGAGCAACCACCCATAAGCAAAAGAGATGTGCGTGGTTTTTGCGTTTTTAGAACGTCCTGCGGGGAGAATCAAACCCCCCGCAGCACGCACCCATTGGCTGACTGACACAGCCTGGAAAATACTATCCCATGGACTGCCTGATGGCTTTGGGCCCGATGGTGCAGGACCCCAGTGCATCACTACTTTTGGCCTATTTATGCCACGTTGTGGGCTGCAGATTGCCATGTGTTGCTCAGAATGAAAAAGTACACAAAGAAAAATGTATATCAGGGAACATTCAATAATTTCTGGTGGGGTAAAGGTGAGTCTTAGGAACACACAAACACTGGGGCAGAGGAGACAAGGACTCTCTAAACACTCCTCCCCCGCCCAGACCAGATCTGTTACATTATGTATGTGCAAGCATTTCCCACATGTGATGTACATGCAAAGTGATGCATCTGCAAGTACTTCCTGATATGTGATGTATGTGGAAGTGCTTCAATGAGCCTTAATCACTGTAAAATAATAAAAAGGACCAAAAAGCTGGCAGGATTTGAACCTGGGAGTTCATAATTACGAGCTAAGTGCTCAAATATGTACGTCATAACAAGCCATTCTAATTGCTTGATTGTTGTATGCGTGCATCACATTTGCCAATGTAAGTTGCCCATGATGGTTGGTATAAAGAGGGTGGTTTGAAGAATGTATGACCAGTGCTCAACTTGCAGCTCGGCCCTAAATCACTGTGAGATGAATGCCATGGTTTCAAACTGAATGCACTCTTTGAGAAAGTGGAGAGCCATTTGGCATGTTTGCTAAGTTTCCTTTTGCTCCAGCCAAGGTTCACATCATTTATGTGTGAAATTGAGGGCCTCGTCACCGCTCCGTCCATCATCTTATTAGCAAGTTTCGCAAGTTAGAATCATTTCTCTTGGTGATGTGCACAAAGGAAGACAGACAGATTAAATCTGATTTATCAGAGCTCCAAAGATTTAGTTATGCTGATGACTTTGCAATTTGCATCAGCTATTGAGTAACCTCGAGACATTTCTTTCCGCTATCAACTTTGCGTTAAAGGAATTCAACAAACAACAGTTCGGGCAGGCCGTAACTGAAGATTTTGCAGTTCTACTTTACGAAATTCCAAAGCAGCAGATAGTTGGGTGTCATGCTCAACAACAACATTTTTGCGATATGAATAACTCGTTACCTTGGTTGGGGAAGATGGAGCATGGTGGTATGGGAGAGTGGAAGTGAGAAATGAAATTGAAAAAAAGAATTAGTTTCTAGACCTAATCTAAAAGGAGCCTCCCAAAATGAGGGATACATTGCGGAATGTGTTCAGTTACTGCACATGTTTGAGTGCCCGAACGGCCTTCGTTGACTTCAGAAATAAGGGACTTTCAAAATGATATATGAATGCCAACGAGGCCGAGGCCTTTTGCACATGCGCTGTGTGTGCATTTTCAATGACTTGGTTCTGCTCATTGGGCACTTTTAACCTGCCATTGCTAGCGTGAAATCTGTAAATGAAATTGTGTTTTTAACATAATTTTCAGCATTTAAATGAAAGTGTCAATCTCAAAATGGTTAACCATAATTGTTGTGTTACTGAATGCAATTCACACTTGAGTTCGTACCATTTTCTGTTAATACAAGCGAGCGGTGTCAGTGGATAACATACATACATACATATACATATATACATACATACACTACATGGCCAAAAGTATGTGGACACCCAAACATCACACCCGTATGTACTCGTCGGACATCTCATTCCAAAATCATGGGCATTAATATCGAGTTGGTCCCCCCCCTTTGCTGCTATGTGAAAGGTCCCCTGATCGGTGTGAAAGATCACGCAATGCCAAGCGTCGGCTGGAATGTTGTAAAGCTCGCGGTCATTGGACTCTGGAGTAGTGGAAACTCGTTCTCTGGAGTGATGAATCATGCTTCACCATCCGTCAGTCCGATAGATGAATCTGGGTTTGGCGGATGCCAGGAGAACTCTACCTGCCCGAATGCATAGTGTCAAATGTAAAGTTTGGTGGAGGAGGAATAATGGTTTGGTGCTGTTTTTCATGCTTTGGGCTAGGCCCCTTAATTCCAGTGAAGGGAAATCCTAACGCTACAGCACACAATGACATTCTAGACGATTGTGTGCTTACAACTTTGTGGCAACAGTTTGGGGAAGGCCCTTTCCTGTTTAATCATGACAATGCCCCCATGCACAAAGCGAGGTCCATATCGATATGGTTTGTCGAGATTGGTGTAGAAGAACTTGACTGGCCTGCACAGAGCCCTGACCTCAACCCCATCAAACACATTTGGGATGAATTGTAACGCCGACTGCGAGCTACGCCTAATCGCACATCAGTGCCTGACCTCACTAATGCTCTTGTGGCTGAATGGAAGCAAATCCCCGCAGCAATGTTCCAACATCTAGTGGAAAGCCTTCCCAGAAGAGTGGAGGCTGTTATAACAGCAAAGAGAGGACCAACTCCATATTAATGCCCATGATTTTGGAATGAGATGTTCGATGTTCGGGTGTCCACATACTTTTGGTCATGTAGTGTACATACATATACACATACATACATACATACATACACATTTGTTTTAGCAATAGTTGCAAAACCTAGTATAATTCTTCTTGTGGCCCTGCAACGAAACAAACTATATTTACAACAGCCCTCATAGTTCCCACTCCCTTTTCCCTTCAACATGATTAACAGTAAATATCATCATTTTAAAAGTGGATTTTAAACTTACCATGTGCTTTCACAAGCCCCAGATATGTCCTTTCCATCCATGTTCAGAAGCACACAATCTATGTGTATTTTCACGTTTGCAAAGATGTCCTTTGCCGAAGAGTTGTTTACCGTTACTTAGTAATGACGCACAGCACCATCTTTCCAAATGCACACATCCATTCAATAAATCACCGAGCCTGCCATGTCCATAGGTGGCACTCACAAGGTTCAAAGTGCATTCACTGGTGGCGATCCGACGGAGGTTTTGACATCGAATTAGCAATCTGACACAGGCCCACATTGTCAGGAGTTTGCAGTATGGGCAAATGTCCATTTGGTGAGCTGAGATTGCATAACAAGAGTTGTAAAACTGAGGCACACCATTTTCTCTTAGGTACTTTTCCAAGTATTTTTTGGTTATTTTAGAAGCTTTGTGAGCCATTTTAAGTAATAATCCTCAACACACACACGACACTTTGGGGTGCCTCAAACACCTCTGTTTCTAGGGGTTTCTCCACATGCTTGCCAAGCATTCTGGGGAGGATTACGTCATTTCAAAAGTTCCATATTGTAAGAAAATTTGCCAGATTTATAACCAAAGATATTTTGATCGATGTACTCGTATAAAGTGTACAGTATAAAAAAAATGTATAAAAAAATTGTTGCCAAATGACCAGTACTTTCATTGCTTTGGTCACATCATCAACTATGAAACTAATTTCTTGACAAATTTGTGCTTGAGAGGGTTTTGCCACATTAAATGATGCAAGGGGGGCTGTCTTGGAGTGTGCGACACAGGAGAATCATATGCGGGTGGTAATATTTATGGGGAAAGCGGGCTGTCTTGGAGTGTGCGACACAGGAGAATCATATGCGGGTGGTAATATTTATGGGGAAAGCAAACAGCACAGTGCCAGGCAGCTGTAGGTAAAGTAAACGGGGTTTTAGGTTGCATTCGTAGGGGGATCAATTGGGTTTCAGCGTCGAACTACTACATTGATTCCAGGCCTAGATAGACGAAGCTATGAGGAGTGATTAACGGGGACACGGGACAGGAGCTTATACATTCAATAGGAGGCAGTTAAGCGGAGATATGATGAAGATGTTGATAATGAAGGGTATAGAGAAAATAAGTACAGAAGAGTTTTTCAGCAGAAAGGACACTGACAAGACTAGGGGCCACAGCCTTGAGAGTAAAGAGGAGGGTATTTAGGTTGGTAGTAATATTTAATATACTGTACTTAGAGCTAATTTATTACCGTCTCCCAGCATTCATTGGTGGACGTAGAAAGATACCATGGTCAAATTCGTGAAGTGTCGGTGAGTACCCTGACCAAATTCCTGCCTTGACCAGCAGAGGGTACTGCATCAGCGGCACAGCCGCACCCTCAGCCAATGATGCTACACCACCGCCTTGTGCTGCATATGAATGGAGAATCAAACAGAGCGACGAATCAACGTGTGCGCCATCCATCGGAGGGACGTTAAGCTGGAGGATGTCTGCCAGCAGTGGTAATTGGTGGATATTAAATATCCCATGGTGTCTTTAATGAAGAGTAGTAGAGTTTTCTCCAGCACCCGATATAAATTGCAAATTCATGCATGAAACAAAAGCTGCACCTCAATAATACTGTACAACAAGTGAGCTGAATTCAGAATCAAATATGCATTCGCAAACACCAGCTACTAGGCCGCATTACCTATTTAATAACAATGTAACATTTTGGTTTGGTTTTGAGTCTTACAAAGTTACTTGATGCGGGTCATTGGGTTTGGGATCAAAAAATGAGCTTAAAGTGGTTTGAGGCCAAAACAATCTTTTTGGGGGAAGGTGGAAACACATTTGTCTTCATGTTACTTCCCAAAAGTAACATTTGGCATCTCTCCTTGTAAAGTTGCCTTTGTATTTCCGCAGACTAATTCATTGGGCCATTACGAGGGATTTGTGAACAATTATCAGGCCGCAGTGGAAATGGTAGACAAATGTTGCCAAACGAGCCTGCAGTTTGCTGAGATTTCAATGGTGAGTTCTGGATGCGTGAATTATGGCAGGGTTTGCTCATTCTGCTTTGCTCTCTTTTTGTTGTTGTTGCTCTTTCTGTGACATATACAATGGTTTGTGTTCCCCACAGCATTTGAAGGTAAAAATACCAAAGGGCTCAAAGGAGCAGACAAGAATCGCTTCGTTGGAAGGTGCTTTGTGCTTAAAAACCAACCATTTTGGTTCCTCATTGTGATTGCTGGTTGTTCATTTTGTATTTCTAAAGCTCCAAAAAGTGCATAACTATACAATGATGGCAAATCAGGTGCTCATGAGGTGTTTGGTGTTCTGTTCCTGCGGCAGCCTTGCTGTACCAGCCCGTTGATCGTGTGATGCGAAGTACATTGGTGTTGCACGTAAGTACTGCTCCTCTGCCTCTGCTAAACACAAATTTGACATGTGTAAGCTTTTGAGAATATGTCTGTGTTTTCAGCTGCATCTGTACAAATTCCCAAGAATTTTGATCCATAGTAAAGGTTTGACGTTTTTTAATGAAAATGGTTGATGTAGGACCAAGCCAGGAGGTAGGGATGTTGGCATCATGAAAAGGTTTGGCAGATTGAGTGCGGACTCGCCTTTTTTGTGAACATATTGTTACGGTTCTTCGCCGCTCTTCTTCCCTTTACCAAGGGGGGGTTAATCCCCTTGTTCTTTCTGGGCTTGACGGAACCGAGACTTGACACGTCCCTTCCGGGCAAACGCAGAGTAGGCTCTCGGGACCAATTCTCGTTCGTACCTAATTCCCTGCGCCGCCCCGGAAGCGAGGAAGCAAGCTTCGCACGAGCCACGTGTGGTTTGAGTACGCCGAGCGGAATGAGTACCACGTGGTCTGTGCAGTCTTAGTTAGTGGAACCCGATTCGAGCGGTTCTATTCGTACCACGCTTAGCCAATGAAGAAACCACAGGAACGATCGAATGGAAGAAAGGAAGAACACAGGTTTAATTATTCCCACACGTATGTACAATGATCGGGGACGCAGAGACACAGAGCAGCACTTAGTTAATCTTATCTTATCCCCTGGACTCGGGCCCGTCACACTCACACAGGGAATTGCAGATGGGTTGAGGTTCAGCCAACCGCGTCGACGTGGTCGTCCAGGAACGGCCCCGTCCGGCTCTCCACGGTCCCGGCACGTCCCGCGGAGATGGCAGCAGGCGATGGAAGGAACCTCATAGCGCGTCTCCCGAACAAAGGCAGATGATGAGGTGGCACGGCAAATGCGGGACTCTCAGCGCAGCTGGCGATTACACAGCCGTTCTCACTCGCGCGTCTTAATGCACTGTATATTGATCGGCCTCAAACTCAACCGAGCGTCACTTACAAAAGCGCGTATTTCGGTTCATGTGCGTTTTGCTTCGCCCGCGTATCTTTCATCGTTCTCTGACGCTCACAACTCCTCTTCCTCGATTCCTCCACGTTGGTTAGTGCGCGCGAGTTCTGCCTGGGCAGTCCTTTGTTCATCAGCGAGAGTCCTTCTCTCTCATCAGCGAGTCCTCTCGGGGGCTTTGCGCAATGGGTTATATAGGTACGCCCCCCGAACCTTCTGGAACCCTCTCGAACCTTCTTACCACGCCCTGTGACGCAGCGCCGCTGCCACCACCTCTGAGCCCTGATTGCCGGCTCGTGCTTACCGTCAGCGCTTCTGCCGCCCCTCCTTCGGCTCCGCCCCGACCCTCCTAGCCTGCCTCGTGTTAATTCGCCCAAAATGAACCAAAGTTAGCGCAAAGGGCATGAGGCTAGGGAAGCTGGAAAGTCGGTAGAAGTAGGGCCTATTCTCCTGACTCTATTCAACGCAGAACTAACAATGGAAAAGGACTAAGCTCACAAATACTAAGAAATAACTACACTATCGCGAGGCTACATGTTGCTTGTGTGACTAACTATGAGGGGGAAATTTTAACCTTTATTAAACTCACTGCACAAACTCAAAACCGCAACAATATCATTCGGTTATGAAAGGAGCACATGTGTTGATGTGCTCCTTTTATAACCTGTTGTATTACAATCTTTTATAACCGATCATCCTTGCCTCATTTAAATTTTCCAAGTAAATGTATGAATTGGTTCTTGTGATTAGCTTTGATTGGCTGCCTTTGCTGAATGACGTTTTTGGTTGAACTGCATCATTTCTGAAAGCATTTGGTGGTTTATTTATGCATGTGTATATGTATGTGTATGTATATATATATATATATATATATATATATATATATATATATATATATATATTGTTACGGAACCCAACGTCGGCCTATGGTTCCCCTTTGAGGGGGGATTAGTCCCCTCGATTATTGCTGACCGACGTGGTCCCTGAAGCTGCACCGCGGCCTCCGGAAAGGCCGGTGCACAGCCCCGTTCGTACCGCGGATAAGATGTTACTTGATTGCCGAGCGGTGTTTAGCAACCGCAGCACGAACTGTTACCAAGACTAACCCGATCCTGAAACGTTGGCCAAAATCGCGCCACAGGTGTCCAATGAGGGAAAAGACAACAACGACGGATGCAGAGGAAAGAAAACAAGAGGTAGGAAATACGAATATGATTTATTATTACTATTTACAGGACCAAAAGAAACCAAGGAGGAGGAAAGATAATAAAATAAAGCAGAAAGAGGGACGGACCAGAAGGACACAGTGAAACTTAGCTTACCTATGCAGTCTTACTTAACCCAGGACAGAACAAACAAAGACGGACTCACACGAATGGGGAATGAAGGCAGGAACGATTGGAAGGAGGAATGGGAAGGTTCAGCTGGGCAGATGGTTCGGGCTTGATCCCGCACGGGACGTCGGGCTGGACCTCGACGGCCACCGATGCCACCGCAATCTGGTTCCCGCGGGGTAACGGGTCGAAGCTGCCTGGTTGAGTCAACGCTGCTTGTGGAGCCAAAGCTGCTGGTGGAGCCAAAACTGCTGGTGGAGCCAAACTGCTGGTGGAGCCAAACTGCTGGTGGAGCCAAACTGCTGGTGGAGCCAAACTGCTGGTGGAGCCAAACTGCTGGTGGAGCCAAACTGCTGGTGGAGCCAAAACTGCTGGTGGAGCCAAAACTGCTGGTGGAGCCAAAACTGCGGGTGAAGCCAAAACTGCTGGTGGAGCCAAAGCTGCTGGTGGAGCCAAAACTACTGGTGGAGCCAAAGCTGCTTCTCTGGCTCACCTCAGGACGTGTCTCCCTTCTTTCTCCGAGGGCTCGTCTGGGATCATCTGCCGTCTCTGGCGCAACTCTTAGAACTTAGAACTCCTCTGCCGTCTCTGGCGCAACTCTTTCTTGGAACTCCTTCAAAGGCTTCCGCGCGCGCTTATATAACGCCTCCGGTGATCAAGCCGCCGGCCTCCAGGGCACGCCCATCGGTGAGCTAGCCTCGGCCCTGATTGGTGGGCACGGGCTCTCTGGCTCCACCCTTGATGACGATGGGCGGGCACGCCCTTCTTCCCCGAGCTGACCACGCCGTAATGGCGGCAAATGCAGTTGGCAGTAGAGGCTTTGGGAATGGGGCTTTGGGAATGAAAATGAAAGGGGATCTATCTATTTGAATTCGGTGCAATGGAGTGTCAATTAATGGAAGACACAGCCTTAACCTACATAGAATAAGGAAATAAACTACCAACAAGGAGGAAATCTATGATTGGCCAACGTGATTGTTTATGACCTAATTACGGGACGCACTTTGACCTTTATACACAACTGGAGGAAGGAGGGTGATATTTTACAATGTACTACACAATAAAAAAACACAATTCTCATATCCACAACACTGCACCCTCCTCCTCTTAGGCACGGCCCGGGCCTATTACTTTTACTTTTAGTGTGGCACGTAGGTGTAGTTCCCTCTACATTTAACCTGACCCTGAATGTGACAGTTTTAAAACACAAATAAATATGTCCCACTGCTCCATTGCACCCTGCCTAACAGACTCACGCCCACAACTAACCGAATTGCGGAATGGTCTTCAAACTATACATTTACGATGGGGGCGCATTATTTACAACGACTCTATTTTATTTACAAAACTAACCCAGGACCTGTGATTGTTCTTTTTGGTGGGGGAGACAGTCTGCTCTGCATCGACGCACCAGAAAGCACCCACAATGCACCAAAACACCATCAAGCACCAATCGGTGCACAGTCACCACAGTTCTTAATAAAAATAAAAACAACAAACCCTTGGTGGTGTCTTACTCTTCGGCTCCCTCTGCTGGCCATGGTTCTTCCAGTTGTTGTCATCTTCTTTGCTGGCGGCCTATTTGGACATAAAACTTGCACAAAACGTGTCCGTTTTTATTTATTTATGGCCCACAGGGCCGACTACATGTGGTTCACCTGTATGGCATAGGTGCCCTGTGACCAAGGTCCGCCAGCAAGATCTCGGGCCTTCATGGCCGGTTCCAGCAGAGGGGCCATGCCCCAACCCATGGGGTCCATCAGTGGTGCTCAGCCACAGCCATGTGGTCCATAAGGTGGTGCATCGATGCAGACAGCTGTGGTTGCGAGAGTTTCGGGCGCACAATGGCGGACTCCCACACGCTCCCCTCGGCGCACAGTCCTCGTGTGGGAGACGGGGGGGGGGGGGGGGGGGAAAGACAGGTGAGTGAGGAGTAAGGTCACAAGGGCACACATCAATAAAGGCAATGCAAAGCGAGGTGCGTATGGAGATGGAGCGGAGAAAAGCTCGTCCCTACCGTACGCCCCCCCACATGTGACCTACACTACCCTTGCCCTTACCCCATATGTACAAAATCTACACATTACAAATTCGTCACTAATGTCTCGTCTTCCCCATATTTCCCCTACACCAAATTCGTCTTCACTCCCACTAATCCAAAATTCGCCATCACCCAATTCATCATCAATCCTCATAAGGAGGAAGAGATGGAACAACAAAGCACAATGTCACACCCACGTCATGATGCGTCTCACATTCCAAACATCTGCACAATAAAAATAATAAAAACATGGCATGGTGTGGAGGTACGTCATCCCAGGTGAGTGGATGTAGATGGTGCGAGGAGATCTCCATCCTAACTACCTTCTAAATGACATTAACACACTTTACACTACCCGGGGTCTCTCCCTGCCAATCCATTGGCCAACTTACACTATGGGTTCTAAAAACCAATTCCCATTGGCCAAACTGTGGTGCTTATCAATTTGGGGTCTCACTCCCCCGATTCATCTCCCGGTGCCCTTGCACAATTTCCGGGCTGAGTCGTGTAGCTCTCCCAGCAGGTCTACCCACCTGCACACCTCCACCACTGTAGTTGCCACCCGAGCTTACCTAGCTCCTCACCCTAACCTATCTAACTGGGGAAGGCCCCTCCTGGCTCTCTCACCCCTCGGTGCCCTCTGGCACTGGGCTACCCGGGTCCGTCCTCCGGATCCTCGGGCCCCATCCACAACAACTCTACCGGCTCCCAGAGCCCACCTGCGGCCTCACCTGGCCGACATCCTCACAGTGGTGGAGTGCCCAATCAACTACACATACTAACAGGCTACACGCCCAGCCATTTCCACGACACTAATGCACCCATCCAAACTCAATTCTTCCACACGCACCACAGATGCCAATATCCAACCACAATTTACCTGTACCCTCTACCTAACTCTTAAACTACCCTCCCTGGGTATTCGCGATGGGGTCCATCCTCCTTTCCCCCATCCACACCTTCGCACCATCCACTCCACTCCACAGTTTCCACCATACTCACTCCACGACCATCCATTCCATACTCCATATATTCCACACTCCATGTATTCCACACAACCATTCTCCATACCTCCTGTAGTTGCACACCTGTGCAATCACACCTGGTGCCACCTGCACCCTCCTTCCTCCCTGGACCATTTGGGTCAACACAACACGCATCACCATCACTCCCTCATACACTGCTCCATACACCTGTTCAGTTGCACACCTGTGCAATCTCAATACAACTCACAATCATTTACTCATACCCTGCTCAATACACTTTCGATCCTCACACACACGGCATCATCTCATCTAACTACTCCCCTCTGGAACTTGCGCTTCACAGTCGCCCCTTACATTATTGCGCTCCCTCGTCATTATCATCCAACTACCCTCTCTATGTCCCCACTACCGGTTCAATGTTGCTACCTAAACCTTACCGTTACCTATGGTCAATCTCTAAGTCCCTACACACGATATCCTAACCCTCCCGGGCTAGTTTTCACTGCCAAACCCCATACGACTAGTGCTCCTTTGCCCCCGCTGTGAGAGATGGCAGAGTTGCCATCCCACCACATCGGGTATCTCTCACTATAAATTTGGCTCATCCAATTGCAACCAATCAAAAATTTTCCAATTACTGCCAATTCTATTCACTTTTCTAAATTTCGGATCAAAAACACTATCCTCATCATCACAGTCCGCTTTATCTGAGCCTCGGTGCGTCGTCACATCATTAAAACTCGGCTTCGCAAAGCCGAGCAATGAATTTGGGTGGTTTGGTCGCCTGCAGTTGGATCCGTCCGGCATTCACGACTCTGGGGAGGAGGCATGCTCGGGCCGAGGTTCCATGCATCATCGCGGCTCGGAACCTTGCGGTCCCGGGCCCGATGACTCAATCTCGCCCGGTCGGAACCCCGCCACCGCCGGGGGCACCGTTCCGCTTCCTCCCACTCGCCCTTGAACCGGACCGGTCGCCTCGCCCGACAAGGCCCGGACTCGACCGTGCGGGGCGGGGCCAGGCCCGAATCGTGCGCGACGCTCCGAAGCGGGGCGCCGCAGAATCGATCCGCGCGAGGCTTCGCATCCAACAAAGCGCTCCGCGCACCGAGCGCCCGCTATCCGTCGCCCTAACTGCTAACCCGGTCAACGTCCATGCTTCACTTGCATGCTCACACCACGCGATCCGTTTCACACTCACAAAGCCCGGCGCCTCCAGTGCATCCCACACACTCCGTCCATTCCACCTCCGCACTCCCTGTTACACACCACACCTCTCGCGCACCCTCTTGCGCACACTCACCGTTCGCACACTTCGTTCCACGCTCCGTACACCCCGACGTGCATTCCCGCTCGCACTCGGTTTCACACTCGCGCTCCGATGTGCCCTCTCGCACTCGCGCCACTACCAACTCACTCTCCGTGTCACACTCCGTACACCCCGATGTGCATTCTCGCTCACACTCGGTTTCACACTCGCGCTTCGTAACACGCTCACTCCTTGACGCACACTTTTTTTTCACACGCGTGCCATTCGCTTTAACACAGCACACAAAGAACCTTCCACGAACGCCCGGGTGCCATATCGATCCCAATCGCGCGACAATTCTCTTCGCACCAAACACTCTGCCGAAAAACCTCTTAGCACCATATACAGCCCGTCTCACCTTTGGGATCCTCTTCTCCACGCGCACCTGCAAATCTTTATAAGGATTAGCAAGTACGGCATCAGGATGTGCATTTAGACTTTGAGCAATATCCATCTCTCCCTTCAATTCCCGGGCTACTTCCGTCGTCTTTTCAATTTCAACCATAACTATTGCTCTTTCTTTATTCACCTCGACGACCGCTGGCTTTAATAAAATTTTCTTTCCTACCTCAGCGGTCGCCGGCTGCCCAATACCCCGGGTTGCGATCTCTATACCCGTCATTGTAACCCGCGCTTTCCTCCACTTCGCCCAACCAGTGCTCCTCGACCCGCGTTACCTCCTCGTGCACCCCTGGGACCTGCTCGCTCAACCCACGGTCTCTGTCCCTCTCTAACCCCTCATTAATTTATTTGGCTTGGCCAACCATGCCCCCCAGTTTGTCCCCTAATCTGCTTCCGAATCCCTCAAATTTATTTCCCAGCTGTTCACTGGTACCCCTTGCTTCGTCCCTCATTGCTCCCAATTGCTCACTGGTACCCCTTGCTTCATCCCTCATTGCTCCCAATTGCTCACTGGTACCCCTTGCTTCGTCCCTCATTGCTCCCAATTGCTCACTATTAGCCCTCATTCTGTTTTCCATTCGTTCCATACTGTCGTTCTCTTTCTGTATTTCCACCATGAATTGGGCCATGAAGGCTTGCATTTGGATCACGCCCATTGGTGCCGCGGGCGTGGTCCCCGCAACCACGTGCGAGCCGCCATTTTGTGTCCCTTCAACCACGTGCGCGAGGGCGCCATTTTGTGCACCTGACACCTCCTCAACCACCTCCTCATTGCTCTCCTCCATTTCTTCCCTCTGGTTCTGGGTTACCCCTAACCCCTCTTCTAGTTCCCCCACCGGCATCCGATCATCTTGACCATCCATGGCACAATTTCCAAATTTAGGATTTTATAAAACAATTTCGGGCACTCTTAATTTTTGACCAAATTTTTTGAAGTTATTAAAAATTTGGTTCGGGCCTCAAATCTCACTCCCAGACACCAATTGTTACGGCCAATAGCACAATTGGTGTCCAAAATTTGGGCTAAATAAATTTAGTCCCAGGTTCGAATCCCAACTCCTGACTACCAATTGTTATGGAACCCAACGTTGGCCTATGGTTCCCCTTTGAGGGGGGATTAGTCCCCTCGTTTGTCACTGACCGACGGGGTCCCTGAAGCTGCACCGCGACCTCCGAAAAGGCCGGTGAGCAGCTTCGTTCGTGACCGCGGATAAGATGGTAATTTGCCGAGCGGATGGCAGCCGCGACCCGAACCGTTAACAATGACTAACCCAATTCTGAAGGCTGGCCAAATCGTGCCACAGATATTCAATTTGGAAAAGACAAAGACGACGGATGTGAAGAAGAAGAAGAAGACAAGAGGTAGGAAATACGAATATGATTTATTATTACTATTTACAGGACCAAAAGAAACCAAGGAGGAGGAAAGATAATAAAATAAAGCAGAAAGAGGGACGGACCAGAAGGACACAGTGAAACTTAGCTTACCTATGCAGTCTTACTTAACCCAGGACAGAACAAACAAAGACGGACTCACACGAACGGGGAATGAAGGCAGGGACGATTGGAAGGAGGAATGGGAAGGTTCAGCTGGGCAGATGGTTCGGGCTTGATCCCGCACGGGACGTCGGGCTGGACCTCGACGGCCACCGATGCCCCCGCAATCTGGTTCCCGCGGGGTAACGGGTCGAAGCTGCCTGGTGGAGTCAACGCTGCTTGTGGAGCCAAAGCTGCTGGTGGAGCCAAAACTGCTGGTGGAGCCAAACTGCTGGTGGAGCCAAACTGCTGGTGGAGCCAAACTGCTGGTGGAGCCAAAACTGCTGGTGGAGCCAAACTGCTGGTGGAGCCAAAACTGCCGGTGGAGCCAAAACTGCCGGTGGAGCCAAAGCTGCCGGTGGAGCCAAAGCTGCCGGTGGAGCCAAAGCTGCTGGTGGAGCCAAAGCTGCTGGTGGAGCCAAAACTACTGGTGGAGCCAAAGCTGCTTCTCTGGCTCACCTCAGGACGCGTCTCCCTTCTTTCTCTGAGGGCTCGTCTGGGATCATCTGCCGTCTCTGGCGCAACTCTTTCTTGGAACTCCTTCAAAGGCTTCCGCGCGCGCTTATATAACGCCTCAGGCGATCAAGCCGCCGGTGAGCTCGCCTCGGCCCTGATTGGTGGGCACGGGCTCTCTGGCTCCACCCTTGATGACGATGGGCGGGCACGCCCTTCTTCCCCGAGCTGACCACGCCGTAATGGCGGCAAATGCAGTTGGCAGTAGAGGCTTTGGGAATGGGGCTTTGGGAATGAAAATGAAAGGGGATCTATCTATTTGAATTCGGTGCAATGGAGTGTCAATTAATGGAAGACACAGCCTTAACCTACATAGAATAAGGAAATAAACTACCAACAAGGAGGAAATCTATGATTGGCTAACGTGATTGTTTAAGACCTAATTACGGGACGCACTTTGACCTTTATACACAATTGGAGGAAGGAGGGTGATATTTTACAATGTACTACACAATAAAAAAACACAATTCTCATATCCACAACTATATATATATATATATATATATATATATATATATATATATATATATATATATATATATATATATATATATATATATATATATATAGATATATATAGATATATACCTGCTTTGGGGCCTTGGGCCTTCCACCTGGCAGAATGTGATCTTGTTAAAGTGCATGATGTGTGCCTTTAAAATTACTTGCAAATGATTTGAATTTGCAAATTATTTTGTATTTGCAACATACAATGTATTTGCAAATTCTTTGTACACAGGACCTCCTGAAACACACACCTCGTTCGCATTCGGACTACACAGAACTGGAGAATGCTCTGAAGATTTCTCAAACCTTCCTGTCCAAACTCAATGCTGACGTCATGATGCAGCCAGTGCAGAAACAGCTACGTGGGGAGGTGGGTAGCTGGTCGGGCCTTGCCATTCACTGAACCAGAGCAGGCTTGGAACCGGCACAATTGCTGGATAACGGCATCTATGGATAAAAGATAACCCAATCGATAACGGATAATAAAAGAGTGCAATAATGAGATGAATAATGAACATTCATATTACATTGTATCATAATGAGAGTGCATTTATTCTGTGATAAAAAATAAAATGTATTACAAGACAATGTATTACAAGACATATTGGTGCTGGCAGAATAACGTGGATGTCTGGGATTATGCCATCCATGAGCTGTCTAGTCTGGGTTCAATCCCAGGCCCAGCTATAAGTATGGCATCCAGTCTGACGAGGCTTTACATAAATCAGCCCACCATCCTTCGGAGGAACCTTAAGCCGGGTGTCCCATCTGCAAGCATACATTGGTTATTTTAATGATCCCATGGTGTCTTTTGCAAGAGTACACCGTTCGGTTCTGGCACCATGGCCAAATGTTTTTTTTTTACTGGCCTACAGCAACCTGTGATGAATTGCTGACCTCTCCACGGTTGGGTCTCAGCCATGGAAATTACTTCTTCTTATTAAATCCCGTGGATTTGCTGACAATGATTAATAAAGATTATTATCTGTGGCTGATGCAGGGGCATCAGTTGATACGTGATGGCTTCCTGGTGGAACTTGTGGATGGCACGCGCAAGTTCCGACACCTCTTCCTGTTCGACAACTTGTTGTTGTGCACCAAACTCAAGAAAGCCATTTCTGGGTATGCAAGGGGTTGGTGGTTGGGGATGGTAGGGAAAAGAAGAGGTGTTTGTGTTGTATGAGGTGAAACTGAAGGCGGTTGAGAGTAATTTTTATTTCTTGCTCAATGTACTGATCAGTTGGAATGCATTACCCACTGTAGCAGCAGCACGTGATGATGAAGCATTTTGTGTGTGTAGCAAACAGCAGTCTTACGATTGCAAATGGTACCTGCCGCTCACCTCCCTGAGCTTCGTACCATTTGAGGACTCAGAGCCTGCACCTCACATTCCGGCCTCCACCGATCAGGAAATTGAGGCCATCAAAACCAAGATCTCCCAACTCAAGAGTGAAATTGCACGAGAGAAGGTGAGCACAGGACAATATATCCAGTTGACTTGGTTCCTTTGTCTTATTTAGGATTTTACCTGGTTGGTGTTTCCATTTGAGTACATAGCTCCAGATGCTTCATATCCCATATCCTGTGTTTATTTGTGATGAATGTACTTGAGAGCTCCTTCGTAAGCCTCGGCTCATTGAGAAAATAATAATGGAGGATATTTGTAATATGGAAAATAGTAATTCTGCCAATCCACGTGCACGAACACCCATCGCAACATCAAAACCCACATCACAACAAATGACAGATGACATTTGCAATCAATTTGCAAGTGGAAAAGTGGTTGTGCAGTCGAGAACAAGGTGCACATACCATAGAATGAAGGACAAGTCAAGTGAAGAATATAGAGGAGGGATAATGATGGGAGAGATTAGGCAATACTGGAACACACACTATCTCACGCATATCCTACCGGTTTACTCCTCCGAGCCAATTATCTTTCACTGTTTTTGTTTCTACTTTTAAGTACGTTATATGTATTTGCCTCTTAAACTCACTCCTGGTTCTACCGTCTATTGCCATACCTGGTAAGCCATTCCATGTTTATTATTCCCCAAGTATAGAATCCTGCATTACTCGTGTCGTGGCTCTCCTTTTATTTTGTCTCCGGTTATGCATGCTACCTGTTATTATCACCGTATCAATTCAATCATTGATTTAATTCTGGTGCAGATGACTATTTGGAAGAGAGTAAGGAATAATCCAGCTGTAGTCTTATGAGTTGATATCATGGTCAAATTGCAATTATCTTTGCTTGTGGGTGGAGGTCGTTCATTCTGCAGAATCGGTGGCCGCCTTTTTGGAATTTTATCCCTACCCTCGCGTCTTCACCCATATACGGAGTACAAGACTCGCCATAAACCTCAACCCAACCCAACCACTCCAATCCTTTACGTAGCACTCACTGGTCCTGCTGCAGTTCCCCGCTTATCTTGGACTCAATATTGGACTTTTGGGTCATGTATGAACAAACTTTGTTCTTTGTATTGCTTTGCCTGATTGTATTAACCAAAGAATGACTTAAAAAGCTGAAGTATATAATAAAAATCTAATTGATGAGCATACAAATAATATTTTTTCTTATTTTGTAATCTTTATATTTTAATGTTGTATTAAGAAGTGTGGTGGAAGGTGAAAGTGCAAGTTTGTCTTTTACATTTGCATAATTAAATTAATGAACAGGATTATAACTAAGGAATTGATATATGTGGGAAAATTACATGCTCAGACCAGGAATCGAACCCAGGTCCTCTGGTGAACTGTACCAGTGCTCTGCCATCTGAGCTATCTGGGCGACCCTGACAGCATGCAATTTTTTATTTTTTTTTGCTGCAGTTCGCCAGATAACCTGGGTTTGATTCATCGTACAAAAAATGTAAAGACGAAGTAGGAAAGATTAATTTTAACCATCTGCTTCCTGCAACCTCAACTATGATAATTGATAACAATCTGATTTATACTACTTTACCTCGATTCACTCTCATACCTCCACCCTTTCTTCCCCTAATACATGTACTACATAAGAAAATAGCCCAAACCCCTCTCCATGAGTGCAATAGGTAGTTGGCCCCTCAGGAAATGAATGACCAGTCAGACCTCGCTTAAATTCCAGTTATCAGTTACACATACAACATGAGTGTCCCTTCTGCTAGTGTGTAAGTCGACGTTATAGCTCACCAAGTCTTTCACAAAGAGTGGGTGAGGTATCGCCACCACCATGAACAAATTACAAATTTCTGCCCAAATTGGCTCCATTCAAACGTCAGGCCTGGCTAGATGGTCAGTGAAAGAATTGGGCCAAAAACGTTGCCCAGCCACCCCCACAAGAAAGGTGGGAAGAATTGGTGGCTTATTTGCAATAAGTTGCAAATAACTTATTGCTTATTTTGGTGGCTTATTTTGAGATAGCAATAAGTAAGTAGTAGTAGAACAGTAAGTTGTTGCATGTGCAACTATAACTGCACTCGGTAGAGTGCATACCTCCTCCAGGTTGAACAGCTTATGTTTTGTATCCCACTGATGGGCCTGATCTGGATCCGGACCTGAACCAAAATCGAATCGGCTTGTTCTTGTCACCAAGCAACTCATCTACCTAGTTTTGTCATAACTCGTCCACAATTTTTTGAGATATCGTGCTATATATCATGCTATATATGGTTTTTGGCATATATCTATGGTGAAGAATCACTTAAAACATTCTGTTATCTGGATCCGGATTGGAATCTTCACGAAAATCTAATCAATTCTTCGTTGTTACACATGCAACCTGTCGACCAAATTTCGGCCGAATCCGTCCATAGGTTTTTCAGATATCCTGTTCACAGACAGGGATGAAAACATAACCTCCACCCACCTTCAGTGGCATTGATTACCATGGAAATTGACTCTATATCTATGGAATCAAAACTATTTTTATTTGTGGTAAAGAAGGGAGATTCCAATGGCTATCTTTCCCTCTTTCTCTGCAGAAAGCTGCCAACAAGAACAGCCGAGCTGTTGAACGCCTGAAGAAGAAGCTCTCCGAACATGAGTTTTTGCTGCTCCTGCAGTCTCCTAACAATCCGTTTCGCCTGCACAACAGGAACAGCAAGGTGTGCTCCCGATATCTCCATTATAGCCACATATGAAAGGCTCATATCATTATTGAAACAACACCGGTCGCTCACTGTTGACTTTTCATCAGGCCACGAACATGTTGATCACCGTTTGTAAAATCCTTCGTCCCTCAATTTCAGATTCCCCTCCCGTGTTGTGGTGCACATTGTTTTAATTTGTTTTGTGTATCGTTTATCTGAAACTTTGCTTTTGCGCAAGCCTGCCTTTTCCCAAAATAAATAAAAGCACAAGTGACCTTGAGAAGAAAAACAAACGAATGTTTTGCTCCCTCTGTGTGCAGAGCTACACTTTCCTCCTCTCATCCGACTATGAGCGTGCCGAGTGGACCGAATTTATCGAGGCGCAGAAAAAGAAATGTACGTTGGTTATGAGCATCCCTCATGTCTCCTACGGTAGTTTCTCTGGATAAACAAGCGGGTACAACCATAAGTGCAGTCGGGAGTAGTCACAAAATCGAGACGTTTGAAACTTTTCTCGGTAGAAAAGGTACGGTATCCGGGTTCAATTCCAGCACCAAACGAAGATTAATTCATTCGCCATTGAAGACTTACTTTGTCATCGTCAAGGGTCTCCTGAAATGACAGCTCAGGGTGTGAAAGGGTCTTATTGAGGCCCAACATGAGATGCGTTCCAATTTGTGCTTTGGTAAATAATTAATATTGCATTACTGAAATGCTCTACTGCTTGGTTATTGAATCTTTCAATCCCTGGGAGAGATGTTTCCAAAGAAAGTGGCATTGCCATCAGGAGGTCCTGCATTGTGGAGCATGTCATCCTTTTGAGGGGGCGTTGACTTCCTGTGTCTCGTCACTGGTGCAATGAGGTGTGACTAGAATAGTGGGTTGGTATTTAACGAATAATTGGGTGTCATCTTCAGTTTGAAAATAAACTTAGTTGGCCATTATGTGTAGTTAAGTGGCCAAATTCACTCATGCACTCATAACTTGTTATGGACACCCTCACGGCTCCTTTGGGGATATGAGAAGGCCGATCTTCAAATGTAGCCTGAATTTTTTTTTAAAGCATAGATTAGTTTGAACTCGCTCGCACACGTAGGATGTGCTGCAGTTTTGGTCACTGAGATTTCCATGTGATTTAGGTTCTGAAACCTGTGCGCTCGGCTCTGTGGAGGTGCAGTTGCTCTTGGCTACCTGCATGAAGCTGCAGACTGTTCACAGCATCCCAGTAACTGCTAACAAGGAAGGTGGGTGATGTTCTGCTGTTGTTTATCGTTTTACTCGATTGTATCGGGTCCTTTCCTATGTACTCATTTGCTTTTGTGAATGAAAATGTTCAATCCAATCGTTTAAAACGTTTTACAATATGAATGAATGAATGAATGAATGATCGTTTTAAGGCCATTTTCCCCGCTAGAGTGGGGGTTAGCCTTGCGGGCCCCATGACAATCATGGTTCCCTGTTTTGAGGCAATGTTTTTATGGCCGGATGCCCTTCCTGACGCCAACCCTTGGTCATGCTCTTACGATGCGCAGGGATACGGTGTACCTATTCTAAATCGGGGTACTCACCGTGATCATTCATCCCAGAAAGCTGGTTCTCAATTTGCCGACCTCGGAAGGATGTCAGGCTGAGTCAACCCCCCCTGGTGTTAATTCAGCGATCGACCGGGATTCGAACCCAGGATCCTAGGATCCCAAGCCGGCACCCTAACCGCTAAGCCAACACCAGGAATACAAGCCAACACCAACAACAGGGTTGGATTTACAATATACACAGGTTAAACACTTGTCGGCTTGATTGTACCCAATCCAGTCAGATCTTGGAAGTTAAGCTGAGTCAGGCCCAGTTTCTTACGTGAATGAGAGACCTCCACCGAAGAAGGATATTGTCAGCTGAGTGATGATAGGATGGCTGAATCGGCAGTCTGCGTACTGCTCTCCTGTAGAGTCAAATCTGACAAAGGCTGCCAGCCTGTTAGATTGCCGGCATAGGGCACTGCATCTCAGAGCACGCTGCCCTTCAGACGGGGTCATAAAGCCGAGATTCAGTCCCTCCTTTGAGGCCACCTCCTTATTACCTCCAGCACCAAAGGTGAGTGAAGGCTATGTTTTCAACCCCGTCTGTCTGTTTGTTTGTGTTTGTTGGTCTGTGAACAAGATATCTCAAAAGGTTGTGGACGGATTCGGGGGAAACTTGGTGGAGGCAAGGACGAGTTGATTCGATTTTGGTTCAGGTGCGAATCCAGGTCCGCCCTATCAGTGGTTGCAAAACGTAAACTGTTCATTATGGCGGAGGTACAGTCACGTGAAAAAGTAAGTATACCCCATGTAAAGTTTTGACTTTTTCAACATATTTCAACATACAGCTATTTGATCTTCATTTCAACAATATTGATAGATAAAGGTGATATAATATAACAAATATCATGAAACATTTACATTTTGTAGTCCATTGTATAATTTAAATAAACATAAATGCAAATTTCGCATGTGGAAAAAGTAAGTACACCCTTGGCTCTAATAGATGGTATTGCCCCCTTTGGCAGAAACAACCTCAAGTAGGCATTTCTTATAACTGTCTACCAGTCTCTGACATCGACTGGGAGAAATTTTTGCCCACTCCTCCATGCAGAATCCTTTCAGCTTTGCGATGTTTGAGGGGTTTCTTGCATGCAC
The DNA here is from genome assembly GCF_964187855.1 of Myxine glutinosa. Classification (NCBI taxonomy): domain Eukaryota; kingdom Metazoa; phylum Chordata; class Myxini; order Myxiniformes; family Myxinidae; genus Myxine; species Myxine glutinosa. Next base: position 105,479,273 of record NC_136266.1, read on the forward strand.
AGCTTGTTTCAAATCCCCCCACAACATCTCGATGGGATTTAGATCCGGGCTTTGACTTGGCCATTCCAGAACCCTCCATTTCTTTCTTTTCAGCCATTCCTTGGTGGATTTACTGGTATGTTTAGGGTCATTGTCATGTTGCGAGGTCCACCTTCAGTTGAGCTTCAACTTTCCGACAGATGGCCTCACATTATCCTCAAGCACCCTCTGGTACAATGAAGAATTCATAGTGGATTCTATGATGGTGAGCTGCCCAGGCCCTGATGCAGCAAAGCTGCCCCAAACCATAATATTTCCACCACCATGCTTTCCAGTTGGTATCAGGTTCTTGTGGTCAAATGCTGTCTTTGGTTTTCGCCAAACATGTCTTCTGGTACTGTGGCCAAATATCTCTACCTTTGACTCATCTGTCCATAGCACATTGTTCCAGAAGTGCTGGTCTTTGCCTTGGTGTTCATTGGCAAACTTTAGTCTTGCCCTGATGTTCTTTCTGGACAGCAAAGGTTTCCTTTTGGCACACCTCCCATGTAGATCAAATTTGTGCAGCCTCTTTCTAATGGTAGACTCGTGCACTTTGATATCAACAGTGGCAAGAGCTACCTGTAGGTCCCGTGATGACATTCTGGGGTTCTCAGAGACTTATTTCGCATCTTGCGGTCTGCTCTCGGGCTGAACAGGCTGGGGCGGCCTGGCCTGAACAAGTTGGCAGTTGTTTGGAATCTTCTCCACTTGTAGATGATCTTCCGGACAGTCAAGTGATTGATTTCAAATTGTTTGGAGATCTTTTTAAATCCCTTCCCAGACTCATAGGCACCCGCAACCTCCGCTCTGCTGGTACCAACCTCCTGACCCCCTCCATCCGGACCAAATTCAGATCCTGGGGGGACAGGGCCTTCTCCATCGCTGCTCCCACCCTCTGGAACTCACTACCTCACACCATCAGAGACTCCTCCTCACTCACCACATTCAAAACATCACTAAAGACCCACCTGTTCAACGCTGCATTCAACATTCAACCCACAGCATTTAACCCCTGACTATCTCTTCTCCTTCTCCCTCCTTTTGCTTTAAATATTTCCCTATTGATTCTTGTCTTGTCTTTTTGATTCTTGTCTTATATATATGCCGTATATCGCTGCTGTTTGTTTTCTTGATTCTTGTCTTTTTGCAATTGTTGTTTTCATGTATTGTTATGCATTATGTTTTCCACTCTGTCAAAGCGCCTTTGGGCTTCTGGAAAAGCGCTATACAAAATAAATGAATTATTATTATTATTATTATAACCTTCTTTCTGAAGGCCTCAGAGAGCTCTTTTGATCTAGGCATGGTGACGCTGCACACTTCAACAACAAAGAGCAAACCAAACTAAATGTCTGAGGTTTAAATAAGACAGGTTCCTCCAAGATCCTCTCCAACGATGTTCTAATCATTTGCACCTGAGCTGGTGCACCTGATTCTAATTTTAGGTATTTGAAGTAGTGATAAATGTAGGGGTGTACTTACTTTTTCCACATGCGAAATTTGCATTTATGTTTATTTAAATTATACAATGGACTACAAAATGTAAATGTTTCATGATATTTGTTATATTATATCACCTTTATCTATCAATATTGTTGAAATGAAGATCAAATAGCTGGATGGTGAAATATGTTGTAAAAGTGAAAACTTTACATGGGGTGTACTTACTTTTTCACGTGACTATATATGCTCTACCGAGTGCCGTTCTAGTTCTAACTGCAATAATGATCTGTAACGTTTTGTGTACTTCTTGTGCCCATTCCGGTACATTGTGTACCTTCTTTTTGAGGCCTACCTTTTTATTCAATCCTATTTTTGTTGTCCTTTTCATGTCGTTCCACAATCGCTCTTTCCTTCCTGTTTTATTCTCTCCAGTGGAACATGATGATGGAGTGCTTCCTCATTCATATTCCACCTTCTGCTAGTTGGCATTCATCATAACCTCTGGCCTGCTCCTTTGCACAGCAGTTTCTAAGCCCCCATCTATTAATATAATGATATGAGCCATAGAGAATATTTGTCTAACTTAATACAGTCAAGTATTATGATATGGAGGAAAGTATGGAGAAACCACAATGTGGTGGCATAGCTTGTGGCCGGAAAGCCCGAGTGTGTGTGTCACAAACGACAGGCTGGCAGCTGTTTGCACATTCATTGGAATGCTGTGCTAAACAGGAAACATTGTGCAAATAAAGAGCAAGTTTCTCTTTTTCATTCTGCCCGTCATCTCACCACTCGGATTAGAGAAACTCTGGTCGTCATTCCACCACCAGAGAGAGTGGTTGGCTTTGAACAGGATCTTTGCATGGAAGGAAAATACTGTCTCGTACACATTGTAACCTCCTGACCTTTCGGCCTTGAACCCCCGACTCGGAATAGATCAATGCCTTCATAACCACACTGTTGTTATCACATCTGATCCAATCAGCGTTGGTCAAATGTTCCAAACGTATTGCTGGAAATCGTCGAGTGATGTCTTGTAAATACCAGCTTTTAACGCGAAGTAAATTTTGCAAGATTTCACTTTATGATTTTGCATTTTACTGGTTGTGAAACTTCCCTGCAGAGCAAATTGACGTGGCTACCGGTCAGTGGGGGAAAGATCTACTTTTGTTAAACAATTTATGATTGATGATACAATGTTGAGCGCCGTGTTCAAAACCGCTTTAGTCTGCCCTGTTGTATTATTTGCACAATGTTGAAGGCTCATGTATGTATTACATTCTGAACACCGGTGTACTGTTACACAAATAACGAGCACATAAAGAGACGACAGACAAATGGCAACACCACTTATTGGATTTGGACCATGGAAATCCAGCATCATCGCTTGGGTATTGTTACGTGGTCCTCCCGGTGACTACCTGGTCTCGGTGACCGCCGGACCGTGAGAGGAACCCCGCCAGAAAGAAATATGATTTATACGCTTTCGTAACGCAATCAATATGAATTCCAGTCAATAAGAAACCCCACACCAAGGATCCGGATTAATCAATAATATATTCCCAATCAATCAACAACAATCAACAATCAATCAACAATATTACTAAGATGGCCATCTCATATATTTCCCCCCTTTACCCCACTCACTGCACCCTCAATGGTCACTGTCCCTCACAATGTCTCTGGGCCCCTCCAGACCAAGGTGAAGGTCGACTTCTCCGCACACGGGCGGTTGAACGGACCCCTGGCTGACGTGCTCCAAACGTGCACGTCCCGTACCGGGAACGGCTGCTGCAGCGGACACCTCCTTGGGACGCCACCGGGGTCGGAGCCCGTGATCGCGGCCTCTGGGCTGTGAACGGCTCGCAAAGTGCGCGAGGCCCAAGTTGCGACCCGTACACGCACTCGTAGGCGTCGAGGCGAACAGTGCCGGACGCTTGGTTCCTTCCAGGAACCCACGGCAACCTGACACGTAACAGGCAATCACCCCGCACAGGTAACTCCTCTCGCCAGACGGGCTTTTCAAACGCAGCGTTCCAAAGCAGATAAAGATCGACTCGGCTCGCGTCGGAGCTGGTCGAGGATCAAGATGGCCGCTTCTCTCCCGACCTTGTCTTTTTCTTCTTCCGGTTTACCATCCCGTTTCCGGTCTCCTGTTATCAGGAGCGCTTCTAACCATTTAACCACAACAACCTTTAATAGAATAAACATTAATAAGAAATGACCTGAATAGTAATTCACATAAATCCGGAATCCGTAACACTCCCCCCCTTCAAGAAAGAAAGTTTGAACACCGCGAAAACTTTCTTTGCAGGCCAACTTTGATAAACAAACAAGATACCTCACACCCCAAATCATCAGTTCCCCCGGGCACAATTATCCCATCTCAAAAATAAAGCAACAACATTTCACAAAACCCCCAGAGATTCCAAAGGTAATTCACTCTGGACCAAGCGTCAACAACTTCTAGTTTCTCTTGAATGCCGGTTAAGGGGTGGTGACCAAAACCCCAAAGTTAAACAACTCGATAGCACTTTTTCGGGAGGCCAAGCTGAGTATACACTACATGGACGCCTTAAGGAATGTGGAGTTCACGGTTAGTCCGGGGAGGAAAGTTCATTACATGGACGCCTTTAAGAACGTGGAGTTCACGGTTAGTCCGTGCAGGAAAGTTCACTACCTGGACGCCTTTAAGAACGTGGCGTTCACGGTTAGTCCGTGTAGGAACCCAGGCTCGGCGGCTCCGCCGTATATAGTGCTTCAACTTCTCCGGACTCCTAACAGTTACGGTGGGACCCCTTGTCCCAGTAGTCACCTGACTGGCGGTCTCCGTCTCGGCCAGTGCTCTGACAATCATTCTTTCGGGAGATGCCGTAACTCTGGGAGCCTCCATAGTAATATCGGCTGCTGCCAACACCCAAACTACCGCCAAGTTGTCCTCTTCTGTAGACCTCTCGACGCCTACAAAATGCCTTCCCTACTGTTAGGGTCCGACCCTCCAAATCCTTACCATTCCAATTCTTCTCTGCCTCTCTGGCGCCTTTTGTGCTTGCAAACGTGACAAAGCCGAACCCTCTTGACCGTTGCGTTTCCCTGTCTTTTACCAACCGCACTTCCACCAGCGGCCCATATCTGTTGAAGACAGAGGTCAGAACTGCTTCCTTTGTTTTGAAGTTCAGTCCCCCTACAAATAACTTGGTACTTTTGTCGCCATCCCGAGCTGGTATGGTGTTATTTTCCCTGCTGGGCTCTTTACCAACCCCCGGGTTACCATAAACTTGACCCCCGGCCAAATCATTCCCGATAACCACAGATACTCCCTCTACAGGAAGCGTGGCTTGTAAACCGACGGTGACCGGTCCTGACACCAAATCGGATTCCAAATGGATGACATGAAGTGGGGCACTAACACAGCCACCGATCCCTTGCAACCGAACACTATCACCAGTTGCTGTACTCTTTGACAATGGCAAAATGCCTTCAAGCATTAAGGATTGATGGGCTCCTGTGTCCCTCAATACCCTAACAGGTCTTGGGTTAGTCAAGTCTCCCTCTAGTGAGACAAACCCCTCATAAATAAATGGTTGGTAACTCTTCTGTGGGCGATTTCTTACGTTTGCCATCGCATTCGGAGTTGTACTAGTCGGACTCCGCTCTGGGTTGTCCCTTTTCATGAGGTAACAACTGGACATCAAGTGTCCAGGTTTTTTGCAAAAGGCGCAAGTAGGCCCAGAGGAAAAACTCGTGGTCTGCCTCGGGCCCCCCGGGAAATAAGTTTGTCTTGGGCCCGTAGCCCCCTGATTTCGAACAGTTGGGGTATCAGAGTTGTCCCCATAATCCTCTCGAGGCCACCGCCATGTATTGTCGTTCTCCGCACCGGGTGTTCCATAACTCCCCTGCTGAAGTCTAGGCGAGGAGTTAGGTTTGTGGACCCCTATCCGGTGTGTTAAGGCATAATCATCTGCCATGGTGGCTGCGTCCCACAACTTTGGTACTTTCTTTTCCTGCAAGTACACTTTGATGTCCTCGTGGACACACTGTTGAAATTCCTCCACCAGGATCAAGTCACGCAATGCTTCGAAGTCCTTCCCGACTCCTTTTGACTCACACCACCGATCAAACATGTATTCTTTCACTCTGGCAAACTCCACATGGGTCTCACTCTCCCTCTTCCTGGCATTCCTGAATTTTTGCCGGTAAGCTTCAGGAACCAACTCATAGGCTTTGAGAATGTGCTTCTTCAATACCTCATAATCTGCACATTGGTCCATTGGTAGCGCCGAATAAATATCTTGAGCTTTACCCACCAGCACACTTTGCACTAGTATGGTCCAGGCCTCCTCCGGCCAGTTTAACTGTCGAGCCACTTTCTCAAAGTGTGGAAAAAATTTAGCGACCTCCTTTTCACTGAAGGGTGGAACCAGCCTCACATGTCTGCCCACATCCCAGGTGTTCTGGCTAGGTGTCGGCCCCGTCAGCAAGGGTGGTACCTCTCCCCGTTCTCTCATTAGCTCCAGCTCCTTGAATTTAATTTCTTGCTGAAGCGCCATGTCACGTTCCTTTAATTCCCTTTCGGCTTTTCTCTCCTCTGCTTCGAGTTCCCTTGCAGCTCTCCTCTCCTCTGCTTTTCTCCCTTCTAACCTTTCCTGGAGTTCTCGTTCCACTCTCCTTTCCTCTGCTTGTTTCTCTTCTCTCCTCTCTTCTGCTTTCCTTTCCTCTGTTTTCATCCTTTCTAACCTTTCCTGGAGTTCTCGTTCCACCCTCCTTTCTTCTTCTGCTCTTTCCTTTTCTGCTTTCCTTTCTTCTTCTGCTCTTTCCTTTTCTGCTTTCCTTTCTTCTTCTGCTCTTTCCTTTTCTGCTTTCCTTTCTTCTTCTGCTCTTTCCTTTTCTGCGTTCCTTTCTTCTTCTGCTCTTTCCTTTTCTGCTTTCCTTTCTTCTTCTTCTCTTTCCTTTTCTGCTTTCCTTTCTTCTTCTTTGATCCGTTCCTGGCTCCGTAATTGCAACTCCAGTTTCCGGAGCTCAACGTCTTCTGGTTCTTCGGGTAGCCACTCCCAGGCTAACTCGTCCCATGTTCCTAATCCCACCATAGATTGTATCACCGCGGTCTGCAACTCTGCCTTCCTCAAATTAGTTCGGACCCCCAAGTTAAAATGTTTGGCCAATTTCAAGAGGTCCGATTTTAGTAACGCTCGGAACTGTGCCTCACTCGGGGTTCCCGCAAAGTTCTGTGCCACAAACGCCATGGTGACTATCGTTAACACCTGTTAACCTTCACCCAAGACTTTACCACAATTTCCCAATAATTTACCAATTAATAATTAATTAATTAATTTTAATTAATAAAAATATTATTTTATTATTTGATACAATTTTAGATCCCGGACTTCAATTTGACGAGCCCCCAATTCTGTTACGTGGTCCTCCCGGTGACTATCTGGTCTCGGTGACCCCCGGACCGTGAGAGGAACCCCGCCAGAAAGATATATGATTTGTACGCTTTCGTAACGCAATCAATATGAATTCCAGTCAATAAGAAACCCCACACCAAGGATCCGGATTAATCAATAATATATTCCCAATCAATCAACAACAATCAACAATCAATCAACAATATTACTAAGATGGCCATCTCATATATTTCCCCCCTTTACCCCACTCACTGCACCCTCAATGGTCACTGTCCCTCACAATGTCTCTGGGCCCCTCCAGACCAAGGTGAAGGTCGACTTCTCCGCACACGGGCGGTTGAACGGACCCCTGGCTGACGTGCTCCAAACGTGCACGTCCCGTACCGGAAAACGGCTGCTGCAGCGGACACCTCCTCGGGACGCCACCGGGGTCAGAGCCCGTGATCGCGGCCTCTGGGCTGTGAACGGCTCGCAAAGCGCGCGAGGCCCAAGGTGCGACCCGTACACGCACTCGTAGGCGTCGAGGCGAACAGTGCCAGACGCTTGGTTCCTTCCAGGAACCCACGGCAACCTGACACGTAACAGGCAATCAACCCGCACAGGTAACTCCTCTCGGCAGACGGGCTTTTCAAACGCAGCGTTCCAAAGCAGATAAAGATCGACTCGGCTCGCGTCGGAGCTGGTCGAGGATCAAGATGGCCGCTTCTCTCCCGACCTTGTCTTTTTCTTCTTCCGGTTTACCATCCCGTTTCCGGTCTCCTGTTATCAGGAGCGCTTCTAACCATTTAACCACAACAACCTTTAATAGAATAAACATTAATAAGAAATGACCTGAATAGTAATTCACATAAATCCGGAATCCGTAACAGTATGAAGACTTAGTAGGGCAAATCCAAAGAAATCTTTGACATGATGAAGGAAATTGATGAATTACTTTTGAAAAGTGCAAGAGTGCTTAATGATAAAGAATTGGAGATAGAATGATGGTGTATTTTGTATTTTGAGCACTCTCGTGACATCACTTGAAAGCCTCAAAACTCTTCAGCCAAAATAAGGCTGGAGTAGAACCGAGCTCCACATTGAGATTCATGGTATTGTTGCTCTTTAACTGCCACTATTATCCCACCTTGTGGGGTCGACCGGGGGGAGCTTGGTCCATGTCTTTCACGAACCGGTCTGGCCAGGCCTGACATTTGCCTAGTTAGGGCAGGAATTTGGCCATGGTGCTGGCGATACTCGCCTACTCTTTGCGAAGGACACCATGGGATCTTTAACGTCCACCAACAAATGCTGGCAGACGTGACTCCCGGTTTAACATCCATCCGAGGGACGGCACACACAATGATGAATCACCCTGCCTGTGAAACACGGAACTGATAGTTTATAGCTGGGTCGGGATTCAAACCCAGGCTATACAGCTTGGAGGCGAGTGTGCGTACTTCTAGGCCATCCTGCCAGCCCACATTGAGATTAAAGGACATTATCTTAATCAAGCATGTCAGACAGGATGGTTGAGAGGTAGTGCACTTACTTTTGATTTGTGTAGTGTGGGTTTGATTCCTGACCCAGCTATAAACTGTCGGATTGCTGCTTTTCAAGCAGGGTGTTGCGTTGCGATGCAAGTCGTCCATCAGGTGGATCTGCTAGCATTAGATGGTTGCATCTTTCATGAAGAGTAAGTGAGATATCAGTCACCCTGAATAAATCACCTTCAGTCGAACGTCAGGCCTGACTAGCCGGTCCATGAAACACTTTCCCGGCCTACCACACAAGAAGGTGGAAGTAAATGAGGCCCTTAAAGTAGTGGTGGTGGTGGTGGTGGTGGTGGTGGTGGTAGTAACAGTAGTAGTAACAGTAGTAGTAACAGTAGTAGTAACAGTAGTAGTAACAGTAGTAGTAACAGTAACAGTTCTTTACTGTCTTAATTGAGCATGAACATCACCGTCTCGTCATTCCAGCAAGCTTGTTTGGTCAATTCCAAATGATCCTGCCATGAATCGGTGAGTAGAGACTCCGATAGGAATCTAACGGGTCCAGCTCAAACTTGTTAGTGGAGACGTGGCATGGCTTTGACGTTTTGTTTGGACATGCGACATCAATCTGCAGTTGGTAGTTACCTCTCAGCACACACTTTATTAGTTGTATGGCAGGAACGTTGATGATTCCTCTTCCTGGTTCTGCTTTGATAACGGAAAGCTATCAATGACGGAAAACTACAACGGAAAGTTTTACGTTGTTGATTCTCAATGCTGAAGAAAAAGGTAAATGTTAGGTTTTTTTTGCCCTTCAATAAAAAAGAAATTCCTGGAAGCCTGTTTCTTCCATGGTTTATTACTTCAACATGTTATACCATTATCATGATGCAGGACATGTTTATGACATCTTGTAACCCCAAAATCTCCCTCCCTCCTCTTCGTCCCTCACTTGTTCCGTTGTACATGATGCATGTAGCCCCAATGAATGCAACTCTTCTCTTTTGTTGAAACTTTGGGCCCTGAGCCTATAATTGTTCGTTCTGCAAAGGCATGCCGTAGTCATTGCGACCCAATGCCAAATACAACTGCAATGTTTAGTATCTGTCATTTTTATTCCTTCCTGCTCTCCGGTTCTTACATTGCAGATGATGAACCCACTGGGTTGTACGGGTTCCTCTATGTCATCATACATTCTGCATCTGGATTTAAACGGCCAGTCAGTGAGTTGCCCGTTTTCTGTCTTCGGGTCAGGGGCTTGCATCTGTGGTCCTCGTGTAGAATGCAAAAACAGTGTGGAGTGCTCCCATCACCAGAAGGGCGTGTAAGGTGATGTCTTTGTGTACATGTTTCTTCTAGACGTTTACTGCACTATCGAGGTGGACTCCTTTGGCTACTTCGTCAACCAAGCTCGGACACGAACGTGTCGTGACACGGCCAATCCCAAATGGAACGAGGTAGGTAGAGTGTGTTCTTTCATGCTCTGAGTATCTTGGTGACATTACGGCTACCTTGATAACAGCAATGTTGTTCTTGGCCTGCAACGCATAGATGAGCTGTTGGATATGTGGAGCTTAGATAATATTTAAAGTTGCCCTGAAGCAAATCTTTAAATCAGATGACCGAATATGAACTTGTCTAGCAAAAGTAATTCATTTGTTCTGTGTGACATTTATCTATCATTATTGGTTTTGCTTATCACTTCTGTGTGACGTGTATCGATCCTTATTGTATTTCCTAAAAGTGTGACATCTATCGATCATAATATTGGGAAATTATATTGGGACCATTATATTCCAAACAGGAAACCTTCTGGTAAGGATGTTATAAATGACACAAACAACAGGCACGAAGAACTATTGTAATGTATTAGATAGGGTGATGTAATAGACACTGGCGAAAATGGTGGTAAAATCTGGGATTAATTTATTTATACGCCTTTAAACCTCTTTAAACCTTTAAATTGAATTACACTACCGGTCAAAAGTTTTAGAACACCTCAATTTTTCAAGTTTTTATTGAAATTTACGCAGTTTAATGTCTCAACGTACTCTGAAATTAAGCATAGAACAAATAAACAATTGGAGATAAAAAAAGAAATCATAGAATCATTTTGTTTAACAAAATTTCATTTAAATTTTTGACTCGGCAAAGTAGCCACCTTTTGCAGATATAACTGCCGAACACACTCGTGGCATTCTTTCTACAATGGAAATCAAATGTTGTTCGGGAAGTTCTTCCCAACACTGTTGCAGAAGTTCCCACAAATGTGTTGCACTTGTAGGTTGCTTTGCTTTCACCCTTCTGCCCAGTTCATCCCAAACCAGCTCGATGGGGTTTAAGTCTGGAGACTGTGCTGGCCATTCCATGATTTGAAGCCTACCGTCTTATTTTCCTCGAAGGTAGATTTGACATAGCCTGGAGGTGTGTTTAGGGTCATTATCTTGCTGTAGGATGAACCCCTGACCAAATGCTGTGGTAGCCCTTTTGGTTCAGGGTACCAGTCACTCTGTGCAAGTCGCTGACTCTGGATCCAGCAAAAGAACCCCAGACCATCACGCTTCCTCCTCCATGTTTGACAGTTGGTGTCACACACTGAGGAACCATCCTTTCGCCTACTCGATGGCGTACAAAAACCCTGCGTGATGAACCAAAGATTTCAAATTTTGATTCGTCGGTCCATAAGACCTTCTTCCAGTCTTCAGTAGTCCACTGGCGGTGTTTCATGGCCCAGGCAAGGCTCTTTTTCTTATTTTGCCATCTTAGCAATGGCTTTCTTACTGCCACTCGACCTGTCAAACCTGCAGCTCGAAGTCTTCTCTTCACAGTTGAAACTGAGACTTGCTTACTTCGACCAGTGTGAAGCTGTGCTTGAAGCTGTTGTCCTGTGAGCCACCTATCATGCAAGCTGTTGACTCTCAGAAACTTGTCTTCTTATTCTGTTGTGGCTTTGGGTCTGCCAGACCTCTTCCTGTCAGTGTTTCCTCCAGTTTCCAATATACTACTTCCTGCAGTGCAATATTGTCCAAATAATGCTTCAGAGGGTATAATAACAGTCTGTTCCAATACTGCTTTTATAGACAGGGGGTTTGTAATCAAGTAATCAGCAGAGGTTGGGACACTGGGACACCTGTAGGAATTGTTTGCATCAACTTTCAAGGCTTCATTTACTTACATTGCTGCAAAACAGCTGTAAGTTGTTAACCCATTACTTGTTCCCTGAAGAAGGCCTTTTTTACAATATAACTGTGCAATTTACATTATTTCCCTGTTTTTGCTAACCTAAACTTTTTCTTTAACCTTGAGCAGTTTACTGCTTACCTTTGTACCATTTCAGGTTATTCACTGGACATCAAACTGCGTAAATTTCAATAAAAGCTGGAAAAATTGAGGTGTTCTAAAACTTTTGACCGGTAGTGTATATACCATACTTCAAGACTGTAGAAAACGAATCGCCTTCATAATACTTCCAGGAAGCATGCTATATATCATTATATAGTATGAGAGGGCATGGCATGTGAGAGGGTACAGCATTGGGGGCTCTATGAATCTCCTCAATTACAACTCAGTCTTCTTTTGACAGTGTATAAGGCGCTAAACTTCCGGATTTTTAAAAACGATCTTTACCACGTTGACTCCCAACTCTTATAGTATACACCACTCCCATTTGCAAGCCTAGTATGCATGTACATATACGTTATTTTCAAATTTTAGCATTTATGAGCAAGTCTAATTTCATTTCTAATCCATTGTTGGGGAAACTCCGCATTATGAGAAAACTCGTAGCAGGTAGTGGGACAAGATTATCAATTCCATATGCCAGGCACGAGCTGGATTTCCGAAAGACACCGTGTACACCGTAGTCGGCAGTCAACGTGTTAAAATCATTATTTTATTAAAATTGAAGTATATACTTGACATTATGTGGGCCGACGTGTTATATGAACCCTCTAAGTGTTATTTTGATACAGTCACTTACTTTGCCTTTGCTGTATTGTCAGGAGTTTGAGATAGAGCTGGAGGGCTCTCAGACCCTGCATATCCTGTGCTGCAATAAAACTGCAACAGGCCATCAACGCAGCAAATTCCCCAGAGCAGACCTGGACACGGCAGATGCAATCCTTTGTAAAGGGCAGATAAAGGTGAGGTATTTGGCAAAAGCAGAGCATTACTGGAAATGGACCAGAGGTCCTCATGCGGATCTTGGAATGTTTTTGAGTTTGTGTTCACACATCACATTTCGAGCAGCCCCCTGTCATGGATTGGAGCTCCTTTGGTGGATCGATCCACTTACTTGATTTCAGTGAAGATAGAGATTAATCGATCCACTAGCTTTCGTAAAGATAGTGATGATAATAATAATAATAAAAATAATAATTTATTTGTATTTGTTACTTCATTGGGATTTGTACAGCCTTGCTGGTACTTTAGCATAAATGTGACCCCTCCAGTACACTGCCTTCCCAGCACAGTACCTCCGGCCTTTTAATCCTGGGAAAACCAAACCAGAACAAATCCCAGCCTTGAGTCATGAGGTCATTCGGCACAGAATGTAATGAATGTCCCCCACTTCCCCCTCCCTTCTACATCTTCACTACTTACAAGAAAGTAAACACATCATGGACGACACAGCCATTTTGGACTTTATAAATTGTTTCTTTCTCTACATCCCTATAATAATCACCTCTTTATTTATAACCCAGTTAGGCACTTTCCTCCTCACTGGCTCATTTTTTATGAGTATTACTGCCTTCATTCGTAGATATTTTAAGCCTAGAGCTTGGGAACGAGAGAGATGAGGGTTGGGTTTGGAGGGGGAAACATTCCTGATCAGTTCCACGTTCAAATATCCATCCCAAATGCTGTGTCGGCCAGCAGGGTGTGGTGTGGCTGCTACAGCAGTTTGTTCTTCTTTGAGACTTGGTTGTCGACATTGGAAACTACGATGCAATTTCCCATACGGATATTCGTCTCTACAAGGATCAGAAAAGAAGGAAACCCTTGCTCTTAATTAAGATACAACTTGGACCAAAGATGGCACTTCACTGCCGCTCTGCAACTTATTCAATGTCCTGATCGGCCTCTTCTCTTTTTTTTCCTTCTTTAATTATTCTGCAAAAAGAGCTTCCTCTGAAATCAAGAATTTATAGCATTTCACTTTACCGTTAGAGAAGATAAAGAACGAAATTAATGGGGTAGGGAAACATTCCTCCCTTTCTCGAAAATGCGAAGCTTTACTTGTTTTTCTCCACTGGACGGTACTCGACCGACGACTTGGCTGGAGAATTGACCAAATCGTGTCAGGTACACCTGGTGAATCTGCTGTTAGATCACCGATTTGGATATACGTTGTGGGCAAGAGGTGCCATACTTCACTGGCTTGACTGCTATGGGTGAGACAGGCGCATCAATGCCTCAGGCTGAAGAAAACTCTGAGAATGTAATGGTGAGTGGGGCCGGCCTGTGGAAGAAACTGCGCAGAAAGATCTTCGGATTGAAGGTCAGAGCAGGAGAGACTATGCCTTCTTGTCTTTGTGCCGAACTGTCAGTCTGGCTTATTTGTGCAACCTCAATGAATTATCGGTAGCATTGTTGTCGAATTTCTCAGGAAACAAATTAGGACAACTTGTAACTTGTAATCTATCCGATTTTAATATCGGAGTGCGTGTCACAAAATCTTGTTAGATCTGTTAAGATAAGTAATTAAGGATTTAATATATTTGGTTTTTAAGATTTGATTATCTAAAGTCTTAATCATTGGCATGTGTCGCCTGCAACGATGCGCCGTTTTAACCGTGTGCTGCACGATTGCTGGCGGCATTGGCACGTGGTTCTTGTCGTTGGTTCATTCCAACCTTCAGAGAAAAGAGGAGAAAAAGTTTGTTTGATTCCACCATCTTTAATTGTAGCACAACATATTCCAAAAAATGTTGGGATTGCACACCCAAACGTGAAAGGAAAGTTCCCAACCTGCGTGAGAATAATTTGTGTTGATTGTAAAGAGTCTTGTTGTGACGCCGTAGACCGTGCATTCTGCACTTCTTGCTTGAATGCAATTCTCTGGCGGAGACCCTTATGCTTGCTAGAATAACAGTGCACCTTGTCACACTGATGTGAGCAGAGGTGACACCTGTCTCACAAGGCGGAGTAAGCTCTTTAGAAATGTATGCCATGTCGATGTCACTGCACATCGACGTTGGTTACTTAGATTCCACCACTATGAAAATGTCGGTGAGTATGCCAGCTATTAGCCATGGACCATAAGTAATAAAAATGTTTTTTGTTTTTTTTAAACTCAAAGCAGTTTTATTCACACCCATCACCCCTTTCCGTCCGCCATACAATACAGATTGTTAGCCAAGTTCCTTTTGTCTGTCTTTGAAATTTACATGGTGATCTTGACAATTTGAATATTTTAAAAGCACCTGGAAATACAAGATGGTGTGCTGCTCATAGTTTTGAAGAACCTCAGATGTATTGTGAAAGAAAGTGTCATATTGTTGTCTTTCAGCTTGATCACAAAAACCTCTCGGATAAAGACTGGCAGGACCGGGTGATCGACATGAATGAGGTTTGTCTCGAACTGTTAACGAAGAAGAAGCCACTTGGTCGTGCCAAGCTGTTAAGGAAGAACTGATTAAATTTTAAAGTCATTGAAGGTCTTGGGTTAAATTACCTGGTTTTTCAATAATAACGAGGAAAAACTTGTTTTATAACGAGGAAAATAAAAAAAATTATGCACTTGCAATGTACGCAATGTAGTCGTACATTGCGAGTGCATAATTGTTTAATAATTTTCTCTCTCTATCTCACTGTCTCTCTCATCCCCACTGGTGTGTTTACATTTTAAGCCAGCGTTGAAATGTTCTTGAGCCAGGGTAGGCCATCTTTGATGGTGAGAATCAGGATTTGAAGGGAACCTTGTTTCTTTCTTTTTAAACCAGGGGTTTGTTTTGAAGAATTATAAGTATTTTTTTTCAGTTTAAAGTGATAGGATAGCATGGAAGACTTAACTTAGTTGGATTTAAGGTTATATTCCAAGTATTTGACCAACTTCTAATCTGTGCTAGATCAGCTGGAAGGGATGTAGTCATTCTGCTGTGTGTTTTTGGTGTGCTCCACATGGTAACAACTTTGAAAAAATATATATACTTCTTCATTCATATGCAGCACAAGGTTGTGGAGTCGCATCATTGGCTGAGAGTGCGTCTGTGCTGCTAATGTAACGCCATCTCCTGGTTAGGGCAGGAAATTGTAATTTGTTCAGGGTGCTGGTGATTGCTTGCTTACTCATCGCGAAGGGCAACATGTGATCTTTGACATCTACCAATGGATGCCGGCAGGTGGGACGCCCATCTAACGCCCATCTGAGGGACGGCACGGCACATACATTGAGGAATCATCCTGCCTGTGAAACACCGGGATGACAGTTTATAGCTGGGTTGGGATTCAAATTCAGGCTAGACAGGTTTAGAGGCGAGTGTGCACACCTCTAGGGCCTAGGCCATCCTTTCGGCCCACTAAACGTATATAAACTTACTGCATTTGCACTTTCCCTAATTACGTGTGGGAGTTACACGAATGCCTTGGAAATATCACCATAGAATGAATAACGAATGAGTTCAGGCTGGGTTGGTTTTTACATCGCTTGTTCTCAAATGTTGCAAACAGGTGGAGCTGAAGTTATCCGTGAGACTAACAAGCCGCGAGTTCAGCCTGAAGCGTTTGCCATCACTGAAGATGACTGGCGTGTTTGGTGTCAAGATTGCGGTGGTGACAAAGTATGGCAAGCGGTCACTCTTTATGATCCCATAAAAATATACGAGCATCCTTTAACAGGATTTTGTTCATACCCTATAAATGTTGTTTTTTTGATGACCAGCTTGTATTTCATACATACTTGTTACATTTTGACACATGACATTAAGGTCCACGACTCGACCCCAAATGTTTTTGGGCTGATAATTCAAAACTGCCTCTAAGAAGGAACGCTGCACACATCATACTAAAATTTAGCAATTCTCGATGTCGGAATGTCTGAACCTCAAAGAATCAAAAGCGGCTTTGATGATATGTGCCAAATTTTGCATATGCACTGGGGGTACCCATGGTTAGATCATGGCTTCAAAATAACCCCCTACTTTCTCCAACACCACCCCTTCCCTACTGCTCCCTCTCTTGATGAGGAAAGGGAGACTTGGGATTTTTACCTGTGCAATTGGTTTACTGAACCCTTCCGGAGGGAGGGAGGGAGGGATATTATTAGCTATTGGCCAAAATCAATTTGCCCCAAATCCTCCCCCAGGCCGCTCCTGCTCGTCCCATAATAACCAAAGAACAAAAAGAAAGGAAATGAATATTGGTGCAATCTATTTTGTTTGTTGTCTTTGTTAATTTGATACATTGTTCTCTGTTTGAGCAGGTTTGAAAATTCCATTGTTCTGGTTTTCTAGATAATCCTATAGGAGTCTGTTACAGATGTTTGATTCTTCACTAATACCGCTGTGCTGCAGGCGAGAGCGCTCACAGATTCCGTACATAGTGCGGCAATGCGTGGAAGAGATCGAGCGACGAGGTATCGAGGAAGTGGGAATCTACCGCGTTTCGGGTGTCGCCACAGACATTCAGACTCTCAAGGCCGCCTTTGATAACAGTGAGTGCAGCTTGCTTGACCACACCTGCTTCCACTCATAAGCGGATGATGGTAGTCGTACATTGCAAGTTAGAGTACAAATCGGCTGTGAAATGTTTTATTTTAAGGGGAGGCGGAGGGTGAATGAGGAGGGGAATCATCCCCACCATTTTACAGAACCTTTTAATCTTTGCCCACCCACCCCACTCCCCAACCTATAAACTGTCATTTTATTATCTCTGCCACTGAAGGTGTATGGAGGTTATGTTTTCACCCCTGTTTGTTTGTCTGTGAACAAGATATTTCAAAAAGTTGTGGACAGATTCGGACGAAACTAGGTGGAGAGGTAGCGTTTGTGACAAGGACGAAATAATTAGATTTTGCTGAAGATACGGATCTGGATCCGGCTAGTCGAATTTTTAAGTGATTCTTCAACATTGAGAGATAGTGCCAAAAACGATACATAGTGCAATATCTCAAAAAATGTGGATGGATTTGGACGAAACTTGGTGGATGAGTTGGGTAGGTAACACGAACAAGCCAATTAGATGTTGGTGTGTGCCAAGGATGAATGGTATGGATGCAGATCCAGCCTATCAGTGGGATACAACACATAAACTGTTCAGCCTGGCGGAGGTATGCGCTCTACCGAGTGCTGTTCTAGTTATTTTTGTTTTGGTCCTTTCAAAAACTGAATGTAGACTTTTAAGCAACCAATGAAGTGAAATTTATTCTCCAAATCTGCAGCGCAGTTTGCTCTTTCCAACAAATAGTAACCATACACAACAAGACTGAGCAGCTAACAATGAAGTCTTGCTGGGATATATAGTCGTGGCCAAAAATATTGGCACCCTTGCACTTTTTTCAGAGTTCACAATTTTCTCTAAAAATATGTTGAAATTGACCAAAGTATTTGGTCTCCACAATTCTTTATTTCACTGTTAATATTACAGAAAAATGAAATGGCATTGACAAAATTATTGACACCCAAAACTTAATATTTGGTAGCATGGCCTTTGGACAAAATAACTGCAGTCAAGCACTTCCTACAGCCATGAATGAGCTTCCTACACCTCTCTACTGGCAGTTTGGCCCACTCTTTTTTCTTCTTCCTTTTTTTGTATCCAAGATCGAGGCTCATGTAAGAGCTAACATCAATCACAAAAAAATAAAATAAAACGGATACACATAACATACAACAAAGGGAGCGGGAGACTATGGGGAGAGAGAGGGAAGCACACAAGTACAACAGCAGAGAACAGGGACAACGGAAGATCTGTGGGAGGGAGAGGGCTTGGGGGAAGGAGGCATGGGAAGGTGGGGGGGGGGGGGGGGGGGGAAGTGATAAAACACATGGACACGCTAGAACTTCCAGGAAAAAAAAGAGGTCGGTATTTCAAAAATAGTGGATCTGGGGTGAATTAACAGGGGTAGAAGAGATCAAGGTTTTGGATGGGGGAAGAAAAGAGATGGTGGTGAACAGCTGTTTTAAAGACCTGGAGGGAGGAGTGGGATTGAAGAGAGTGAGGGAGTTTGTTCCAGAGGTGGGAGTAAAGAGGAATGAAGGAGTGAAGGTGAGCAGAGAGTCTTGATTTTGGCAATTTCACCAGACGAGGGTTACGGGCAGATCTTGTGCGACCTGCAGGAATATTTGGGGGACAGCTGGGGGAGCTTGGCCGGATAGGAGTCCGCAGAAGACAGAAAGACCACCGACCTGCCTGCGGTGAGTGAGTGAAAGGCCCTCGGAGTTAGCTTCGTCTTGTGCAAACTGCTCCAGTTCTCCCAGATTTGATGGGTGCCTTCTCCCAACTGCTGTTTTCAGATCTCCCCACAGGTGTTCAATGGGATTTACATCTGGACTCATTGCTGGCCACTTCAGAACAGTCCAGCGTTTTGGCCTGAACCATTCCAGGGTGCTTTTTGAAGTGTGTTTGGGGTCATTGTCCTGCTGCAAGACCCATGACCTTCGACTGAAACCCACCTTTCTGACACTGAGTTGAACATTGCACCACAAAATGCCTTGGTAATCTCCTGATTTCATGATGCCATGCACACATTCAAGGCACCCAGTGCCATAGGCAGCACAGCAACCCCAAAACATCACTGAACCTCCTCCATGTTTGACTGTAGGGAAGGTGTTCTTTTTCTTTGAAGGCTTCATTTTGTTTTCAGTAAACATAGAGATGATGCGCTTTACCATAAAGAATAATTTGGTCTCATCTATCCACAGGACATTCTCCCAGAAGGATTTTGGCTTGTTCAGGTGTGTTTTAACAAACTCTAGTCGGGCTTTCTTATGTCTCTCTCTCAGCAGTGGGGTCCTCCTTGATCTCCTACCATAGAACCCCCTTTCATTGGGTTGGCGACGGATGGTGCGACATGAAACTGTCGTACCTTGTGTCTGAAGGTGAGATTGAACCTGTTTGGCAGTTGATCAAGGTGCTTTCTCCACCATGAAAACAATCCTTCGCTGCAATCTTCGATCAAGTTTTCTCTTGTGGCCACGTCCAGGGAGGTTGGCTACAGTGCCATGGACCTTCAACTTCCTGCTAACATTGCGTACGGTGGACACAGGAACATCAAGGTCTCTGGAGATGGACTTGACGCCTTGAGATTGTCCATGCTTGGCTACATTTTTGTGTCTGACCTCCTCAGACAATTCTCTGGTTTTCTTTCTTTTCTCTATGCTCATCGTGGTACACACAGACACAAAACAGCAGAATGACTCCTTTTGTCCATTCAAACTGGTTGAATGAGTGATTTTTATATTGCAGGCACCTGCAACTCACCACAGGTCCATTCAATTTGGTCCATTGTCTGGTTCATTCAATTCCAAAGTAAAGGAGAATCACCGGCTTGAAATCTAATTATTTCGAACAACTTCTAAAAAGTGCCAATAATATTGTCTGGTCCATTTTAGGATTTGTGTGTGGAATAAGCTAAGATTTAGTCATTCTTTCAGCTTTTTTTTGTTTTGTTTTATTCTACTTCAAACCAAAGGAATATACACTAAATGACCAAGAGTATGTGGACACCCAAACATCACACATCTCATTCCAAAATAATGGGCATTAATATATGGAGTTGGTCCCCCCCTCCCTTGCTGCTATAACAGCCTCCACTCTTCTAGGAAGGCTTTCCACTAGATGTTGGAACATTGCTGCGGAGATTTGCTTCCATTCAGCCACAAAAGCATTCGTGAGGTTGGGCACTGATGTTGGGTGATTTGGCCTGGCTCGAAGTTGGCGTTCCAATTCATCCCAAAGGTGTTCGATGGGGTTGAGGTCAGGGCTCTGTGCAGGCCAGTCAAGTTCTTCCACACCGATCTCGACAAACCATTTCTGTGTGGACCTCGATTTGTGCACGGGGGCATTGTCATGCTGAAACAGGACAGGGTCTTCCCCAATCTGTTGCCACAAAGTTGGAAGCACATAATAGTCTAGAATGTCATTGTATGCTGTAGCATTAAGATTTCCCTTCACTGGAACTATGAGGCCCAGCCCGAACCATGAAAAACAGCCCCAGACCATTATTCCTCCTCCACCAAACTTTACAGTTAGCACTATGCATTCCAGCAGGTAGCGTTTTCCTGGCATACGCCAAACCCAGATTCGTCCATCGGACTGCCAGATGGTAAAGCGTGATTGATCACTCCAGAGAACGCTTTTCCACTGCTCCAGAGTCCAATGGCGGCGAGCTTTACACCACTCCAGCCGACGCTCGGCATTGCGCATGGTGACCTTAGGCTTGTGTGCGGCTGTTCGGCCATGGAAACCCATTTCATAAATATTCCTACAGGTCGCACAAGATCTGCCTGCAACCCTCTTAAGGTTAAACTGCCAAAATCAAGACTCGATTCACCTTCACTCTTTCTTTCCTCTTTTCTCCCGCCTCTGGAACAAACTCCCTCACTCTCTTCAATCCCACTCGTCCCTCCAGGTCTTTAAAACAGCTGTTCACCACCATCTCTTATCTTCCCCCATCCAAAACCTTGATCTTTTTTACCCCCGTTAATTCACCTGGTGAATCAGCCTGATGTTGGCTTAGCGGTTGGGGTGCCGGCTTGGGATCCTAGGATCCTGGGTTCGAATCCCGGTCGATCGCTAATTTAACACCAGGGGGGGTTGACTCAGCCTGTCATCCTTTCGAGGTCGGCAAATTGAGTACCAGCTTGCTGGGATGAATGATCCCGGTGTGTACCCCGGTTTAGAATAGGTACACCGTATCCCTGCGCATCGTAAGAGGCGACTAAGGGTTGGCGTCAGAAGGGCATCCGGCCATAAAAACATTTCCTCAAACAGGGAACCATGATTGTCATGGGGCCCGCAAGGCTAACCCTCGCTATAGCGGGGAAAATGGCCTTAAAACGATCATTCATTCATTCATTCAATTCACCCCAGATCTACATTTTTGAAATTCTGACTTCTTTCCTGGAAGTCCTTGCAATGTCCATGTTTTATACCTCTCCCACCCCGACCCCCCACCCCCACCCCCCCCCCCCCCCTTCCCTTGCCTCCTCCCCCAAGCTCTCTCCCTCCCACAGATTTCCCGATGTCCCTGTTCTCTACTGGTGTACTTGTTTGCTTCCCTCTCTGTCCCCATCTTGTCTCACGCTCCCTTTATCATATGTTTTAAGTGTCAGTTTGTCTTTTTGTGATCAATGTTGGCTCTTACACGAGCCTCGATCTTGTATTAAAAAAAAAAAAGTGCCAACATTTGGGCCACAACTGTAGATTACAGTCTATCAGAGTCAGTGCAGACTCACCTATGATCTATATCCAAGTAGAATTAGAGCTGCATATGGAGCATGCGTAGGCGTGCATGCATGCACGCACGCACGCACACACACATACAAACGCATATCCCTCCATCTGGGAACAGGTGTGAGGTTAGTAAGTGAAGAAGGAATTGGTCTTTGACACAAGTTTCCCTGTTTGTACAGCTCAATAGTTGTAGTGAGCTTTGCTTCTAAACTCACACATGTATTGTAATGTTAAGAAAGCACTGCAAGTGAAATTTTTATTTATTTATTTAAACTGATGACTATTGGATGTGGGAGAGGGAAGTTGTCCTTATTTCTCCTCCTCAGACAACAAGGATGTGGTGATGATGTTGAGCGAGATGGATGTGAACGCCATTGCTGGTGTGCTCAAACTGTACTTCCGAGAACTGCCAGAGCCTCTGCTCACCAACGAGAAGTATCAGAGTTTCATTGAGGCCAGTGGTGAGCCGCTTGCCTGTTGACTATGCTTGTCCGTGTTAACCGTGTTAGTGTGATGTCCCTGTTTACCTCTTGACCGTGCTTCCTCATCCTCCATGAGTAGCAATCTCCAGGAAATAGCGCAGCTTTCATTGTAACAATGCTCGAGTTAGGTTATATGATGTGATGTCCCTACTTGTCTTGCCCATCTCTGTTCAGCTCTATCAGATCCTGTGGCTAAAGAGACGTGCATGCTGCAGCTGTTGGAATTACTTCCAGATACAAGTCAAAATACATTCCTCTATGTGCTCACTCATTTGCGCAGGTGATGCCTACTGGGGGTAACAGATGCAAGTCCTCACATTTGCACATGTTCCCAAATTGACTGTGCAATGGTCATGTATCCTACAAATGCCTAAGTTGGTATTGGAATTGTCATACCAGACTTGTCTGTTTAATTGACATACTAAACGTGTCTGTGTCTGTTTATTAGCACTTGCAATGCTAATTACCAGTTAACATTTTGTCCCATTATTCGTCCTCTATTTAGAGGAGACTATAGGTTTACTCTCCGTCTGCCTGTCCATCTGTCTATCCTTGCCACCTGTGGTTTTCTGCACTTTTTCCCCTTATCCTTTAACATATTGAACTGAAACTTGGTACATGGCTTTATTCCCTCTGCCACCGAAGGTGGATGGAGGTTATGTTTTCACCCCTGTCTGTTTGTTTGACTGTTTGTGAACAAGATATCTCAAAAAGTTGTGGACGGATTTGGACGAAATTTTGCGAAGATGTTGGGTATGTCACAAGGACGAAATGATTAGATTTTGGTGAAGATCCAGAACTGACTACGAAGAATTTTTTAAGTGATTATTCACCACTGGGAGATGGGGCCAAAAACGATATATAGCAGGATATCTGAAAAAGTTGTGGATGGATTCAGACGAAACTTGGTGGATAGATTGAGTATACTAGGGCATGCCCGTACTATATATATATCTAAAATTATATCCCCCCCCCCTCTATTTACATGAAATGGTTTGGTCCATTCGCAAAGCCAAAGCGAACGGCTTGCGAGTACGGTGACAATCCCCCCCCTCTATTTACATGAAATGGTTTGGTCCAAAGCGAACGGCTTGCGAGTACGGTGACAATCCCCCCCCTCTATTTACATGAAATGGTTTGGTCCAAAGCGAACGGCTTGCGAGTACGGTGACAATCCCCCCCTCTATTTACATGAAATGGTTTGGTCCAAAGCGAACGGCTTGCGGAGTTTGGTAAAGAAATCGCCATAGCGTGCACAAACGCGCAGGAAAGCGAAAGAATCGCAAATTAGGTTTTAATTAGTTTTAAAACATAGTTTAACGCCAACATAGCGGCAACATAGTTTGCCAACGTGAAATAAATGAATACGCTCTCAAATGTGCCGTCCGAGGCAGAGTCTGTTCGCCACGTTCAGCACACGTGATAACTCGCTGCTCTCTGATTGGTTGAATCGTTTTTTGGACATAGCTCGGTAACTACTTGTCCGATTAATATGAAACCTTGAAAAGGCACATCCTCGGGTCCCCAGCAATATACCTGGCAAGTTTCAAGTATATCGGACCCGTGGTTGTCGAGAAACAGCGGTCACAGACATACATACAGACATACACACAGAGATTACTGGAATTATAGATAGATGACGAGGACTAATCTATTCGATATTGGTGAAGATCTGAATATGGATTCGGATGTGAGAATTATTTAATTTTGTCAGTGATTCTTCACCATTGAGAGGTCCGGCGAAAAACTATATATAACATGACATTTTAAAAGTTGTGGATGAGTTCTGACTAAACTTGGGGGATGAGTTGGTTTGGTGACAAGAACAAGCCGATTAGATTTTTGTTCAGGTCCGAATCCAGATCCGGCCCATTGGTGGGATACAAAACAAACTGTTCAGCCTGGTGGAGGTATGCGCTCTACCAAGTGCTGTTCTCGTTTTATCATCTGTCTATCCATTTTATTGAATTCTTGGTGGGGTTTTTTTTAATGGACAATTTGTTGTTACAAACAAATTAAACTGGCATGTTTCATGTCCATATGATTGCAGGAAGGACAGCTGACTTAACCCCTCATTCCCCCAATACCCCTCTAATCCCATTAACAAGGCTCTTTTAAGTACACATTACAGGGACCATGCCATTACAGCATTTTTGTTGGGGTTCATTTCCACACAGGATCCGGCTCAGAAGTGAAAATTATCAAATTTTCCACCTTTCCCTTTCCATCGTTCTTTGACTTGAGGAAGAAGCTATCCTTGCTGCCATGTCCCTTCGTCTACACCTTAATTGCCAGAAACTGAAAATTTAGTGTTATGTGGGTGTCATTTGCAGAGTTGCTGAGAAAAAGGCTGTGAACAAAATGACCCTGCATAACATCGCAACGGTGTTTGGGCCCACATTGCTGCGACCTTCTGAAAAGGCCGGAGATCCCTGCAGTGGGGTCGGTGCACATCCACCTATGACGGTCAACCGCTGGTCATTGGAAGTGATAGCGCAGGTTAGTTTGTGGGACAATCGGTGCATCCCTGATGTGATCTTTGACTTTCCTAGTCCTTGGTGACGGTAACTTTTCTTCCGTGCAGGTCCAGGTCCTGCTGTGCTTTTTGCAAAGCGATAACCTATTCAACAGTAAGACCAAGAGGCAAAGCCGGCACCTTACGCTCGTGTGACTCCATACTGCTCCACCAGGTCTGAGGCACTCCAAGAACTGCACCACTCACTTGCACCAGGGGCTGGATCCCTGATAGCTGTGGTGCTGCTGTGCCGATGTCTAGGAAAAATGGACTCTGCAGAAGCCAGTTGTCTGTTTGTGCTCTACAATTCCAAGACTACTGGAACCAATTTGGTTTTTGCATGATTTACTGTTATGGTGGTTACTAAAAGCAAGGTGTGTGTGTATGTATGTAAAACTTTGAAATTTATTCAGTGGAAGAGAAGTTGAAGGTTTCTATTTTCTTTTAAGTCGGTTTTTCTCAACAGCTTGGGGAGGCATGCTTGACTTGTCGAGTGAGCTTGGGTTACAAATCGCCGATGGGGCGATTCCATGTGGTCCCATTGTGTACTTAGAGATTGGAGATCATACTTGGGTTTTAAAGGTCTGTGGACACTTCACATTTAAGACGACCATGAGGAAAAGCTTCAAAGTTCTTCACAGAGCAATGGGCTGAAAATATTTTAAGTTTATTCCACAGGTGAAAGAAAATTAAATACAAATGACATGACCAGACCACTAAGATGGACATTTGGGTATCCATTGAAGTATGGTTGACCAAGTTCCAAACGGACTCCTGAGGTCATGAAGATAACCATTGATCAAGTTCTAGACAAATTCCTGAGGTCGTGATGATGACCTTTGATCAAGTTGCAGAGCGACTGTGTGTGAAGTTGACCTTTGAGAAGGATTAAGAACATTGGGCTTGTCAGGTTCACCTGCTCCAGGACAAACGTTTGATATCGATATAGATAAAGGTGTGATTAGCAGTCATTGAGTGGAGTGGAGCGAGATCCACGACACAGACGACTCACATTTGTTCATCTTGAATGTTATGGATATTAGGGCTGACTCGTGTCTCTTAATTATTCAGGGAAAAATCTGTCAGTCTAAACAAAGACGACTATGCCATGGGCAATAAATATTACCTCGTGACTGAATTACAGGATATCCATTGGGTGATACTTGTGTCGGGCGATTATAATGGAAACCAAAACTGATGGTTGATAACGGAAGCAGCTCGATCATGATGGATTTTAATCAAATTCTGTTGATTACAAAGCTGACCGCTATTTCAAAAGGACGTCAGGTGCAAGTCACTTTTTACAAGTTTACTCCAAAGTGACATCATGCCCGCAATACGAGACTCACCTGCAGTCCAGAGCACATGACTGCAGGTCAATGCCCCGAATGGTTTGAATGTTGAGCGGGGGTGTCTGCTTGTCCCAGATATTCTTCCAATCTTGTGAATATTGTTTAAAAATCCGGTTTCCAAGGAATCTTTTTCCTTCCTTAGGAACCATAATCATAGTTGAAGAGGGTAAACATATAATATATCATTGGTGAACATTTGATTTATAAAGGTTTGTACAGGCTGCACACCGGTTGCAAACTGCTCGATATGTAAACCATGAGCTTCAACATTCTCATTGTTTGTGCAAACACCACCGTCATGAAGGAAAGATGAATTGTTCACCTTTATTCATTCGGCTGTGGTGGCACAGTAGCTCCATGGAGGCTCCGTGGAAACAAGAGTTTAAAAGCACAGTTTAATCTACCTGGCTCCTATTCTGTGCTTCTGTCTTCACAAAGAGAATTCCTTGGGATCTTTGATGGGGGCAAATTGATTTAACTACACTTCCCTCAACTAAATGAAGTGTCTCTTGCTTCTGAAAGCTAGTGTCGATCTGTGTCGGCTGACTGGAAGAACGATGGGTTAAATAAGCAGGACATTATCTGGGGCATGCCAACCGCCATGGGAAGCAAAGAGAAGCTGGCGCTTCAGGTGTTAACACCTTGTCGGAGCACAAGAGCCTATTTTGCAATCGACAGAACATCTATTGCTCTGACGAAGCGTTAACGCCTGAACCGTCACCACCTTCCCACGGCAGTGAGCATACCTCATCCACTGTGCTGTTGATTTATTTGATCATGTTATTCCCTCTCCATCACTCATGCATTAGTTCCGCAAGCACCAAATCCATTTTAAATTGATCATCTCCACCTGGCTTCATTCATTTAGCATCTTAATATTGACGCGTATATTTATTCTGAAGCGATTGCTTTTTTTTTTTTTTGCTTTTTTTTTAAACAGGCTTTTTCACGTCATTCTCTTCCTCCAAAACCTTTGACTTTTCCGAGATGCAGCAATCAGTATGGAACGAGAACAGGTACCGTGGAACGCATTGGCCTCCTCTTTGCTTTTCAAATCTCAATCCATAATGGCTTCAAAATATACGAGTTATTTGGTGAAACCGAAAAGCTCAAACAAACGCTCCAATTAAGTCCAGTTATTGACTTTTCAAGAATGTTTCTTTGAAAAAATTAAAAGGAAAGAAAGGTTTTTAAGTGGCGACTTGAAAAAAGTCAGGAGAGCGATTAAATATTTTTGTAATCCGAAGAATGTAACGTCTTTACACAGCTACAAAATGTTTATTGTGAAAGCACAGTTTAAAACTCGCAAGATGTGAGACAAACGACAGGGCCCACGTCCCCCAGACTCCTCCAGTCGCGATCGGGCATTCGATGGAGCCTCGCTGCTTCCTTCAGGAATACAGGGTTTGAGGTGTCAAAGTAGCTGGGAATGTGCGATTGCGAAACCACATGCACTGATACAAGGCATTCCATTTGGACCGTGATTGTGGAGATGGTTGGCGATTGCTGCCACGTGCCTCAATTTATTTTTGTGCATGCCAACCGCGTTGCTCAACGCCGTTTTGTGCGTTGCTTTGTCGTTATTTGAAGTAGATTAACAGATGTAGGAATAGAAACCCCGACATTAGCTTTGTTTATCCATTGGTCTGTGTCGCTCTACCCTCTGCATTAGTCTGCCTGTTTTACGTCGCACTCCCCGAGCAGTGTGGATCCTCACCTTCTATTTTGCAAGAAATCGAAATGCTGCTCTTATCGTTTGCAATACTCAAAGGTAATCACCTGGTGTGTAGGAGTTGCCAGGATTACAATGTGACAC
The DNA here is from genome assembly GCF_964187855.1 of Myxine glutinosa. Classification (NCBI taxonomy): domain Eukaryota; kingdom Metazoa; phylum Chordata; class Myxini; order Myxiniformes; family Myxinidae; genus Myxine; species Myxine glutinosa. The sequence continues at coordinate 105,507,177 of NC_136266.1, forward strand.
ATGCACGCACCCACACCCTCCATTTGTTTTAGTTCTACCAGATCTTCGTTAAAGTTTGAAAATTGAGATTACGCATGGAAAACTCACCATCTAACTAATTTCAAGCCATTTGATCTAAAAGGTGGAGTGCACTGATCAAGGTTCATCGAAAGTGCGGCATAGTGCTTCTGAAGGTTAAAATTAAATCCGTTTAACCATGCTGTTAAATTGATGGTAAAAACTGCCGAGCTCATACTTATGGACCCATGACGAGGATATTTTCTACTTTATTTATAGTGTCGGTGTTATTCATTCGTAAATGTATGCAATTTATTGGCCGTTTAACTGTTCGGTATCTTTGACTTGGTCAAAGGAAAATGGTGTCGGTGATGGGATATGGTATACGTTTGAGCATGGACGGTGCCTCGTCGTTTCTTGCTTGTTGTCGGTGTGGTTAGAGTTATACCTGAGCCTTGTAAAAAAAGAAACCTGCCAAGCAGCTTGATTTGTACATTTAACGGGTGGGTTTAGCAAACTGCGGATTGTGACTATGTTCGTAAAATAATCGGTCCTTCATTTGTAAGTTAACGTACAGCAAACAATAAAAACGACCTCGTTTCATGTTGTCAAGTGTTAATCATAGTTTGAAAACGACCAGCAAAAGGTAACGGCTTGTGTTTATGGCGTCTCAACCAAATAGTGCAACAGTTTCTTGCCCTTTGGGGGTGCAGGTTAATGCAATCTGCACATGCTATGGCTTACTATGTTGTGAGTGTTGGTCAGACATCCTTGTGAGCATCAACTTGTTTATATATAATCCGAGGGACCACACAGGATTCTAGTTTGCCATGTATTAAATTCATGATTTGCTGCCTCAACCGAGTGGATTTATTCATTACTTTGGGGTTTGATTTCTCCTGCAACCCCACTTTTTTAATCAGACTATGTGGAGTTTGAGCTCATCAACGGGACGGAGATCCGACATCATTTGGGTCACTGATGTATTAAAAGTGATAGGTTAAACTTGTACCTCATGCTTCAGATCAAAGTCTATATGCTTTCCACCTCCATACCGTTTTTGACCATGCAATGCATAAATCAGAGGTGTAAATGCCTTTGCAATAAAAGTCACAAATTCATTGTTTTCCTTTGGTTTACTCGATGCATAAACAGATATTATCCATTGCCAGTGTATCGACATGTCTCGTGAATTCAGTGTAAAAGGTCAATATTGAGCTGTGCATCTTGTTGCACCTGATGCACCTATTTAGCTGTAATCTCCACTGGTGCTGACTTAGGTCAACTATGGGTAGGTGTTACGGTTGGGGATAAAGGGCGAGCTATGTTGGCATTAAAAAAAAAAAAAAAACCACCTTTAGAGGCCATTTTTCCCCGCAAGCGGGGGTTGGCCTTTTTCGGGAACCATGGTTGTTGTTGTTTTTCGGTCCCCTTTTTGAAGCAATGTTTTACGGCCGGATGCCCTTCCTGACGCCAACCCTTTTTGCCGCCTTTAACGACAAACAGGGAATTACCAGTGAACTGGTCCTCAAATTAGCCGACCTCGGAAGGATGAACAGGCTGAGTCAACCCCCCTGGCGTTAATTCAGCGATCGACCAGGATTCGAACCCAGGATCCTAGGATCCTAAGCCGGCACCCTAGCCACTAGCCCAACACCAGGGTGTTTGGCATTGATGCAAATAAACATAATTTGTATCCCGGGACTGTGAAGACCTATTCCAAAGGGCAAAAATTGAAGCTCCAGAAAGCTCGATAATGCCGGACTCCGCTCGTTTATTCCTAATACGTGAAACACTCTGCAACCCATGCTGACAGATATGCTGGCCACATTTTCCATCCAATCAAGTAATTTCGTTAAATATTTATTCATGCATCGATGCTCTGATGTTGAAAGTTTTGTCAATTGATCAAGAGGTTGCAGAGAAAAAAAAACTAATTTTAAAGTGAATAAAGATGAAAAAAGTGAGGGCTTCAGCCGACGTTCCACAGGATGGTTGTGGATGCCTATTACTCGTATTACTTTTGCACATCTATAAAATGCATAAGCATATGGATGGAGAGGATCATTTTAAAAGGATAGAGCACAAACAATGGTGCAAAGGCAATGGCAAAATACCCAGTACAACCCTTGCCAATTAACTGCTTTGGCAGCACCAACGCTCTGCAGTGCACAGAACATCAGAATCTTGTCAAAAATGGATTCCACTCGGTGCAGAATGATTACAGGTGGGGAATGTGTAATCAGGTTTTTAACGTGTACAAGATCATGGAAAGGTTGTCACACTTCTGGCTCTGCCCATACTTCATCATAAGAATCCGAAGGCTTTGGCTAAGATCCAGGTATGTTTCAGATGCACAGATCCACACATAACTTGTGGAACAATTTGGTCTGCAACTCTTTTGAACTTGTATGAATTATTTGATCAGTTTGAAGAAGATTAAAATGATTCCCTTTTATGGCTCGAACTAAATTGTGGTGTTCTTGGATGTGCCATTTCATTTATCCACACCCCTTGTAGCATGCACTGGCTTTTCCAACGAGGTTTGAGCTGTTGTGCAGGCTTCATTTATTAAAGTCTCTGCTTCTCGTGGAAATGTCCACCAATAAAGCATTCACAAGGATTCGATCGGAGCTGGTCGAGAACAACCCTGGAGTCCAGCACCCTTCTCGGCTCGAGTTGAGAGTGAGAAACGGTTTGCCAGCTCACCGGAAGTAATAATCAATCGCAGTGGAGAAGGCGGCAAAACCAGCACAGCCCAATGCTCCAGCCTTCGGTCCAGCTGCGTGAAAATGAGAAACGCACCAATGGTCTGGATTAAATCATCAAATACTGCATTGTTTGAACCATTGAGGGCCATTTCAAATAAGTGGTTTGACCCATGACTATTCCAAAAGTTTGATTCTCAACACCGACTGTAAACTGTCGGCGTGATACTACGACAGGGTGTTGTTGCAACTACGAGCGTGCCGTCCCTCAGATGGACGTGATGCTTGGAACTCATCTGCTGACCGTGCCTGGTGACCATCAAAGGTGCATCAACGAAAAGATAAGATATCACCGGTACCCTGGGCCTATTCCAAATCCTTGCCATAATGCAGACGTTTGTGGCTCAGTGATGTAACCGGCAGGATGTATTCTTATTGAATAATGCAATTAATAAGCACCCTTAATGTTCAATGCACGTTGTCCAGTGGTGTGGCAAGTGACAATGAGTTATGTAATTGTCAAAACTCGGAATACAGAGATGACTGCACGGCCTCGATCTTGTCCGCAGCCTCTTACTGATATCCTTGCAATCAGCACAGGAAATGACTGCAAGGCAACAGGTCAGCAGAGTAGAATGTGGACGAACTTTAACCCCACTTCTAGGGTGAGGAGTGTAAAATGGTGTCAAGGTGATTTGGAGGCATATAACCATATCCCACAGGAATTTGGTTTGCTTCCGATGCAATGGATGAATGTTCTTCCCGCCGATACCTTCACAAAAATATCCCATTCGGTCTTACATGGGTGATTCGATGATTGAGCACGAAGCCATGATGGGAGAACATGAGAATCACAATTGGTGCCTCATACCCACATTGAATGTTTTCCTTTCATCAACCTTCAGGATATCCCATTGCCAATTCTGCAGGTGAATCATTCGGATAAACGGTCCATGATCATGGAGAAACCCCTTTTGCACTAAACTGCATCTCCCAATTTTTCAGTCTGTCTGGAACACACTTGCACGGGGAGAGTGCAATCCCAGTAAAGATCGTGCTTCGCATCTAACCGCAGAACGGCCTAAATCTTCCGAGTGCGTTCCAAAACCTCACGACCAGGTGACCAGCCTACAGGTTGTTCACCCATCTCCATACGATTTCAAACAAGGATTGGCAGGCCAAAGGTAAATCCTGCATGGTGCTTCCCAGCACAATGCAACCTTTAAATAAACATGCATGAAAAACTTCACACGTTTTGGTGCATGGTCACTTAGCTTTAACTGGCAGCAACACCTGTACACTATTGCCACTGAGCAAGGAAGGTTTGTATTACCAATCGGTCCAATGACAGTTGAGAAACTGGGAAGTTTGGCACAACTCGGTCAAACAACTTTGAAATGGCCCTCATTGTGGAAAAAAAAAAAGCCTAGTTGTGAGCGGGTAAGTCAAGAAAGTACATGGTACGTGAGCATCTCCCAAGGAATCGAAGGAAAGGGTTGTGTCAAGTGCACCCACCTCGAAAACCAATTATTCCACCAGTCACACAACCACCAAGGGCGCCATTCTTCCAGTCAGTCACCCCTCGGTACTGCGAGACAAACAGCATTGTAACAAGTTCCTTTTGAGGAGGTTAATGAAAATATTCAAAGCAGGTCACCATAATGTGTTATCTTTATCATTGGCAATTATTACTACGAGTAGAGTACCCTCCCCACAGGTGATCTTGTTCCAAGCATTCAACACGTTCTTCTGACACACCTTCATTGGACAGTGTATAGGCAACTGACAACTCCCTCAATTGCTCCCAAAAATCAAACAAATAACCCGGTTCATGTGAATGAAGCAAAAACATGCCGACTGCTTATAATTCAAAACGCCTTACTGCACTGAAAAATGTGGGCACAGGAACATCGTATTGTAAAGGATGGGATTGCAATACCTTCTCCCACCTGGAGGCGGCACAACACGATACATATTCACAGAGAAATTTTGTCTTCCATCCCCCACCCCCAAAACCACCGACAGATATAGAAACACTCCTACACAATAAATGGGGTCATGCTGATCCTGTCATGGATGTAATTGGCCCAGAATTGTAGGAGGAGTAGTGTGACAAATAAACACACTGGTCCATGAATTATAGCAAGGATTATTGTTTATGAGCAAATGTACCCAGCAATGCTGGGCAACACAGGGTCGCTTCACTGATGGGAATAATAAGAGGAGGGGTAGGGTATGGGAGGGGGAGAGAGAGAGAGGAGGGGGTTAGAGGGGAGCAGGGGGAGGGGTGGATGGGGATTGGGAGGTGGGGTGGGCGGGGATCGGGAAGAGGAGTGAGCGGAGATTGGGGGGGGGGGGGGGTGAGCGGGGAGCAGGGGTGTTCCATTACCAATAAACTGAGAGAGCTTCCCAAGTGGCTTAAGCACTTAAGCAAGCACTCCAACGAAACAGCTTCTTTTTCTGTTTAGCTCTTACACGAGCCTCGATGTTGTATACAAAATAAAAACACTTGATAAGGAATGACAGCACCTGTAAGAGCAGGCATCCGTGGCTTGGTGAGCAATAAGTACTTATGAAGATCAGGCATTTAATGATTAGCGCTTGGAGTTCACTTGTCTCATTGCTTTCCTAACTGTAATTCTCCCATTATGTTAATCGTTGTTTTAATTCGATTTATTTTGCTTTCCTAACTCCAGAGACTTCCCAGACGGCAACATGTGGTCTTTCTGTCTTCCACCGACTCCTATCCGGCCTAGCTCCCCCAGCTCTCCCTGTGCTCTGTCCCCCAATGTTTTTGAGGCGGCAGCCTTCACGACGATCCTGTTGGTTAATTATTTTTGTTGCACTCAATAAAGTTACACTTTGGGCATATTCCTTAATCTTTTCATTACTCAATATACAGACTTGGCATTTAATATGGAATATTTTTTTTTTTCTTGACTTGGATTTACTTTCTTAACTCAGGATATCAATCTGGTGAGTTTCTTTTACACTTTGGTGATTTATTTGTTAAAAGAACCATGTCACTGATTGTCTGTCACAGCAAGAAGTCAACAACAGGATTATATCACAGGTGGCGTGGCAAAATGCACGGACAGGTGCATTTGACGATTGGCTTCACAGTCGGGTATACAAGGGTTGTTGCGTTCTGTATTAGTGGAAAACAACTGCTGCACATCTACAAAAGTTATTGCCGCTTCCTCTGGAGATGGTCCATCAACTCGACAATGCTGTTTGTCATGGAGTGGTGGCTTTACGAAATTACGGCATGAAAGAGCGTGCTATTGCTCGGCAGTATGGCATCACTCAAGGTCAGGTGTCAAAGATCCTGAAACGAAATGCTCAGAGGGGTGTCCCTACTCCAATACCGAGGCCAGGACATCCCTGCAGAACCACAAGGAGGGATGATCGCCAGCTGCACCGGCTAGTCCGCAATGGCCGTACCAAGTCAGCTAACCAGCTTAGGGCTGAATGGCAGCAACTGACAAATGTGCCTGTATCCAGAAGGCTAGTCAACCAACGACTGGTTCAAGCAGGCTATCGTACCAGGCGTCCCCTGAGAAAGCCACGCCTGACCAGACAACACCGTCAGCGCTGATTGCAGTGGGTCAGAGAGCACCGTCAATGGCAGCCAGGACACTGGAATCACGTGATCTTCAGTGAGGAGTCTAGATTTCTGGTCTATCGTCAAGATGGCCGCGTCCGAGGGCGCGGACAAGTGCATGAAGCCTACAACAAAGATTGTATAGTGGCAAGAGTCCAAGCTGGAGGTTGTGGGGTGACCGTTTGGGCTGCTTTTCATGCAGGGGGCAAAACTGACCTGGTTGTTCTGAAAGGAAACCTGAACCAGTTCAAGTACAGGGCCATTTTGGAAGAAACATTGCTTCCATTTGCTCGTGCAGCCTTTCAAGGAAACTTTGTCTTCCAAGATGACAATGCACGGCCTCATCGTGCTCGCATGATCCAACACTTTCTTGCTGACCGTGGTGTCGAGCATATGGAGTGGCCTGCCATGTCCCCGGATATGAATCCGATAGAGAACTTGTGGGCAGAATTAACGCGTCAAATCGGCCACTTGGACCAGCAGCCGACCTCTGTGCGTGAATTGCAGCAGGCTATTGTCACTGCATGGCAAGCGATTTCTGTCCAAACTTTGGCAAATCTCGTGAACAGCCTGCCTCAACGTGTACGTGCTCTCCTGAATGCGCGTGGGGGTTACACGAAGTATTGAACTGTAATTTTACTGTCCGTATTCCCAGTCGTAATTTGACTTTTGTTTGTGTTTAAAAAAAATTTGGCTAATGTGCAAAATAAAGAGATACTTCTGGAAAACGTACAGAAGTTTAACACAGTACTGTCCATGAATTGAGTTCGATATCAGTTTACATCACTTTCAAGGATCAATTTATTTGTTTCGAAATGTCAAATGTGGTTTTTGTTTCTTTTAAAGGTCACATTAACAAAATCTAGAATAATTTCAACATAATTCCAATGAACTTTTGGTTCTAAGACATCTTGAAAAGTAAGTTCAACCCCACAAAAAAATATTCCATATTAAATGCCAAGTCTGTAATTGTTGGAACAGTAGAAAAAGTTACGTTTAATGCTTTGGCAATGTAGAGAAGGAGGAAGGACAGCTTAGTCATAAGAATCAGTAATTTCTTAAAATTTACAGATTTCACTTCAGATTTTGGCACTTATTTAGTCTTCGAGATCCGATCCTCAAACCCGAACCTGGATTTTGATCATATACTTTATTAGTTCATCAGAGTAGATAGTTTTTCAAAGGCAAGGCATGTTTGAATAGGCCGAAACAAAATGGCGCATTAAGAACCCAGCGATGTGACAGGGCTGACCAAGATGGTGCACCGCCATTTTGTTATTTTATGCCTCCGCCCACGAAGGCATTATGTTTTCGGGTTGTCCGTCCGTCTGTCTGTCTGTCCGTCCATCCGCTAATTCACCCCAGATCCACCTTGTTTGAAATTCCAACTTTTTTCCTGGAAGTCCTGGCAGTGTCCATATGTTTATACCTCTCCCACCCCCCCCCCCCCCTTCCCACACCTCCTCCCCCCCAAGCCCTCTCCCTCCCACAGATCTCCCAATGTCCCTGTTCTCTACTGTTGTGCTTGTGTGCTTCCCCCTCTTCCCATCTTGTTTACCGCTCCCCTTATGTTTTGTGTGTCTGTTTGATTTTTTGTGATAAATGTTAGCTCTTTCACGAGCCTCGATCTTGTATACCAAAAAAGGAGAAATTGTGGGACTATGCAGAGTCATATTGGCGACACAGTCGCATTGTTCTAGTTGTGATGAACATCCCCTAAATTATCTTCAAAAAGGGGGTTTAAAAACACCCAGTCTTCATTCACGTACTCCCTTCAGAATGAAAATCACCTTGGGATTTTCCTCCATGGACAAACCGACTTACCGACTCTATGAGACACTCCGTGCACGAGAACATCGCCCCCACAATGGCGAAGTTCTTCGCATAGGAAACCCCTCGCTGTCCCATGTCTCGTAGGACTTCTCTGGCGGTTGGAGTCCGCATGGGATCCTTTGGGTCGAAGCCAACATTGGAATCGATTCCAGCAGTAAAGACGCCAAACGCGCCTCCCAGCACAAAGCCTGGGGGCAAAGCAGGTACCACAGTTAACGGTGATGTAAAGGGTAGGGTAACGGGTAGGGTACCGTACGGTAGTGTAAACGCGATTGAGGTTCTTCTCACCCGCAGCGCAAGCGAGCACTGTTTTAAAACCGCAGCTTTCCATGAAGGCCTCCACACGCTTCTCCTGCTCGCTCTTCTGCGCGCCCAGCAAACCGCCCTGCGCCGACGCTGGCAGACTTCGGGGTTTCCTCTCATCGCCAACGAGGTGTTCGAGCAATACACTGTACTTGATGTAGTCTGCAGTTGCATCTGGGTCCGCCCTTTCCTCATTGGCATTGCTGTTTACGGACGTCGCCATATTTCGAAATAAAAAAACACAACTCGTGTTCGCGGAAATTGGCTTAATATTAGAAGACCTTTTTATTCGGTAAATAATACAGGTCCTAATATTTAGTACTTCGGTTGAATACTTCATGTTAAAAAAATATATACAATCGGCTCAGCCCAGAAAGGGTGTACAGCCTCAACCGAGCTGCAAAAGGTATCCAATACAACTCCAAAAGCAATGCCTTGAACTGAACCGATTGATGTTTTGTATTACATCATATTTATGGATTTATTCATGCATAATGATTGTTTTATCTTTGGCTTGGAGATATGTTAAATAACAGCCACAAGTTCGTGTCGCAAGACTATATTATTCCCTATTTCGTGTCGCGTGTTCCCCAAGGACAAAATATTGGAAACACCAATAAAAGACCACAAAGCGCTGTGAATAAACAATTAACTTGCTCATATTTAAGGAAACGGGTCACCCCCTTTAAAAAACGAGTGATGCCATTCGTTTTACTCTTTGAGGTGTATAAAATAGTTTCTCCTAGCTAGGTTGATCAAGTATAAATAATTATTTATAATATTTGTTTGTCTTTATTGACAGTTCGATCATAAACCTTCGTGGCTATAATAGATTATTCAAAACAGATGTCAACTGCGCGACAACACTGAGGAACTCAGTCAACCCTCGATATCATTGGCTGTAAGATAACGAACGTGCTCTCGCGAGATCTCATACGATCCCGCTCGACGGCTCGAGAGTCGAGTCACAGCGCAGATGGGATTTCACAAAACACGGAAGCAAATACAAACGCATGGAGCAGGAACTGCATTATATTACGTCTCTCTCCTTCAGAATGAAAATCAATTTAAAGATTCAATTTCAGAATAATTAATTAACAGAATGAAAATTAATTTAAAGATTCAATTTCAGAATAATTAATTAACAGAATGAAAATCAATTTAAAGATTCAATTTCAGAATAATTAATTGACAGAATGAAAATTAATTTAAAAATACAAACATGAAGCAGGAACATCACATTACAATGGTTCCGCGGGCAATAGTCATCCTGCCTTTCTTTCTTCCTTTCTTCCATCCTTCCATCCTTGTTGTCTTTATTCCTTCCTTCCATCATTTCTTCCTTCCGTGTAAGTGCTCCTTCATTCCTCCATGTCTTTATTTATTTATTTCTTCCTTCCGTTCCGTGTAATGTAAGTGCTGATTCATCAGGATGAAGATTACCGCACTGATTTGGACTCTGCCGTCGCCTTTGTCTGCACGGGTGTTGTATAAAGCAGTCTGGAGGTCATTGGTCAATTAATATTCATCAATTAATTAATCATCAATATTATTTCTCTGAATAATATTCCACAGTTAAAACAACAACAACAACAAAATATAACATGGTTGCGCCCATGAGGTTGTGTGGTTGAATGTATTTTAATGATTGATCGTGAATAAGAAGAAGAAGAAGCAGACGAAGCAGAAGAAGCAGAAGAAGAAGAAATAATTAGAAGGTTGTTTGGTATTTCAGATTGAACTTGTCTATTCCCGTTTGATTGTGTTGAGATTTTTTTTTTTTAACACCCGGAATCAAAATGTTTTTGCTTAATTAATATTATTTCTCTGAATTAATATTCCACAGTTAAAACAACAACAACAAAATATAACATGGTTGCGCCCATGAGGTTGTGTGGTTGAATGCATTTTTATGATTAATCGTGATCGTGAAGAAGAAGAAGCTGAAGCAGCAGCAGAAGACGCAGCAGAAGAAGAATAAATAATTAGAAGGTTTGGTATTTCAGATTGAACTTGTCTATTCCGGTTTGATTGTGTTGAGAATTTTTTTTTTTTAACACCCGGAATCAAAATGTTTTTGCTTAATTATGAAATCACTTTGAGTTTGACATGACAAACCCACGGAGGTATATAATATGGAGAGCCAATGACGGCTGTCGGCTGAAGCTAGCGGAAGTTGCTTGGCGGCCATATTGGGAAGCTGATTCATTTTGGATGCTTACCGACTGTAAGGAGTCTTATTTGTGAAGTGAGTTATGTGAGGAGTGAGTTATGAGGAGTGGATTATGAGAGGAGTGGATTATGAGATGATTGAGTTATGAGAGGGTTATGAGAGGAGTGGATTATGAGAGGAGTGGGTTATGAGAGGAGTGGGTTATGAGAGGAGTGGGTTATGAGAGGAGTGGGTTATGAGAGGAGTGGGTTATGAGAGGAGTGGGTTATGAGAGGGTTATGAGAGGAGTGGGTTATGAGAGGAGTGGGTTATGAGAGGAGTGGGTTATGAGAGGAGTGGGTTATGAGAGGAGTGGGTTATGAGAGGAGTGGGTTATGAGAGGAGTGGGTTATGAGAGGGTTATGAGAGGAGTGGGTTATGAGAGGAGTGGATTATGAGAGGAGTGGGTTATGAGAGGAGTGGGTTATGAGAGGAGTGGGTTATGAGAGGAGTGGGTTATGAGAGGAGTGGGTTATGAGAGGAGTGGGTTATGAGAGGAGTGGGTTATGAGAGGAGTGGGTTATGAGAGGAGTGGGTTATGAGAGGAGTGGGTTATGAGAGGAGTGGGTTATGAGAGGAGTGGGTTATGAGAGGGTTATGAGAGGAGTGGGTTATGAGATGATTGAGTTATGAGAGGGTTATGAGAGGAGTGGATTATGAGAGGAGTGGGTTATGAGAGGAGTGGATTATGAGAGGAGTGGATTATGAGAGGAGTGGGTTATGAGAGGAGTGGGTTATGAGAGGAGTGGGTTATGAGAGGAGTGGGTTATGAGAGGAGTGGGTTATGAGAGGAGTGGGTTATGAGAGGAGTGGGTTATGAGAGGGTTATGAGAGGAGGCGGTTATGAGAGGAGGAGACGGTTATGAGAGGTGAGGTGAGGTGGAGAGGTGGAGAGGTAGAGAAGGTGATGTAAAGTGGAGAGGAAGAGAAGGTGAGGTGAGGTGGAGAGGTAGAGGGGGTGAGTGGGGTGAGGTGGAGAGGATGAGATGGTTGGATGAGGTATAGATGATGAGAGTCTGGGGTGAGGTGGAGAGGCAGAGAGGGTGAGTGGGGTGAGGTGGAGATGATGAGACGGCTCAGTGAGGTATAGATGAGAGGATGGGGTGAGGTGGAGAGGGTGAGTGGGGTGAGGTGGAGATGATGAGCTGGCTCGGTGAGGTATAGATGATGAGGATGGGGTGAGGTGGAGAGGGTGAGTGGGGTGAGGTGGAGATGATGAGACAGTTGGGTGAGGTATAGATGAGAGGATGGGGTGAGGTGGAGAGGGTGGGGTGAGGTGGAGAGGATGAGGAGGTGAGATGGAGAGGGTGAGGTGGAGAGGAAGAGAGGATGGGGTGAGGTGGAGAGGCTGAGAGGGTGAGGTGAGGTGGAGAGGATGAGGAGGTGAGATGGAGAGGGTGAGAGGTGGAGAGGAAGAGTGGGTGGGGTGAGGTGTAGAGGATGAGAGGGTGAGGTGAGGTGTAGAGGATGAGAGGGTGAGGTGAGGTGGAGAGGACGAGAGAGTGGGAGGGGTGAGGTGGGAAGGGTGAGAGGTGAGAGGAGAAGAGGAGTGGAGAGGAGTGGAGTGGAGAGGTACGTTTCCATCATGTTGTGAGAACACTCGATGATGACATAAAGGAAGAGCGCATCAGGAAAAAATATTGCAAACTGGTCCTGTTTGCTCACCAGTGAGGCTTGTGGGTTAACTACATGACAGCGTTTCATGTCATTTATGTGACTGACTCACTGTTGATGTGTTGCTGACCCATGTCAGTGTAGAATAAACTCTGGTTATTATTATATCTGCGTGGTTTCTAACATCTCGGTAATAGAAACATACACATCTTAGTTACAATATAATGACTGAATTAAGTAACATCATATAACATGACAACACATCAGATCTTTATATTGAGGAACATTATAGAACAAGCCAAAGAATGGCAAACGACGATGTACCTCAATTTTATAGATTTCTAGAAAGCTTTCGACTCCTTGCCCAGAGAAAGTCTGGGTCATAATGAAGAAATACAGCATACCTGGAAAATTAGTGAACCTTGTAAACGCCCTTTACCAAGACTTTCAATGTGCGGTCGTCGACCAAGGTGAAACAACAGAATGGTTCAAGGTGAAGACAGGAGTTAAACAGGGGTGTAACATGTCAGGATTCTTATTCCTACTAGTGGGTGATTGGGTCATGAGAAGGACGATAAAGAACACCGAGCGGTAATTTTGGGCACTTTTTTTTCAAACAAGCTCTAAACCATTGGATTCCCCAGGAAAAATGCGTCTAGAACCAACTTCAAACTTAATGAACACCATTTCCTTAAAGAACGGGATTCTGAGCCCGAATATCAGTTCAAATATTAGTATTCTATATTAATTAAATAGTCGGCGGTCCTAAAATTCGCTCCAGCTGCATCATCAGTGCGCCACGCCTTTGCTTTGACAGGCTTACGATCGGCTTCCCAATATGGCCGCCAGACTATTTCCGGTGGCTTCACGGCGGCTAATGCTGCGAGGTGGCCAATTGGCTCTCCATATTATATACCTCCGTGGACAAACCTAACAAGCCTAACATTTGCTTTGGTGCTGGCATGCCAGATCCGAGGCTGGAGCTACACGTGAAGCGATCAACAAAATGCTGGCCGGTTGTGCCGGTTCGTTTTGTGCTGCCTCAGCCTTCCCTCGGTGGACTTTAACTCGACTGGTAAGCAGGCAACCACGGCCTAGTCGGCAGGACCCCTCGCTTCCAGTTTTTCAGTACGTGGGAAAACGTGTGAGGCGGAAGGATTACGTGTTCGTTTGGGGGTTCACGAATACGGGTGCACTGGGCATCCCTTCATTCCTGGGTCCTGGTCTGATGAGCGAAGGCAGACGCAAAGTGCAATTCAAGCCCTACAGGCTGGAGATGCCCAACAAGGTAACGGGACATCGTGGCAATGCCTGTTGTAACCCCACCAACATAGAGCTCAGGTGTTGAACTTTTCCCACATCATACAGCCTTTGTATACAACGTTATTGTTACATTTTCTTTGTGAAACCTGTTCTGCTGCATGACACGAGTGTTAAAAAGTTTACCTTTTGACAGATTTACCTTTTTGGTTTCTGCATGGCTTTCATTAGATGTGATTGTAATTGGCAAATTTAGCACAGCATTGGCATGGACGATCACGTGATTGGTGTGTGCCTGGTGTCAAATTGCCAGGTTATGTAACGTGTATGCTCCAATTGCTCCGTGTATGCTCCAGATGCCCTTTACTGATTACCTTTACAATTACAATTATTACCTTTACAATTACTTTACAATTACAATGATACAATTACCTTTACTGAAATCCCTTTTTTTCGCTATCCGCCACAGGTGCCTGGAAGATCTCTCATTGTTGCACACCATCTTCGTTTATCAATATCAAGGTGTCATAAATAAAATACTTGCATTTCCTGCCTAGAGAGAAAGAGAAAGAAAGAGAAATAAAGAGAAAGAAAGAGAGAAAGAGAGAAAAAAGAAAAAAGGGATTGCGTTAAACTTAAAGTATGTAAGCCACAGAAAACCCTGTATTACGATCACTTCAAGATACAAATGTACCAGACTTCATATGGCGTTGGTGCTGACGTAGGAGTTCCTGAACAAGAACTGGGCCTGGTGTGGTGCTGATCACGCCAGGGGGGTTTTGGTCACGCCGGGGGGGATGTTGGTCACACCAGGGGGTGTTGGTCACGCCGGGGGGATGTTGGTCACACCAGGGGGTGTTGGTCACGCCGGGGGGGATGTTGGTCACACCAGGGGGTTTTGGTCACGCCGGGGGGGGAGGGGGGTGTTGGTCACGCCAGGGGGGAGTGTTCGTCACGCCAGGGGGGAGTGTTCGTCACGCCAGGGGGGAGTGTTCGTCACGCCAGGGGGGAGTGTTCGTCACGCCAGGGAGTGGGGGGGGGGGGGTGTTGGTCACGCCGGGGGGGATGTTGGTCACGTCGGGGGGGGGGGGGGGGTTGTTGGTCACGTGGGGTGTTGGTCACGCCGGGGGGGGTGTTGGTCACGCCGGGGGGGGTGTTGGTCACGCCAGGGGGGAGTTCGTCACGCCAGGGAGGAGGGGGTGCTCCCGGGGGGGTGGAGGGGGTGGTCATGGTCACGCCGGGTGTTGCTGGTCATGCCACGTGGTTTGCTGTTGCCTCCCAGCAGTCATTCACGGGAGGAATAATGATTTTTTCCATGTGCCGGCGGTAACTCGCCTACTCTTCAGGAAACACACCATGCGATCCTTAACCCCCATCCACTAATATTCACCTACCTAACCCAAGTTGGATAGCCCATAAAGGTGAGAGCAGGTACCCAAAACATAACAGAGGTCGCAAAACAGATCACCACAACCAATTATAAACTTCCAAGGAATTGCATTTTTAAATTTAATTGTTGAATAATCAAAATGAAATGACTTGTAACGATAATATTCCCTTCAAAATCGACCTGTTAATGCAGTGAAATAGGGGAAACCTCCAAGCTCATGCTCTCCTCTTCCCTATTTTCCTCTTGATGTGAATAACCTGTTGGAGTTGGAGTTATGTGCACATATTTTTAACTTCTGTGATTACCATGAAGAATATACTCGGTTTTATTATTGTATACAAGGTCAAAGCTTGTGGAAGACCAAGAGCACTTAGCAGATCTGGACGCCACAGAACAAAATCAACATCAGAGGGTGGGGGGAGGGGGAGAGGAAAGGGTTGGGGTCAAACTCCAACAACAGGGTTGAAGGGAAAATAGAGGGAGAGTTGGACAAATGATGGGTGAGAGAGAGAGAGAGGGGACTCATGGGGTGGACAAACAAGATGGATACAGAAGTACATTCTCAGGATGTAAAAACCGGAAGTTAGGAAGGATGTGGGTGGATGAAGGGATAAAAAAAAGATCATGATTTTGGATGGGGCATGATCTGAGTTTGTTGGTGAACAGTTGTCTTCAGACATGGCCACCGTTTGCTAGCCACCATCTACAATTCCGATAGAAGAGACATAATTACTCTTATGGAAAATGTTTTCGAGTTTGTTTTATCCTCAAAAATATACCTGTATTGAATACACATCAGTGGTAAAAGATTGGCCTTTAAAACCTACCCTGATGAAGGGGGACAGACCTCTGTACAAACACACAAACTGACTGTGTTTTATGTGGTGGATTTTAAAATCGAAGCCAATGATTCCTAGTTGATGCTCAACATCCCAAACTGTCTTTCACGAAGTGGACAATAGTCACTGGAACCCTAAACAAATGAAAAATTCTTCCCCAAATGAGCTCGATAAAGTGCAACCATGATTTGGGCTTCCGGCACCTCCTCAACCACCATGGACCCTGGGCAGAGTTTGGAACATGGCTGCGATAAATACAAATAGACGTATGTACCATTTACTATCTCGGCTCATACTGCAGTCAAGATGGCACTTCATTAAATATTCATGGATAGAGTCATCGATTGTGCTCTGATGTTTTGGCCTGACATCCCCCAGGTACATCTTTTGATCTTGCTGTCGCTGCTGCTGTTCTGCAGATCACTTCCGCTGCTTGTGGATACGGCTTTACATTGCTAGCCTCGTCCATACAAGACATCACCAAGGTCTGGGGCACGGGGCTCAATAAGGACTCCCAGCTGGGCTTCCAAAGAAGTCGTCGTGATCGGAGTAAGCCAGAGTACCGTACTATTACCAAAAACTCCTGTCCCTGTCCTGCACCCATCGATTTGATTGTTCTTGAGTGATGAAGAACACCCTAGATCACTCGGTTGGTAGTAAGTCTATGGTGAACATGTACACAGAAACAAAAAAAATTCAACGTTTACAAAAATCTGTGAGACCGGGTGACGTTTTTTTCTTGCTCATCAGCCTTCCTTGCGTCGGCTCCTCACAACCTGACCTCTAAACCCGTGCTCACAATCCTGGCAGGAATGGCTGTTTTCAAGCTCGTGCTGTGCACTTTCACTTTCTGGTAACACAGACTACATGCCGAGGCTCACTTCATCAATACCGCTAGTTTGCGAGGCACATACCTATTTGCAAGGCCATGTTGCAATACAGCTTTTGTATATGACATCCTTGTTATATTTAATTTGAAAAACGTGAGTGTTATTTAAGCTTATCCCGCAGGTACCCGTGGAAATTCCGCTTAATGCAACCTCAAGATTATTATGCGTGTTGTTGGCTTAATGGTTAAGGTGGCTGGCTTAAGATCTTAGGGTCTTGAGTTTGAGCCGTTTTAATAGCACCAGGTGGGTTGACTCAGCCTGTCATCCATCCAAAGTCAGCAAAATGAGTAACAGCTTACGGGTAACGGGGGTACTGCATCAGCGGCACGACCGCGCTTCCAGAAAATGATGCAACCAGCAGCCACAGGCTGCATACGAAACAACATTATTATGCAGAGAATAGTTTACTTTATTAAATCAATTCTCAACCCCAAATCCTCAGCTTCCCTCTCTCCTTTTTCTTTATAAAAGTAGAGCATCTTGAAATCATGTTTTAAAATTTAAAGTTTTGTAAATAAACGGATTATTTGAGTCATGTTAGTGATGTGCCGATGTGCTTGTATGTGACAGCCAAGTGCTACGATCTTGTGCTGAAACCGTCACCTGTCGCTTTGCCATTGAGGTTGCCACAAGGAACCCGTGTGGTGCAGGTGGCCTGCGGTCGCGCCCACTCTCTCATCCTTACCGACAACGAAGGAGGTAAGTGAGACATTTTACCAGTTGGCCAAGTGTGAAATGACATGAGTGAGAGGATTAAAACGCAACTATTCTGTTTGCCGAGTCATTTGTGGTGTCTCCAAACAACCTTTTTTCCTTCATCACCGAAGGTAGATGGAGATAATTTTAAAAGTGATTCTTCATCCTGGAGAGATGGGTCCCAAAACGATATACGGTGTAGCATTATATTTCATGAAGTTGTAGATGAGTTATGACTAAACTTTGTGGATGAGTTGCTTTGGTGACAATAACAAGCTGATTAGATTTTGTTTCAGGTCCGAATCCAGATCCGGCCTATCAGTGGGATACAAAATGTAAACTGTTCAGCCTGGCGGAGGTGTGCACTTTACTGAGTGCAGTTCTTGTTGCACATGCATGAAATGTACATGTAAACTTAATGAGCCTGAGATACCAAAGAAAGGAATGCATTAAACTGATGGGCTTTTAATATATACTTTTCATCCAGCTAGTGAGGCTCATGGAATGAATGAATGAATGAATGATCGTTTTAAGGCCATTTTCCCCGCTAGAGCGGGGGTTAGCCTTGCGGGACCCATGACAATCATGGTTCCCTTTTTGAGGCAATGTTTTTTATGGCCGGATGCCCTTCCTGACGCCAACCCTTGGTCACGCTCTTACGATGCGCAGGGATACGGTGTACCTATTCTAAATCGGGGTACACACCGGGATCATTCATCCCAGCAAGCTGTTACTCAATTTGCCGACCTCGGAAGGATGACAGGCTGAGTCAACCCCCCTGGCGTTAATTCAGCCATCGACCGGGATTCGAACCCAGGATCCTAGGATCCCAAGCCGGCCCCCTAACCGCTAAGCCTTAGCAGATCCGCTAGCAGATCCGATCCGCTTAACCGCTAAGCCACCAAACCAATATATCAACCAAACTAACACACCCCCCAAACCAAAACATCCACCAAACCAACACATCCGCCAAACCAACACATCCACCAAACCAACACATCCGCCAAACTAACACATCCGCCAAACTAACACATCCGCCAAACTAACACATCCACCAAACCAACACATCCGTCAAAGCAATACACCCCCCAAACCAACACACCCCCCAAACCAACACATACGCCAAACCAACACATACGCCAAACCAACACATCCACCAAACTAAATAATCCACCAAACCAACACATCCACCAAACCAACACATCCACCAAACCAACACATCCGCCAAACTAACACATCCACCAAACCAACACATCCGCCAAACTAAATAATCCACCAAACCAACACATCCGCCAAACCAATACATCCACGCCAGCATGGATAGAGTCATCTGTCTGGTGGCAGACATTCCAGGCTTTCATGGAAGAGCAGAATAAATTTTTCTTGGAAGAAGAATAAACATTTTTTTTTTTACAAGCAGTAATTTTTGAACTTGGAGAAAAGCTTAACATAGACTTTTCCTGTGTGAAAGGTTGTGCGGCATTTGATGGCTTGGGCAGGCATTTGTAATTTGTTCAGGGTGCTGGCATTAACCTGCCTACACTTTGTGAAGGACACCATAGGACGTGATGTCCATGAGTTGCGAGTACCCATCTGCCAGCGACCAGTATTGGCAGATGGGTACTTCAGTTTGACGTCATCTCGATGGACTGTGATGATGCGTCAGTGCGTCAATTTCCTCATAATTCATCTCTGCGAAACACCAGGACGACAATTTATAGTTGGGTCAGGATTCAAACCCAGGCTAAACAGTAAACATCTCGGCGGGGAGTGCCCACACATCTCAGTGGGGGAGTGCACACATTTTTTGTGGTATGGCAGGCCTGAGGAATATTTTAAACTTTTGGGTTATTTATTTTCAAAATGTGAAAAAAAATTATAAAAATAAATGAAACAACATGGCTTCCACTCTAGTTTTTATTTATTTTTTACGTAATTTAAACATGTAGTTTTCAGTGCATTGCATCCCAGAATGAGGAAACAAGAGAAAAGGGTATGAGAGATTGGTTTGGATGTAAAAGAACGGGGGAAAGGGAGATCTATGGAGCTGTGGAGGGAGGAGGGGGGGATTAATAATAGTAAATTTTGCATACATAATATGTAAATGTGCCATCAGGCTGGGTTATCGATTTCCCCCGTTTTTGAAGAGCCACACCCACGACCTTTGTGACGTATAAGCCTAATCCTTCATTTCGTGTTGAAATTGTATGGGATTTGGAAGGGTTGACCCACCAGGCCTCGTCAGCCCAAAGGCAGTTTAAAAACAATACATTTTATTGTGTGTCCTGCAGTGTTTAGTTTGGGAAACAATGCCTACGGCCAGTGTGGGAGAAAAGTGATTGAAGATGAAGATTACAAGTAAGCAAAATGTTTGTTGATTGTTTTTTCCACACTCGATTAACAATGCACCACCATTGATGTTGTCTTCATGTGTGTGGAGCCAGTGGCGGTGTAGAGAAAGCTTTGAATCCACCTGCTCCATTTCTGACTGTTTCAGCCACATTCTCGATTTGTTTATCGATTGTGAAAGTCCAAGGCTTTGTAGTTGAGGTCACTGTCGATAACGGTCATTGATGCCATTTGTCACGGTGCTCCTGGTTTACCGGTTGCCCTTTCATTCAATTCATTGCCATCGTGTTCATCTCAGCTCCAGCCATGTGGTGCACGCGATTCGTGGCTTTGGAGATCAAGTCGCTGAGGTTAGTGAACCCAAAGAAGGTAAGTGTTTTACGTGCAGTAAACTTGAATGATTTACATCGTGCAACACAGCTACCCCATGGCCCTGAGTCATGAACTGTACCACATGTCAGACAGACGTACAATGTCATTACGTGTGGGGTGAGCGGATGTCCAGTACTTACAATGTAAATACACAAAATGGAATGTCGGGAGAAGGTTTCATAACGTGATTCGGTTGAAACTTGCACCTCATGGGGATTCTTCATGCCGACTACTTTTATACCTCAAACTAGAGTCATCCAAGCTATATCCTAGCTAATCGACAGTTTCCAAATTGAAAGTTGTATTTCTTGACACCTGGGCCATTTAATCAATATCTGCCTGACGATGACATCGTCAATACGATTTATTGTGCTTTAATCACCAGAAAGTGAAGATTTTTGTTCTTCTGTCATTTTAATGACATTTGGCTAACCCCCGCTTCTAGTAGGGAAAATGGCCTTTAAAATGCATGTTGTTGTTGTGTTGTGTCATTTTAATTGTTTAGTTTTGTTATAGTTGGTCTCCTAATTTGGAATTTTCTTTCAATTCTAATCCCTGATTTTAATTAAAGATTGTGATTATCGAATCTACAACTATGACAATATACAATGTCCAACCTATTTTGAGACTGGTGGCACAAATTTTAAATTGAATTGTCAAGCTTTATTCAACCTTCAACACTAGCAAGGCATTTGGTAAAGTGCATGCCTCTGCCAGGCTGAACATTTTACGTTTTGTATCCCACTGATGAGCCGTATCTGGATCCAGAACTTAACCAAATTCTAATCAGTGTGTTCTTATTACTTACCAAACTCGCCCACCAAGTTTTGTCATAACCCGTCCATAACGTTTTGACTAACTGGAGATGAGAGTTGGGATGACTGACTGACTGGAAATGAGAGTTGAGAAAAATAATAAGAGGCATTATTTTTCAATATGCCCTCATAATTCATATTTTATAGTGTTTTTACATTTGCTGATTTGCAGGTTGTTTGTGGTCAGGACCACAGCCTGTTCCTTACTGTCAGTGGGAAGGTCTACGCCTGCGGCTGGGGCGTTGATGGACAAACCGGTAAGTCCAAGATATAGATTGTTTTCATCACAAATGTACACTTCTTGGATTGGGGATTGGATGGGGGCAATGGGAACATTGTGTGGCAGGTAAATCTAGGACCTTACAAGGAGTTATAAATTTTAAAATTAAATGAGTTGTAAAACACACCGAAAATACATGACATTGTCAAAAGTATGTGGACACCCGAACATCACACCCATATGTGGTCATTGAACGTCTCGTTCCAAAATCATGGGCATTAATATGGAGTTGGTCATATTTCTGCTATAACAGCCTCCACTCTTCTGGAAAGGCTTTCCACTAGATGTTGGAACATTCCTGTCGGGATTTGCTTCCATTCAGCCACAAGAGCATAAGTGAGGTCAGGCACTGATGTTGGGCGATTAGGCCTGGCTCCCAGTCGGCGTTCCAATTCATCCCAAAGGTGTTTGATGGGGTTGAGGTCAGGGCTCTGTGCAGGCCAGTCAAGTTCATCCACACCGATCTTGACAAACCTTGTATGGACTTCGCTTCATGGGGGCATTGTCATGCATGAAACAGGAAAGGGCCTTCCCCAAACTGTTGCCACAAAGTTGGAAGCACACAATCGTCTAGAATGTCATTGTATACAACAACAACAACAACAACAACATGCATTTTAAGGCCATTTTCCCTGCTAGAGTAGGGGTTAGCCTTGCGGTCCCCATGACAATCTTCTCCATTTTGCCCTATTTTCTGCATCTCTCCTTGTTAACCCCCTTGCCCGCATTTCTTCTTCCACCATCTTTAGCCAAGTCTTTCTCGGTCTTCCCCGTCCTCTACTTCCTTCGACATTCATTTCCATCACTCTTCTCAACCAGTCACTTTCATCCTTCCTCAACAAATGACCAAACCATCTCAACCTGTTTCTCTTCACAGCATCAATCACAGGCTCTATTCCCATCATCTTTCGCAATTCATCATTTGTCTTCCTCTCTCTCAACGATACTCCACACATCCACCGAACCATTCGCATTTCCAGCCTTTCCAGCCTTCGTTGCCGCTCTACGTTCATTATCCATGTCTTGCTCCCATAAATCATAACACTCCTCACACATGCAGCATACACCTTTCCCTTCAGCTTCAACAACACTCCGCTCCTTATCAGCACGCCACTCAGTTCCCGAAACTTCTTCCATGCACATCTCACTCTATGTGACTGTGACTTTATCTGTCTCACCCTTCATCTCATTGTATGCTGTAGCATTAAGATTTCCCTTCACTGGAACTAAGGGGCTGAGCCCGAACCATGAAAAACAGCCCCAGAACATTATTCCTCCTCCACCAAACTTTACAGTTTGCACTATGCATTCAGGCAGGTAGCGTTCTCCTGGCATCCGCCAAACCCAGATTCGTCCGTCGGACTGCCAGATGGTGAAGTGTGATTCATCACTCCGGAGAACACGTTTCCACTGCTCCAGAGTCCCATGGCGGCGAGCTTTAAACCACTCCAACCGACGTTTGGCATTGCGCATGGTGATCTTAGGCTTGTATGCGGCTGCTCAGCCATGGAAACTCATTTCATGAAGCTCCTGACGAACAGTTGTTGTGCTGGCGTTGCTTCCAGAAGCAGTTTGGAACTCGGTAGTGGATGTTGCAACCGAGGATAGACTATTTTTATGCGCTATGCACTTCATTACTCAGCGGTCCCGTTCTGTGAGCTTGTGTGGCCTACCACTTTGTGGCTGAGCTGCTGTTGCTCCTAGACGTTTCCACTTCACAATAACAGCACTTACAGTTGACCGGGGAAGCTCTAGCAGGGCAGAAATTTGATGAACTGACTTGTTGGACAGGTGGCATCCTCTGACGGTGCCACGTTGAAAGTCACTGAGCTCTTCAGTACAGCCCAATTCCACTGCCAAAGTTTGTCTATGGAGATTGCATGGCTGTGTGCTTGATTATATATACCTGTCAGCAATGGGTGTGGCTGAAACGGCCGAATCCACTAATTAGAAGGGATGTCCGCATACTTTTGGCCATGTATTGTTGGTGGGATATGAGCTGAGCATCAACTTTCTTTTACTGTTGTTGGTTGGTTGAGCTTCGCTTTCCGACTACACATCGGGGTTTCTCCAACCTGCTTATACGCATCAATTGAAACCGTGTGAAGCACCTGCTCGCTTTGAAAGCTCAATTATGAAACTCTTTAACATGTTTTTACTTCACAGCTAATTGAATACTCATTAAAGTTGGATTGCTTGGATCTGCTCATGAGAGTAGTGTTCGATTTCCTGTTTGTCAACAGAGTTTTTCTGTGCGGTAAACTTAAGCAGAGGTTCGTATAACCCAAATAAAATGATAGAGTTCACGCCAGGAATACCTGCTTCACTTTCTTTCCCACGGCAGTGAGCTTCCCTCTCTCAACATTTAAATTCAATGTCCCTTCTCTACACAAAGTCAGTTCTGCCAAAGCAGTTTCTTGACTATGGTTATATTCCTGGACAGGTCGACACTCTGACACAGGAAGTCAGGGTAGGAATTTGGCTAGGGTGCCGGCGATAACTCGCCTCCTCTTCACGAAGGATACCGTGGGATTTTTTTTTTTAACGTCCATGAACGAATGCCAGCAGATGGGACGCCCATTTTAACGTCCATCCGAGGGACGGCACACACATTGATGAACCACCCTGCTTGTGAAACACTGGAATGGCAGTTTATAGCTGGGATGAGATTCAAACCCAGGCTAGACATCTGAGGCGAGTGTGCGTACCTCTAGGCCATCCTGCCAGCCCTATCAACATTTGGTTGAGATAATTTATCGTCCAAATAAAAGGGAACATTTGTTCTGAAGAACAAATATTTGTTTAAGCCACACAAAACCGTATAGTTTGTGCTTAAGCCAAAATATCGGTTTAATACAAATGAAGGTGTAAAGTTGTTAATTGAAAGCAGTTGGCGTAGCTCTTTAATGATTTTTTTGATGTAACATCACATTGGCATGCAAATATCTTTGACATGATTAGTTAATTTCGTTTCTATAAACGTTTAATTCTGCCTGTTTTTTTAGAACATTTCCCTCTTTCGTTTAGAAAATTCTTTTTATATATTATTGTGGCTTCACTTCTAGTTGTCATAACTGCTGTGGTTTCCGCAGCATTGTTCAGCATTGCCACTTAACGTCACCATCATATGTAGTCTGGATTTTATTGCTTGTATTGCGCACTATCTGAATTTGTTTTTCTCTTTAAACAAAAAACAACAATCATCAACAGGCCTGGGTTCTTACAATGTTTGCGATACGCCGAGAATGATGGCCGGAGACCTAGCCGGTGTGCCCGTGGCGCAGGTGGCATCGTATTGCGATGTAGGCCTCGCCGTATCACGTTCAGGGGATCTGTTTGGCTGGGGAAATTCCGAGTACCTGCAACTTGCTGTTGCCACCGACGAGACCCAGGTTTGCTATGAATAAAAGAGGCTACCGCCATCTTTGTACAGCTCACTTTATTCTCTTTGTCCCATTTTTGCATAATGTGGAAACCACAAATCGTGTTTTTGTTTTTTGTTATAGCACGAGTTCACTTAGAAAGTTTTAGTTTAATTTAGGTGAAACAATTGCACCATCTCATATCTCTTGACGTATTTGGTAAGAAGCGATCCACATTTGAGCAAACGGTGTTCATTTTGGAACAAAGTGGGAAATCTCTTAACCTGAGCCTGGTGTTGGAATTATTTGGACTAGGGCATGCCCGTACTATATATAAGCTAGGACGTGCCCGTACGTGGGTGCCCGTTCCTTGCCAAAAAAAAAAAAAAAAAAAAATTTGTGTAGGGGTGTGTGTGTGTAAACATCCTAGGGCGTGCCCGTACGTGGGTGCAAAAAAACATGCGTGCAAACAACAACAACAAAAAAAAACTTTGAAACCACGTGGCAGTAACGACCACAGAAACCCCCCCCTCTATTTACATGAATGGTTTGGTCCATTCGCAACGACCACAGAACCCCCCCCCTCTATTTACATGCAATGGTTTGGTCCATTCGCAACGCCAAAGCGAACGGCGAACGGCTAAATCGCCATAGCTCGGTAAGTACTTGTCCGATTAATTTCAAACCTTGAAAAGGCACATCCTCGGGTCCCCAGCAATATACCTGGCAAGTTTAAAGTATATCGGACCCGTGGTTGTCGAGAAACAGCGGTCACAGACAAACATACAAACACACATACACACATACACACATACACACATACACACAGAGATTAATGGAATTATAGATAGATTAACGTCATAATTGAGCCTTACTCAATGGTTTAATTGTTAGAGCGTCCGCTCTGAGTCTGGGGGGACTGCGGTCATACCAAATATTTAAAATGGTACGTGATGCTTCCTTACTTGATGCCGAGCTTTTCAAAAGAAAAGAGGAAGGCTAAATAACTATAGGTTGGCATCTATAGCACAAGCTTAATGGGCCTAATGGCCTCTTCCTGGATTGAAGTTGCTTGTATTGGAACTCATACTTAAACTTCAGATTTGAACACTGCCCAGGTGAGACACCCTTGGCATCCAGTCAAAGGTCATGTTCATAATATCTTGGTCAGTCTTTTCCTTTTAACAGTGATCTAATGCTCATGGAAAGACTTGTACATAAGTCACATGCAGGACCAGGTCATTTTGATGCAATAGTGTAGTTTTACTTCAATTACGTGGGTGTATAGTTAAATAGATGTTGGACAAATCGATACAGCGGATGGGATTTGAACCTGGGTTCTCAGCATTATGAGCTGGTCCTATTTGTTCACGTCAGAAAACCAAACAGTCAAGCACAGATGCACTCATTTTACGAGTGATAGGCGAACAGAATGACCATCCATGCCACCACAACACTCGTTTCTATCTGCATGTAAATCTGTTTTATAACTGGTGTGTGTGAAGGGTGTTCACAAAAGTCCTTCAATTAAGATACTCATGATAGTTGAAGACACAACAATGGTTTTAATTTATATACAGTGGCCTGCAAAAGTATTCACCCCTGACCAATAATGCCACATTTAGATGAACTAGGGCATGCCCGTACTATATATATATCTAAAATTATATCCCCCCCCCTCTATTTACATGAAATGGTTTGGTCCATGAAATGTTTTGGTCCATTCGCAACGCCAAAGCGAACGGCGAACGCTTTACATGAAATGGTTTGGTCCATGAAATGTTTTGGTCCATTCGCAACGCCAAAGCGAACGGCGAACGGCTTGCGAGTACAGTGACAATCCCCCCCCCCCCCCCTCTATTTACATGAAATGGTTTTAATTAGTTTTAAAACATAGTTTAACGCCAACATAGCGGCAACATAGTTTGCCAACGTGAAATAAATGAATACGCTCTCAAATGTGCCGTCCGAGGCAGAGTGTGTTCGCCACGTTCGACACACGCGATAGCTCGCTGCTCTCTGATTGGTCGAATCGTTTTTTGGACATAGCTCGGTAAGTAATTGTCCGATTAATATGAAACCTTGAAAAGGCACATCCTCGGGTCCCCAGCAATATACCTGGCAAGTTTCAAGTATATCGGACCGGTAGTTGTCGAGAAACAGCGGTCGCATACACACACACAGACAGAGATTAGTGGAATTATAGATAGACTAGGGCATGCCCGTACTATATCTATATCTAAAATTATATCCCCCCCCTCTATTTACATGAAATGGTTTGGTCCAAAGCGAACGGCTTGCGAGTACGGTGACAATCCCCCCCCCTCTATTTACATGAAATGGTTTGGTCCATTCGCAAAGCCAAAGCGAACGGCAGTTACGAATCGCAGTTACGATGAATCGCAAAGTAGTTTTAATTAGTTTTAAAACATAGTTTAACGCCAACATAGTTTGCCAACGTGAAATAAATGAATACGCTCTCAAATGTGCCGTCCGAGGCAGAGTCTGTTCGCCACGTTCGGCACACGTGATATCTCGCTGCTCTCTGATTGGTTGAATCGTTTTTTGGACATAGCTCGGTAACTACTTGTCCGATTAATATGAAACCTTGAAAAGGCACATCCTCGGGTCCCCAGCAATATACCTGGCAAGTTTCAAGTATATCGGACCGGTAGTTGTCGAGAAACAGCGGTCGCATACACACACACACACACACACACAGACAGAGATTAGTGGAATTATAGATAGATTACAAATTATATAGAAAGTTTTTTTTTGTTTGTTTTTTTAATTTTTTTTATTTATAACTGAAGAGATCAAATGAAACTGTTATAGTTGAAGGAGGTTAACTGACAGGAATACCTGCAAAAACATGTACAAATCAAAATTCACTGGTTGCAAAAGTATTCAGCCCCTTAGGTCAGTACTTGGTGGAAGCACCTTTTGCAGCAATGACTGCGATGAGTCTTTTTGGGTAGGTCTACCAGGTTTTCACAGTGAAATGGTGAAATCTTTGCCCATTCTTCACATCGAAATTCTTGTAGTTCTGCCAAATTTGATGGGGATCGTCTGAACTGCAATCTTCAGTCTCGCCATAAATATTCAATTGGGTTCTAGCCAATATTTTGATTGGGCCACTCAATGACATTTAATTTCTTCATATTCAGCCACTCCAGTATGATTTTAGCTTTGTGCTTCAGATCATTGTCCTGCTGAAATGTGAATCTCCTACCCAGTTTCAGATTCATGGCTAACTTCAGCAGGTTTTCTTCAAGGATCCTCCTGTACTTTGCACTGTTCATTGTCCCTTCTATCCTGACAAGCTTGGCAGTCACTGCTGATGAAAAGCAGCCCCATTTCATGATGCTGCCACCACCATGTTTGACATTAGCGATGGTGTTGACTGGGTGATGTGCAGTGTTGGGCTTGCGCCAGACTTAACGCTTTGAATTTAGACTAATAATTTCAATTTTTATCTCCTCTGACCACAAAACCGTTCTCTACATGTCTGCAGTATCATTAAGATGCTCTTTCGCAAACTCCATACAAGCTTTAAATGCGTCGTTTTCAGTAATGGCTTTTCCTGTGACCTGTCCATAAGAGGCCAGCTTTGTGAAGGGAATGGGATATTGTTGATTGATGAACACTGACCCTAATCTCAAACATAGAACCTTGCAGATCTTTCAAAGTCATTGTTGGATTTACAGTGACATCCCAAAGCAGTTTCCTACTTGCCTGGCTGCTGAGTTTGGATGGGCGACCTGATCTGGGTAGAGTCTGGGTGGTATGATACGTCCTGCTCTTCTTAATGATGGATTTCACCGTACTCAAAAGGATGAGTAACTTGAAATCTTCTTATAACCCTCTCCTGAACAGTGCTTCTCCACCATTTTATGTCTGACTTCTTTGGAATGCTCCTTGGTCTTCATGTTTGCCTTGTTGGTTGACCAAATGAGTTGCACCTTAAAACTCCTTGAATAGGTGGGGGCAGTGGCGTAGTGATTGGGGGAGGGGGTGACCACACCAGGTGCGCAGTGGATGGGGCACCAAATTATACCCTCAAAAAAACGTTTCCATGCTCCATTTGGTTGTATTGTATGTAAATTATAATAGTTAATACAACAAACTCATGAGATCACGATAAGCAACTTTCAGAACCACGTTTTACAGTTTAAACTCCATGATACATGTCAATGTGTCATGTCGGTGTTTCCAAACTCCTTTCCATCCAAATTCACTTTTTTCTTAATTACGATTTCTATCACCTCACACAGATGTCCGTGAAGTTAGCACCCTTTACCCTTTACCCGATTCAAAGTTAGGGTTGTACCATTACTAAATGGGAGGTGTTCTGGATTTCTTTGTACAAAAGCGGATGCGAATACGTAAATAGGGTGAATTATGGACTATGGTAATCCGATAATGGTTCGAATCCTGTAAAGGCCTGAGAAACATAATGTAAGAAGCGAATAGGGGAATGGTTCAAATCCAGTAATGGACTGAATCGGGTAAAATAAAATCGAATCCGGTAAACGTTTGAATCGGTTAATGGTTCGAATCCGGTAATCGTTTGAATCTGTAAATGGTTTGAATTCGGTAAAAGTTTGAATCTATAAATGGTTTGAATTCGGTAAACATTTGAATCGGTTAAAGGTTCGATTCCGGTGAAGGTTTGAATCGGGTAAAGGTTTGACTCTGGTAGACATTTGAATCTGGTAGAGGTTTGAATCTGGTAGAGGTTTGAATCTGGTAGAGGCTTGAATCGGGTAGAGGTTTGAATCGGGTAAAGGTTTGAATCGGGTAAAGGTTTGAATCTGGTAAAGGTTTGAATCTGGTAAAGGTTTGACTATGGTAAAGGTTTGACTATGGTAAAGGTTTGACTATGGTAAAGGTTTGACTAGGGTAAAGGTTTGACTAGGGTAAAGGTTTGACTAGGGTAAAGGTTTGACTAGGGTAAAGCTTTGAATCGGGTAAAGCTTTGAATCGGGTAAAGCTTTGAATCGGGTAAAGCTTTGAATCCGGTAAAGGTTTGACTCGGGTAAAGGTTTGAATCGGGTAAAGCTTTGAATCGGGTAAAGCTTTGAATCGGGTAAAGCTTTGAATCGGGTAAAGCTTTGAATCGGGTAAAGGTTTGAATCCGGTAAAGGTTTGACGAGGGTAAAGCTTTGAATCGGGTAAAGCTTTGAATCGGGTAAAGCTTTGAATCGGGTAAAGCTTTGAATCGGGTTAAGGTTTGAATGGGGTAAAGGTTTGATTCTGGTAAAGGTTTGATTCTGGTAAAGGTTTGATTCTGGTAAAGGTTTGATTCTGGTAAAGGTTTAATTCTGGTAAAGGTTTGATTCTGGTAAAGGTTTGATTCTGGTAAAGGTTTGATTCTGGTAAAGGTTTGATTCTGGTAAAGGTTTGATTCTGGTAAAGGTTTGAATCGGGTAAAGGTTTGATTCTGGTAAAGGTTTGATTCTGGTAAAGGTTTGAATCGGGTAAAGGTTTGATTCTGGTAAAGGTTTGATTCTGGTAAAGGTTTGAATGGGGTAAAGGTTTGATTCTGGTAAAGGTTTGATTCTGGTAAAGGTTTGATTCTGGTAAAGGTTTGATTCTGGTAAAGGTTTGATTCTGGTAAAGGTTTGATTCTGGTAAAAGTTTGATTCTGGTAAAAGTTTGATTCTGGTAAAGGTTTGATTCTGGTAAAGGTTTGATTCTGGTAAAGGTTTGAATCGGGTTAAGGTTTGATTCTGGTAAAGGTTTGATTCTGGTAAAGGTTTGATTCTGGTAAAGGTTTGATTCTGGTAAAGGTTTGATTGTGGTAAAGGTTTGATTCTGGTAAAGGTTTGATTGTGGTAAAGGGTTGAATCGGGTAAAGGTTTGATTCTGGTATAGGTTTGATTGTGGTAAAGGGTTGAATCGGGTAAAGGTTTGATTCTGGTATAGGTTTGATTCTGGTAAAGGTTTGATTGTGGTAAAGGGTTGAATCGGGTAGAGGTTTGATTCTGGTAAAGGTTTGATTCTGGTAAAGGTTTGATTCTGGTAAAGGTTTGATTCTGGTAAAGGCTTGAATCGGGTAAAGGTTTGAATAAGGAAAAGGTTTGAATGAGGGGCAGGTTGAGAGAGTTGTTGTTGTCGTGCTTGTTGTTGTTGCCATTATCTTTTCAGGCCATTACCGATTCAGTCGACTACCAGATTCGAACCTTTAGCTGATTTAAACGTTTACCAGATTCGATTTTATTTTGCCGGATTCAAATCATTACTGTATTCGAACCATTCATTGCCATATTCGCGTCTTACATTATATTTCTCAGGCCTTTACAGGATTCGAACCACTATCGGATGACCATAGTCCATAATTTACCCGATTTACGTATTCGCATCCGCCTTTTGTACAAAGAAATCCACAACAACTCCCATTTTTGAAATGGTACAACCCTAACTTTGAATCGGGTAAAGGGTGCTAACTTCACGGACATCTCTCACAGTAAATAAATCCGTGTTACGGTGTTAGTAATTATTGGCCTGCCTGCTGCGTAGATCTCTTATCTTGTATAATGAGGTTTAATATGCACTCTGTAACATGGAGATCGCCCATTGGCCCAATGGATGGAGGGGTGTAACTGTTGGACGTTTGTTATGTAATTATGTCGATCATATCTAGATATCTCACGGTGTTATGTCCCAATCAGCGAGGCCAGGATCACGTGTCAAGTGAGTTCTTTAACTTCTTGCCTTCCTCTGTTGCTCTGTCTCATCAGCTCTAGTCTCCAGGCCACAGAAATACCACACCATGCAGCATGCGTGTTTGATGTTGTTTTTGTTAACGGTCTTGTAGCATACCTGCCTGCTCTACTGCTTCAGCATTAGTTTACCTTTCACCAAGCCCAGGTCTGCTTGGATGAGGGTGGGGATTATACGTTCGTTTTATTATTGCCAAATGGTACGAATATTATTATTGTTGTTAATATTATCAGTATTAATAAATGCTTTGTTACAATGTTATCATTGTTTTTGTTATTTATTTTGTAATAGGAATACCATGCCATGGAAGGACCTATTAAACTGCTCTATACACCTTAACATGGCGCGTGTTTAGAAACATCGGAATTCTTCCGGATTCTTTGTAGTTAATTACCCTAATCATCTCAGGAGATCATATCTAAATCTATTCTCATTTTGAACAGGTTCCAGGGCTCTGTTGCTGAGCCTGCTGGGGAAGCTTGAGCTCTTTCATATGGCCCCCCCAATAGGAATTTCTGACTTTGTCAGTACCTGCAGGGGGCGAAATTTTTGACCTTTGCCCCAAGCGCCACAAACCATCACTACACCACTGGGTGGGGGAGATTCATTTTTAAGTTAAAGCACTGATTACATACAGTCACGTGAAAAAGTAAGTACACCCCATGTAAAGTTTTGACTTTTTCAACATATTTCAACATACAGCTATTTGATCTTCATTTCAGCAATATTGATAGATAAAGGTGATATAATATAACAAATATCATGAAACATTTACATTTTGTAGTCCATTGTATTATTTAAATAAACATAAATGCAAATTTTGCATGTGGAAAAAGTAAGTACACCCTTGGCTCTAATAGGTGGTATTGCCCCCTTTGGCAGAAACAACCTCAAGTAGGCGTTTCTTATAACTGTCTACCAGTCTCTGACATCGACTGGGAGAAATTTTTGCTCACTCCTCCATGCAGAATTCTTTCAGCTGTGCGATGTTTGAGGGGTTTCTTGGATGCACAGCTCGTTTCAAATCCCCCCACAACATCTCGATGGGATTTAGATCCGGGCTTTGACTTGGCCATTCCAGAACCCTCCATTTCTTTCTTTTCAGCCATTCCTTGGTGGATTTACTGGTATGTTTAGGGTCATTGTCATGTTGCAAGGTCCACCTTCGGTTGAGCTTCAACTTTCCAACAGATGGCCTCCCATTATCCTCAAGCACCCTCTGGTACAATGAGGAATTCATAGTGGATTCTATGATGGTGAGCTACCCAGGCCCCGGTGCAGCAAAGCTGCCCCAAACCATAATATTTCCACCACCATGCTTTACAGTTGGTATCAGGTTCTTGTGGTCAAATGCTGTCTTTGGTTTTCGCCAAACATGTCTTCTGGTACTGTGGCCAAATAGCTCTACCTTTGATTCATCTGTCCAGAGCACATTGTTCCAGAAGTGCTGGTCTTTGCCTAGGTGTTCATTGGCAAACTTTAGTATTGTCCTGATGTTCTTTCTGGACAGCAAAGGTTTCCTCCTGGCACACCTCCCATGTAGATCAAATTTGTGCAGCCTCTTTCTAATGGTAGACTCGTGCACTTTGACATCAACAGTGGCAAGAGCTATCTGTAGGTCCCGTGATGACATTCTGAGACTTCTTTCAGCATCTTGCGGTCTGCTCTTGGGCTGAACTTGCTGGGGTGGCCTGACCTGAACAAGTTGGCAGTTGTTTGGAATCTTCTCCACTTGTGGATGATCTTCCGGACAGTCGAATGATTGATTTCAAATTGTTTGGAGATCTTTTAAAATCCCTTCCCAGACTCGTAGGCATCTATAACCTTCTTTCTGAAGGCCTCAGAGAGCTCTTTTGATCTGCGCATGGTGACGCCGCACACTTCAACAACAAAGAGCAAGCCAAACTAAATGTCTGAGGTTTAAATAAGACAGGCGCCTCCAAGATCCTCTCTAACGATGTTCTAATCATTTGCACCTGAGCTGGTGCACCTGATTCTAATTTTAGGTATTTGAAGTAGTGATAAATGTAGGGGTGTATTTACTTTTTCCACATGCGAAATTTGCATTTATGTTTATTTAAATTATACAATGGACTACAAAATGTAAATGTTTCATGATATTTGTTATATTATATCACCTTTATCTGTCAATATTGTTGAAATGAAGATCAAATAGCTGTATGTTGAAATATGTTGAAAAAGTCAAAACTTTACATGGGGTGTACTTACTTTTTCACGTGACTACAGATGAAACGTATTACACTTATTTGGTAACCTTTCAAACAAATAATTTACTCCTGAAGTGATTTAGGATTAATTAGGCAAAGGGTTTGAATACTTATGCAACTGAGAATCATCTGATTTTTCTCTGTTAATCTAATTTATTCATATTTTATCTGCATTTTTTTAGCTCTATTACCTTGGAGTACTTTGTGAAGACTATATATTAAGTTTGATTTGAAAGCATCATGAAATAAGCTCAGCTGGCATAAAAATGTGAAAACTTTGGAGGGGGGTGAATACTTTGGCAGGCCACTGTATATACTAATAAAATATCTATATTTAGATTTTATTCATATATACGCTTTGTAATTATTTTTGGTGTTTCTTAGACGATGGTGAGTCT
Source organism: Myxine glutinosa (assembly GCF_964187855.1). Lineage (NCBI taxonomy): Eukaryota > Metazoa > Chordata > Myxini > Myxiniformes > Myxinidae > Myxine > Myxine glutinosa. Next base: position 105,541,053 of record NC_136266.1, read on the forward strand.
TTCATTCCTGGAACCTTTTCAACACCCCATAATGTATGGATTGTAGTTTTAAAATATATGTTATATTTTGTGTTTTCCAGCTACACACACCTAAACACCTTCCATTCAATAATGTGGGTAAGGTGAAAATGGCTGCAGCAGGAGACACTGCGTGTGCATTGCTGAATGGTATGTATTCGGACTAAGTTGTGAGATCTCAATAGTATAGCATTACAAGGGATTCGATCAGCATTATCTTTTCAACATTATTTTCCTGTGCGATCAACATTATCATTGCCAAAAATATTTTTTCTTAGTCATGAAATATTTTCTTAAAAGAAGAAAAGTTTTCTTCAAACAAGAAAATCATGAAAATTTTTCGAGTGGAAATAAATTTTTTTGTAATTCTCATCGCACATTCTGTAATGTAATTTTTGTAATTCTGGTTTTCAGTTTCAAGAAAACTTTTTATTTCAAAAAAAGATTTTCTTAAATTTTAATAAGAATTATTTTTTGCCAGTGATGAAGCTTTATCATTTTGTATTTAAAATTGACATTTTCTCTTCCTCTATTTTATTTTATTTCATTCTCCTTTAGTCAAAATTGGAAATGTTTTGTGCCGGTGTCAGAAGCAGGTGAGGTCTTTGTCTGGGGTTACGGTATTTTGGGGAAGGGTCCCCAGCTGAGTGAAAGCCACACACCACAGCAGATTCCACCCACTCTCTTTGGTTGGAGTGAAATGACACCAGATGTACGAGTCAGCAAGATCCGCTGCGGTCTCCATCATTTTGCAGCCATCAATAGTACGTATGACAACAGAACGGTGCTAGAATAAAACGTTCAACTCGATCACTAAATTTGTCAGAAGTGGCACCACCATGACGATTGATACACTAATGTTTGGTAAAATGTCATTCGTTTTTTTGGATTTGTTTAATGTATTGGTGGCTCGAGTGAGTATTCGAGTTTTGTACAACCTCAATCTTTCACAATCTGAAAAATCTCCAATTTGTGTCAGACCGAGGAGAGCTGTTTGTGTGGGGAAAAAACACCCGTGGATGCTTAGGAATTGCACGGCTCGAGGATCAGTACTTTCCTTGGCGGGTGAGTAAAAATTGACACCTTGAGGTGGCCCTTTGGGAACATGTTTCTGTCATTCACTATCCATTACATTTGGTTTGCATGTTTTCATTCCAAATCGCATTTGTGAATTAAATGGCATTTGGTGAAATTATATTTTCTTCTCTGGGAACTGGTGGCATTGTGATTAGTATCTGCCCAGAAAAGACTCGGTAGAATCGTAGTTATCACGTTAACTCGAGTCTGGGAGGACAGCAATTCGATTTGGACTCTGGCAGAGTCATACCAATGGACTTTAAAAATGGGATGTGCTGCTTCACAGTTATATGTTGTCCATGTGGAGCACAGACAAACTCTGTCCATGAGCCTTTGACCCTGTAAAACACAAATAAATGAAAAATAAACAAATTAACGCAAGTTTAATGTAGTATTCACAAAATTACCCATCACTTTTCCGATTAATTTTAAAAAAACGTTGTACTTCACAAACATTCTGCTCTATTCACTCCATCATTTGCATGAGGTCATCTTCCATGTACTTGGAAGTCAGCTAACACCACCATCATCAACCTTCCTTGCCTGCTTATATTTTATCGGAGCAAAAATCACTTCCGCTTTGCTGCGAATCTCAGTATTGGATGCTTTGGTTTGAAACTCTGCTTAAAATGAGTAAACTGAAACATTTTGAAAATTTTGAATTATTCTCATTCAGATTTCAACACTGCCATAATGCATATTATCAAGTTATTTGAACTTTATTTATATGAGAAGATGATTTGTTATACCGGCTACCACCTGGTAGCAATATACAATTTTGTAGAAAATTAGAAAGAAAATTGGGGTCTTCCCTTCACCTTGAACCACCTCCCCCAAATATGCTACCCCAGCAGAAACCATACTTGGGGTATCCTTAGGTCACATGCAAAATTTGGTTTGATTTGGTTCAGTCGTTTTTTATGCCTCCACCGATGAGGTCGCTGGAGGCTTTATGTTTTCAGGTTGCGTGTGCGTCTGTCCGTCCATCCGTGATAGGTTTTCGTTGCCGCGATAACTTAAGAACGGCTGTATGGATCTAATTCAAACTTAACACAAGTATGCATAATAATGCAAATATTGAACTGAGCAAATTATGGGATCAATAGGTCAAAGATCAGACGTTCTGTAAGGTAAAAGTTGTATTACCGAGCTGACTTGTGAACCCGTGATGGGATTTTGACCAAACTTGGTATAAGTATGCAATATATTATGATGCAAAGATGAACTGATTACATTTTGGCATCAAGAGGTCAAATGTTAGAGTCTGTAACAGGTTTTCGTTACCACGCTACCTTAAGAAGGGCTGAAGGGAACCAAGTCAAACTCGGTACAAGCATGTATAATGATGTAATAATGTGGGAGAAAGCATATCGGTCGACATCGAAGAGTGCCCTTCTAGTTACCTTCGCCAGAGGAGAGGGTATTGCATTTGAGTCAGTTTGTTTGTCTGTCTGTTTGTCCGCACAGAATAAATATGATTTTCTCTGCAACCGTTGGTCCGATTGACAGGAAATTTTCACCATAGGTGCAACTCCACCTGTATAATTTTTTAATGATAATTATGACGTCATAGGTCACGTGGTTCGGCAGCCATATTGGAAAAACCGAAAAACTTTGCACCTCTATATCTCCAAAAGCGCTGAATAGAAAAAATTGAGACATGGCTCATTGCAAAGAACTCTCCATGGGGAATAAAATATGTTAATGATGATGTCACAGGTTCCTCCATTATGACGTCATAATTCGACAAGTACAAAACTTCATCCAATCAAGATAAAATTTCTTGAGCGCCATGTCGGCATAAACTGGTGGAGAAAAAAAAATGATGACGTCATTGGTCACGTGTTTCGGCCGCCATCTTGGAAAAACCGAATAACATTGCTCCTCTGTATCTCCAAGGGCTGAATAGAAAAAAATTGAGACATGGCTCATTGTAAAGAACTCTCCATGGGGAATAAAATATCTTGATGATGATGTCGTAGGTGCCTCCAGTATGACGTCTTAATTCGACAAGTATAAAACTTCATCTGATCAAGATTAAATTTCTTGAGCATAATCTAGGAATAAATTAGTTTAGAAAACAAAAGTGATGACGTCATTGGTCACGTGGTTTGGCCGCCATATTTGTTTTAATACAAAAGCCTTTAAAAAAACCACTGAAAATACATCATGGCGAGGGCTTGCAATCTCTGATTGCTCTTTTTCTTTAGTTTTTGAAGTATATATACACATACATATATATATATATACATAGACACACACAAATTCACTTTTATAGTATAGATTATTTGTTTGACATCATGGAATTTCGAGGTAATATGTCTACTGCACTGTCACTGTACCCTTATGGAACTTTGTCATTCATTTCCTATGTAAACTAATGGGAATCTTATGATTTCCAATTGCCATGGAATCTAATGACGAGATGTTTTTGAAATTATTTCTGGATGATGTGTTGTTCATGTTTCATTGCAGAAGTTACAATGTTTGAAGCTTTTCCTGGAGTTAAACCTTCTTAATGAGATTGTTTCACCCTGTGCAGTGAAGCCAATACTTGGGAGAGCAACCTTTTGAAGCTAATACTCTGAAAATATTTTACCTTGGATGCAGGTCACTGTCCCTGGAGAGGTGCTGGATGTTGCTTGTGGGGTGGATCACATGATTGCTCTCATCAAGTCTTTCATTTGAGCATTACATGAATCAAATAGCCTGGTGTTGGCTTAGCAGTTAGGGTGCTGGCTTGGGATCCCAGGATCCTGGGATCAAATCCCGGTCGATCGCTGAATTAACACCAGGGGGGTTGACTCAGCCTATCATCCTTCCGAGGTCGGCAAATTGAGTACCAGCTCACTGGTAATTCCCTGTGTTTCGCAAGAGGTGACTAACAGGGTTGGTGGCAGGAAGGGCATCCGGCCATGAAACATTGCTTCAAAAAGGGGGACCACGGTGCCCGGAAAAGGTGAACCTCTGCTCTGCGGGGAAAAATGGCCTCTAAAGGTGGTTCATTACATGAATCAAATGGAATAGTACTTGGTCAATGGAGTTTCTGCCTGTGGGTGCTACCCAGTGTTTAAAGCCTGTTTATACCATCTCAAGAAGCAATAAATGTTTATTTTGTATTTCTGTTATTTTCTTCATCATCATTATCAGTTATTTGCCTCCATTGGCATCTCTTGTACCAGACCCTGAGAAGGTCAGTGCTGCTAAATCAACTTCCTGGGCAATATAATATAATATAACAGGTGTTTGTAACCAGTTGGATGGATGAATAATATAACAGTGAAGAGAGGAAATAGCGGGCTTGTGCAGTAGCACATTGGTGGGAGATGGATCTTGGAAGCTCATGGTTGTCGGCATCCCAGGAAATGTGGCTGAAACGAACGGTAGTTGAGGAATGGCTCACTTTCACATCGCTACTCCACCTCCCAGTGTGACTGGCACCAACAGTTTATGCTGGGCTCCTGGTCTTGCAAACTAAATACTGTTGTCTCTGTCTCTGTCTCTCTCCCAATTCTTCCAGACTTTTCCACACCCACTCACAGGTCAGCTTTTTGTTCTGCCAGCTACTTCACACCAAGTGGTGCAGCATATCATTCCACACCCAGCAGACACACTTATGCTAAACCTAGCCCGATGTTCTATGGCACACAGGATGTTGTGGTTCTATGGTGGTCAACACATGGGAGAGACTTGTAATTATAAATAGAGGGGGGAGGGGGGATAGAGGAAAAATCCTAAACGGGGGACATCTCACAGCATTTTAATTTGACCTAGCATGTATATGCACAAAACACATCACGAATACAGGGTCCCATTTTTGCCCTTGTAAAGCATTTCATTTGCCCACAGTGAACTTCCACTCTGCCCGAAGCATGGAACACTGCCCCCCCTCCCTCCCCTAATGGAGTCATTCCTGATTATAATTGGCTCCTTTTCCAGAGTGGGGGCATAAATAGTGTCCAAAAGTGATATTGCAAAAAATATAAATATAGCACAAAAAAAATGGAGAAATAAAATAAATAAGTACTTAATAAATCGATGATAATAAAGTAATTAATCAAGAAATAAATATGCTGTTTTTGCCAAAGCACATGTTCACTAATGTGCCCAAATTTCATCTTCCTAGGTCATAGGATGGCCGAGATATCGTCCGGACAAACAATAAAGAAAGAAAACAGACAAGAAACCGGAGTGAAAACTGAGTACTCCCTTTCAGTGCGCGTCATCACCAGGGCCCCTTTGGTGCCTGGCGATGACATCATGCAGCGCCTGGAGATGCAATAGGAAAGGAGCGGTGTACAACAGGAAACTTACTGTTTTTAGGGACGTCATAAAGGATACAAACAGCAGGCACGAAGAAGTAATGTAATCGGTTAGTAGGGTGGAGTAATAGACACGGCAGTAAAACGGCAGTAAATTAATTTATTTATACGACTTTTACAATCTTTTGTTTTAATTGAATTATATACTTGAGCACTAGAACAGATGTCGCCTTCTTTGCACTTTCAAAACCCTTCGGTTTAGCAGTACTCGGACAAATTCTTTCTGTAAGCGGGAGCAAGTGCCGCAAGCCATACATCTCAAGAGAAGCCTTGTCCCAGTCACACTAGAAATTCAGAGCTTGGAAAAATACACAGAAACTTGCAGTGAGTTGGATTACGTTAGATATGCGAAATAACGAAATTGATTACGTCAACAAACCAGACTAGACTCAAAATATCAGGAAACCTTCGTGAAGAACATGATTATTAACCAAAGGTGTTTTGGAAGTATGCCAATAGCAAGTTGAAGACAAGGACAGAGGTTGGTGATATGATGGATGCTCAAGCAAATCAAGTAGAAAATGACCAAGTGAAAGCTAAACTTTTCATTAATTTCTTATGCAGTGTTTTCACAGTTGAGGACCTGTGCAACTTGCCAGGAATTGATCACAAATTAAATGGAGGATGTTCAAATTACAGAGGCTAAAGTGCAAGAAAAACTCTTAAACCTGAAGGGATGCAAGTCTGCATGGCCGGACTCCATACACCCACATTGCATGAAGGAGACTGCCACTGCCATCGCCAAACCAGTGCAACTAATGTTCTGTAAATCCCTGGAAGAAGGAAGATTACCACAAGACTGGAACATAGCAAACATTACTCCCATACATAAGAAAGGTTGCAGAGAACTACCACCCAAATAGTTTGATATCTGTAATAGGCAAGTTGGTGGAAGGTCTCGTGAGTGATGCATTAACAGAACACATGATGATGCATAACCTATTTGCTGATAGTCAACATGGGTTTACTCCCAATAGACCATGCATCACCCAACTATTGTGTGCACTGGAGGAGATGACTTCACTGCTAGACAAAGGGAATCTGGTAGATATTATCTTTCTGGATTTGCGTAAAGCGTTTGATGCAGTTCCTTACAGACGGCTTATTGACAAGGTAGCAGCATATGGTATAGACGGGAAGTTACTCAGTTGGATTACAGCATTCTTGACAAGGGGACAGCAGAGAGTAACCATCAATGGGCCAAGCTCAAGGTGGACTCCAGCGAGGAGCGGCATTCCCAAAGGGAGCATCTTTGGACCTCTGCATTTTATCATGTTCAACAATGACCTGCCAGAGGTCCTTAAAAACTGCATCTACATCTTCACTGATGACACCAAAGTCTGTGGACCAGTGACTAATATGAACCAAGTTGCATCACTGAAAAATGGCTTGGACAAGGCACAGAATTGGTCTAGAACTTGGCAATTGCCTTTTAATGAGAGTAAGTGCAAAGTTCTGCATGTGGGGAGGTTTAACTCGAGAAACATTTACTATTTAAACCGTACTGCATTACAGGAAGCTAATCAGGAAAAGACCAATATCAGCTTTCACCAACACATTTCATCAACAATCCTGATAGATAACCAAAGGATCGTAAAGATAACTTTAGCTCACATTACACCGAGAGGATGCTCACTGTGGTTTTCACAACTCTGGTCAGACCCCTGTTGGAATATGGAAATATCTTATGGTATCTTATACCGGTACAAGACTAATATAAATAAGATCGAGTCCAAAGCTGGGCAACCCACTTGATTCCTCAACCACGTCACCAATCATACAAGAAGCGCCTGGAGACATTAAATCGACATTCGCTCCGTTTTAGACGTCGAAAGGGGTGACTGAAGGAGCTGTGCTCCAACGCGAGTCGAACGGATTGACGCGACAAAAGACGGGAATTCGTCCGAGTTGCTTTATTGCACAAATCAAACTCGGGTACTCTGAAAAGCCCGTTTATCGGGCAGCAATATATATACACACTCAAACACGTCATGCCGGAGCGTTTGCCCGGGAAAGGCGAGACTGGGCGTGCCCGGGCGTCCTGGGCGAGCCCCCGAAAGGCGAGTCTGGACGTGCCCAGGCGTCCTGGGCGAGTCATGGAAAGGCGAGGCTGGGCATGCCTGGGCGAGCCCTGGAAAAGCAAGACTGGGCGTGCCCGGGCATCCTGGGCGAGCCCTGGAAAGGTGAGTCTGGACATGCCCAGGAAAGACGAGACCGGGCGTGCTCGGGCGAGCCCGGGAAAGGCGAGTCCGGGCATGCCCGGGAGAGGCGCGTCTGGGCCTGTCCGGGCGACCTGGGCGAGCCCGGCATGGTGATCGCTCCCTGGCCGCGTCGTCGGCAGGTGCAAGGCGATTGTGTATACCCAGCGGTAACCGCTACACACGCCCCCCCAGAATCGACTTGCACCGGCAGGGTCAATTTAAGGGGGGTCCTGATGACCCGGCCGAAGCGACCCCTGGAGGGTCGTGGGGGGGGGGGGGTCCGGTGTGGTGGTGGGTGGTCGAGCGGGGGGAACCGTGGACGGGGGGCGGCCTCGCCGCGGAGGAAGGGCCAACCGTGGTGGTTGGTCGACGTCCACGTGCGCCGGCTTGAGGCGGTCCACCGAAATCCGGTCGTACCTGCCGCCGATGTCGATGACGAATGACTTGTCGTCCCGTCGCAGGACCCGGAAGGGCCTGTCGTACGGCGGCCAGAGTGGCCCCCGGTGTGCGTCATGACGGTGGACGCCTGGAGGTCCTCCTTGGGGGCCGTGCGGAGGCCCAAAAGGACCCACGCCAGCCGGTCGGCCCAACCGCCATCCTGAAGGCCGGTCATGAGCGCGGCCTTCATGGAGCGGTGAAAACGCTCACACAACCCATTGGCTTGGGGGTGGTAGGCCGTGGTACGGTGGAGCTTGACCCCCAGGTTGCGGGCGACCACGCCCCACAGCTCGGAGGTGAACTGCGGACCGCGGTCCGAAGATATGTCCGCCGGTGTGCCGAAACGGGCGACCCAGGTGGCGATGAAAGCCTGTGCCAAGTCGGCGGTGGTGGTGGAAACGAGGGGAAAGGCCTCCTGCCACCTGGTGGTCCTGTCCACCATGGTGAGCAGGTGTGTGAAACCCCGTGATGGGGGAAGGGGGCCCACCAGGTCCACGTTGACGTGGTCGAAACGCCGTTCGGGCACGGTGAAAGGTGCCAGCGGGGCCTGGGTGTGGCGGTGGACCTTGGCCCACTGGCAGGCCGTGCAGGCGTTGGCCCAATCGCGGACGTCCCGTCGCAGTCCGTGCCAGACGAAACGCGCCGACACCAGCTTCCGGGAAGCTTTCCGGCCTGGGTGGGAAAGGCCGTGGAGGGAGGCGAAAATGCGGCGCTGCTAGGTAACGGGCACGACGGGGTGAGGCTGGCCTTGGGAGACGTCGCAGAGCAGGACAGTGTCCGCGAAGGGGACGTCGGCCAGGCGGAGGCCTGTGTCGCCGCCCGGAGGGCTTGCACCGCGGTGTCGGTGGTCTGGTCGGCCGCCATGAGCACGAAGTCCACGCCGAGGTGGACTGCATTCGCGCTGGCCCGAGAAAGACAGTCGGCTATGGCGTTGTCTTTTCCGGCGACGTGCCGGATGTCCGTGGTAAATTCCGACACAGCGGAGAGGTGGCGCTGCTGGCGGGCCGACCACGGCTCCGTGACTTTGGCCATTGCGTAAACCAACGGCTTGTGGTCGACGAAAGCCGTGAACGGGCGGCACTCCAGGAGGTGGCGGAAATGGCGAACAGCCAGTATAGACCGAGGAGCTCGCGGTCAAACGTGCTGTATTTTAACTCGTTCGGCTGGAGTTGCCGGCTAAAAAAAGTGAGTGGCTGCCAAACCCCGTTCACCCATTGTTCATGTACGGCACCCACCGCGTAGTCGGAGGCGTCCGTAGTGAGGGCGATGGGAGCGTCGAGCACCGGGTGAGCCAGCAGCGTTGCGTCGGCGAGGGCCCGCTTCGCGCTCGTGAATGCCGCGTCCATGGCCGCGGACCAGACGATATCATGCTTGGCCGGCTTGCCCCGGGGGGCTTCGTAAAGGGGCCGCATGAGCTGAGCAGCGCGGGGCACAAAACGGTGATAAAAATTCACCATGCCGAGGAACTCCTGCAGGGCCTTGATGGAGCGGGGACGCGGGAACTTGGTGATGGCCTCGACCTTGGTTGGCAGCGGCACAGCCCCGGTCTTGGTGATGTGGTGGCCCAAAAAGTCAACGGTCCTCGTGCCGAAGTGGCGTTTGGCCGGGTTGACGATTAAGCCGTGCTCGCTGAGGCGCCCGAACAGTGTTCGGAGGTGGAGGAGGTGCTCGGCCCGGGACGTGCTGGCGACGAGGATGTCGTCCAGGTAGACGAAGAGGAATGGCAGGTCGCGCAGCACGCCGTCCATCAAGCGTTGGAACGCCTGGGCCGCGTTCTTGAGGCCAAACGGCATCCTCAAAAATTCGAACAGGCCGAACGGCATGATGACGGCCGTTTTTGGGACGTCGGCCGGCCTGACAGGTACCTGGTGGTATCCCCGTATCAGGTCAATTTTTGAAAAAATCACCCGTCCCGCCAAACGGGCGGAAAGGTCTTGGATGTGCGGGATCGGTTACCTGTCGGGGGTGGTAACGTCGTTGAGGCGGCGGTAGTCGCCACATGGGCGCCATCCGCCCCCCGGCTTTGGCACGATGCCGAGGTGCTCCAACGCGTCGAACTCGGCTTTGGCCACGGCGAGCTTGGCCGGGTCGAGGCGGCGGGCTCTGGCGTAGACCGGCGGGCCCGTAGTGGGTATGTGGTGCTCGATACCATGTCGCATTGCGACGGCCGAAAACGTCGGCCGCGTGAGGGCCGGGAATTCCGCGAGCAGGCGAGCGAACTCGTTCGCCACCGGGAGGGCGCACGCTAGTTCGGTCGGCGCGGAGCTGCTCATCGTGCATGCCAGGGAGCTGAAGGTCTCGGCGTTGACAAGGCAATGCCGTTTGACGTCGACCAGCAGCCCGTGCGCGCAGAGGAAGTCGGCTCCCAGCAAAGCCATGGGCACGCTTGCGGTCACAAAGCTCCAATTAAAGCGCTGGCTGCCGAATCAGAGGGTGACGTTGCGTGGGCCGAAGGTGCGTATGGCCGATCCGTTGGCAGCGACCAAGGAGGGGCCGCAAACGGCGGTCTGCTTGTCCTGCTCGGAGGCGGGTATGACGCTCAGTTGGGCGCCGGTGTCACAAAGGAAACGCCGCCCGGACGCTTTGTCCTTAATAAAAAGCAAGTTACCCGAGTGGCCGGCGCTCATGGCTGGTAATGAACGCCGGCCCAGTCATTTCCCGACTTGCCGAAAGTGCACAGGGGTCGGCATGTCCGAGCCTTCTGTCCGAACCTGGCGTGGTAATAACACCACGCCTGGTCAGGTGGAGGCCCCGGCCGTCGTGTTGGAAGCGGTCGGCGCGGCGTGGCGGCCGCCAGTTGCACCGGCAGTTCGGCCTCCAACCGCTCAGGGTGCCCGGGCGCCATGGGCGCCGCCTCGGACGGCGGCAGGCTCCAGGTAGCCGCCCCGATGTGCTGGCCTGCCGAGGAGATCTTGTCGGCTTCCCTGGCGAGGGCGCAGGGATCCGCGATCTGCGTGCCTGCCAGGGCGAAGCGTACCTGGCTAGGCAGCTGGCGGAGGAACAGCTCCCGGAAAAGAAAATCCGGAGAGTGCTCACCGAGCAGCGAGAGCATGTCGTCCATTCGCTCGGACGGGCGCGTGTCGCCGAGGTCGAGCAGGCATCGTGCGCGTTCCGCCGGTGAGAGGGCGAATGCGTCGAGGAGGAGCGTCTTGATCGCGCCATACTTGTCAGCGGCTGGCGGGTGCTGGAGGAGGCTCAGGGCGCGGGCCGCGGTGGCGGAGCCGAGTGCCGCTACCACATGGTGGAAGCGGGTGTCGTCGGCGGTGATGCCTCGCAGGGCAAACTGGGAGTCCGCCTGGGCGAACCAAACCGCCGCGTGAGCCTCCCAGAAGGTAGGCAGTTTAAGGGCAACTGCCGTGTCCATGTCGGGGTCACCAATGAAGGAGCTGTGCTCCAACGCGAGTCGAACGGATTGACGCGACAAAAGACGGGAATTCGTCTGAGTTGCTTTATTGCACAAATCAAACTCGGGTACTCTGAAAAGCCCGTTTATCGGGCAGCAATATATATACACACTCAAACACGTTATGCCGGAGCGTTTGCCCGGGAAAGGCGAGACTGGGCGTGCCCGGGCGTCCTGGGCGAGCCCTGGAAAGGCGAGTCTGGGCGTGCCCGGGCGTCCTGGGCGAGCCCTGGAAAGGCGAGTCTGGGCGTGCCCGGGCGAGTCCTGGAAAGGCGAGGCTGGGCATGCCCGGGCGTCCTGGACGAGCCCTGGAAAGGCGAGACTGGGCGTGCCCGGGCGTCCTGGGCGAGCCCTGGAAAGGCGAGTCTGGACATGCCCGGGAAAGACGAGACCGGGCGTGCCCGGGCGGCTCGGGCGAGCCCGGGAAAGGCGAGTCCGGGCATGCCCTGGAGAGGCGCGTCTGGGCCTGTCCGGGCGGCCTGGGCGAGCCCGGCATGGTGATCGCTCCCTGGCCGCGTCCTCGGCAGGTGCAAGGCGATTGTGTATACCCAGCGGTAACCGCTACATGACATTATTACTGTGTACAAGTTAATGAATGGAAAGATTGGTGTCCCAGATCGTCGCTTCTTCCAACAAGCAATAGACCCTGCTACAAGAGATCCAAACTGTAAAAGAGCAGATCCAGATTAGAAGAATAATTTTGATAGCAAACGTGTAGTCAATGACTGGAACAAACTCCCTCAAGATGTAGAGGCCATAAACATCACTGCATTCAAAAAACATAGGGGCAATACGAATACCCCTTGGCGCTCATCTGGTAGATAAACAGTATACTACAATGACGAAAGGTATTTTAAACCAATTTGTTGGTTTATCGTAGACAGGGCCGCATGTGTAAACCATACTAACATAATCATAAGACAACCCCTACCCCCCCCCTCCCCCCTCCCATCCTGTATACCTCCTCAGACCCCACTTTTTCTAATGCCTTGAACAAACATTGGTACATCGCAGGTGATGAAGGTTGTGGTCAAGTTTCATCAGAATTGCGTGTGTATATATAGTCTGAGAAAAAAGCAAATCCCTATTTTGGGGGGAATATTCCCATACACCTCCTCAGGGCCCGATTTTTTTTTTAATGCCTTGAACAAACATTGGTACATCACGGGTGATGAAGGTTGTGGTCAAGTTTCATCAGAATTCCGTGTGTGTAGTTTCAGAGAAGAAAGCAAATATCTATTTTGGGGGTCAAACCTGGACCCACTTTGACCCCCTGTAGACCCCCTTAAACTTCGATTTTCTTCGTGCTGTGAACAAACTTCGGTACATCACGGGTGATGTAGGTTGTAGTCAAGTTTTATCGAAATATTGTGTGTATTATTTTTCAGAGTAAAAAGCAAATTCCTATTTCGGGGAGGGGGGGGGGGGGGTCAAACCTGGATGCACTAAGACCCCGGTAGACCTCCTAGTCCTAAGACCCCGATTTTTTAAATGCCGTGAACAAACCTTAGTCTCAGCACACTTTGACCCCGGTAGACCTCCTAAGACCCCGATTTTTTAAATGCCGTGAACAAACCTTAGTCACAGCACAACAAATATAATTTGTGCCAAATTTAGTCGCAGTCCCATTGGCGGTTTCGGAGAAGTTTCAAGTGTTTACTGACGGACGGACAGACGACGCGCGATCGCATAAGAATATAAGATCCCCTGAACTTCGTTCCAGGTGAGATAACAAGCTGGATATAGTGTCTGGTCTCAATTTAGATTTAAGACCGCTACTCCTTTGCGCATGCGCAGTTAAAAGTTAACGCAGAAGTACAGACCAGATATAGGATACCACAAACTTTCTTGTAAACTGATATAGGTTTTAAAAGGTGGTGTATGAGTGTCGTGTATAAGACTGCTTCAATGGCGCTAATCATCCGGAATGTTTTTTAACGATCTTTAAAATGATTATTTTATTTAAATTGAAGTATTTAATTAAACTGCGCGGGGTAACGTGTTCTATGAACTCTGTAGTATTAAATCTGGTTTCTTTTATCCCTACTAGTAAAAGCGTGCAATATTTTAAAGGGTGTATTCACGGGTTACAGTTAGCTAGGCTGCTTTCTCCGCAATAATTTAAATGATGCACAAATTATTTTAATATCTCGTTTAGTAACATACTTATAGCCCATCAAAAATACTCTAGGCGAAAATAATAATGATACTAACCTTTAGATTCGTGTTTACGAAGGTGTGTTGATTTTTGAGCGGATTTCGGGTTGTTAAGCGAGTAGGGTCTGTGTCTGTGGTGCTTGCTCTGAGGTAAGTTGGTTTCCTCAGCCGGGTCTTCGTTCTGTGTCATAGATCGAGCTTGGTGCTGTAATTTGGAAGCATCATCGAGTTGTTTTCCTTTTTCCTTAACTGTTTTCGGTCCATGAACCTGGACCGTGCGTTGCGTGGCTTCGTACCTCTGATACCGAAGGTGGATGGAGGTTGTTATGTTTTCACCCCTGTCTGTCCGTTTGTGAACAAAATATCTCAAAAGATTGTGGACGGATTCGGACGAAATTTGGTGGACAGCTTGGGTGACTGACAAGGACGAATCGATTCGATTTTGGTGATTCGAATTTGGGAGTTTTAAATATCAAAAAAAATAAAAAAATGAATCTTCACCATTGAGTGATACTGATAGCGCCAAAAACGATAGGTAGCATCATATGGTATAGACGAAAGTTGCTCAGATGGTTTACAGCATTCTTGACAAGGGGACAGCAGAGAGTAACCATCATTCATCAATGGGCCAATCTCAAGGTGGACTCCAGCGAGGAGCGGCATTCCAAAAAAAAGGGAGCATCCTTGGACCTCTGTTTTTTATAATTTTCATCAATGACCTGCCAGAGGAGGTCCTTGAAAACTGCATCTACATCTTCACTGATGACACCAAAGTCTGTGGACCAGTGACTAATACGAACCAAGTTGTATCACTGAAAAATGACATAGACAACGCCCATAATTGGTCTGGAACTTGGCAATTGCCTTTTAATGAGAGTAAGTGCAAAGTTCTGCATGTGCGGAAGTTTAACTCAAGAAACAACTAGAACGGCGCTCAGTAGAGAGCATACCTCCACCTGGTTGGCAATATCACTCAATGGTGAAGAATCACTAATAAAATTAAATAATTTTCATATCTGAATCCATATTCAGATCTCCACGAAAATCAAATCGAATCGTCCTTGTCAGACACCCAACCGGTCCACTACGTTTCGTCCAAATCCGTCCACATTTTTTTGAGATATCCTGCTATGTATCGTTTTAGGCCCTATCTGTATCTTCCAATGGTGAAGAATCACTTAAAAATTCTACTAGCCGGATCCGAATCCGGATCTTCACCAAAATCTAATAATTTCGTCCTTGTCACATACGCTACCTCTCTGCCAAATTTCGTCCGAATCCATCCACAACTTTTTGAGATATTTTGTTCACAAAGGGAGAGGCAGACAGACAGACAGACAGTGGTGAAAACATAACCTACATCCACCTTTGGTGGTGGAGGTAATTATTATTTAAACCGTACTGCATTACAGGAAGTTAATCAGGAAAAGACCAATATAAGTTTTCACCAACACATTTCATCAACAATCCTGATAGATAACCAAAGGATCGTAAAGATAACTTTATCTCACATTACACCGAGAGGATGCTCACTGTGGTTTTCACAACTCTGGTCAGACCCCTGTTGGAATATGGAAATATCTTATGGCATCTTATACCGGTACAAGACTAATATAAATAAGATCGAGTCCAAAGGTGAGCAATCCACTTGGTTCCTCAACCACGTCACCAATCATACAAGAAGCGCCTGGAGACATTAAATCGACATTCGCTCCGTTTTAGACGTCGAAAGGGGTGACATTATTACTGCGTACAAGTTAATGATTGGAAAGATTGGTCTCCCAGCTAGGGATAGGGCCATGATATTTCAAAAAGTTATGGACGACTTTCGACAAAACTTGGTGGATGTGTTGGTTAGGTGACAAGAACAAGCCAATTAGATTTTTGCTTGAGGTCCGGATCAAAACAGGGAACCATGATTGTCATGGGGCCCGCAAGGCTAACCCCCGCTCTAGCGGGGAAAAATGGCCTTAAAACGATCATTCATTCATTCATTCTTGAGGTCCGGATCCAGATCTGACCTATCGGTGGGATTCGAAACGTACACGGTTCAGTCTTGCTCTCTACCAAGTGCCGTTCTAGTTTTAAAGTGCATTGATATCTCAGGGGAAGTATTTCCTCCTGCCAATGCCATGATGCCCCAACAAGGTGCAGTGGGTTTTCTGCATGTTCCCATTAATTAATAAAAGTCCATAATTATATTTTTACAGTATGTAACGATTACATTGTAGATATAAAACTGTCACAAATTACTTTGCACTGCTTCCATGCTTGGCATAATTAGCAAATCCTTCAGCTGTGCTTTTAAAAACATGACAGATAATGATCAGTTCCAGCCTGATGGTCACTGGGGTCACCATTTGATAAATTATTGGAGACTTTGTGGTCATTATTGTTTTTTGTGTGCAAAATCGAGGCTCATGGAATAATGAGACAAGTCAAAACGACAACCTGACAGTGGGGCAAAAAGTGGCTGCAACAAGCAAGGGATTGAATGAACAGGGAAAGAGTAGTGAAAGTTGGTGGGAGAGGTGGGTAGAATAAGAAGTGTTATGTGAGGTAGGGATAAGGGGGGTTGAAAAGAATGCCGGTTGGGATGGAGAATGACACAACATGGTGGTGCATCACCTGCTTGAAGCCTGGGAGAGGACCGGAAAATTGAACGGTCTCAAAGGCAAGCGAGGAACAAGACAGTGGAGGTGTGGACTTAGATTGTACTTTAGAGGTTTAACCTCTGGGAGGGGGTTACTGAAAGAACACGCTCATCCTGGAGTTGCTGAGGAGGGCCAGAGGACTGAGAGAGCAGGAGCAATGATGGTAAATAGACGTTAGAAAATACAGACGACTGACCTGCTTCGGCCTTGTTGATTCCAATAAGTTTGGGAGCTTTAGACTCTACATGCTTCTTTGCATTTTACCTCCATTGGTTTATTCCCTTGTTTAACCCATTAGAATCACCCATTATAATCCATTAGAATTAAAACCCATTAGAATCACCCTTTAGAATCTTCTAGAATTACACTTTAGAAGCCTTTAGAATTAAACACGGTTGGTTAGAAAGGTTCTTCTTCATTTTTGACAGACGAAATGGAAGGATGGATATAGCCAAATATTGAAGTGGCTTCACTGCTTAAAAAATGAAGAAGTACAAGGTTTTAAGTTCCTAATTTAATTGAGTTTACTCTTCCTTGACAGGATGGCTTAGGAGTAGCATTCTCACCCTCTGAAGTATATACGCTGGGATTGATTTGTGGTGGAGGAAGATCCGACTACGAACTATCTACCTGATACATCAAAGGTAACATTTTTTTGGTGTATGTCAACGTTATGAAGAAGTTAAGCTGACTGTTTTGTCTGCCAACCTTTTTTGGTTACAAAATCTAGACTCATGGAAGAGCAAGGTAAAAAAAGAGAGAAAAGAAGTAAAATGACAACACACTGACAGTTAGACACAACAACCAATGAAGTAACGAACAGGAAAAGGGGAGAGTGAGAAGGAAAGGAAATGGTAATCTGCAAGTAAGAGGGTTAGGTTAGGTGGGATTAATGCAGGTAGAGAAGATCACAGGTAGGGGTGGGGAGATAACATGAGATGGAAATATGCCACCTGCTTTTTGAATCATTGGAGGAGGATTGTGATTGAACAGCCTCTGGAAGGCAGTTCCACAAATGGAAGAAAATACGAACAAAAGAGAGAAGGTGTGTGGAAATCTGGATTTGAGAGTTTAACCAGGTGGGAGTTACTGGAAGTTTGCCTGTGTCCTGGATGAGCTGGAGAGGGTCAGTGCACAGAAGTAGCTAGACTGGTGGTGACTTAGAGGTCACCAATCTGTCTGCGATGTGAGAGCAGGCCTCATTCATGGAGGATGCCAGTAATATTCGACCTTTCGATTCCACAGAATACAGGAGAGAGATGTAATGCTGGGGTACAAACCAATGGAGGGAGAACAGTATTCCATTAAGTTATTAAAGGTTCCATGGTACCTCTCTCAGAGCAGGCCATAATGTACAAATACCTTGCAATTGCCACATTTGTAGAATAAATGAGCGCCTTCTGATTGTTATCCCTCATGAAGTGGTGCAATTTAACAATATGTGGAGACTTTTAGGGCTGAATTTATGAAAGGTGTTTAAGAGTTAGACGGGGTGTACAATTGCTAATCGTGTGATGAACACCCTTTTAAAGTTAGTCACCAATTCCTGAAGAGTCATTATCTAATGCGTGATCAAAACCTAATCACAAGTGTTTAAATAACAAAGAAACTTCTACATGTCGGCAAGGGCATGTTTAAGACTGCATTTCGTGCCTTGAAGTAAGCATTGCATGGCTTACAATAATTGGTAGTTTACATGCGGCGGTGAATGTGGATGTGTTAGGAGTGCTTGAATTGGCTCGAGGAGGCAGAAAAGAATAGGTATAGGGCAGTTTGTTGATGTTGAGAACCTCTCCATTGAGAATCTTTGAGGATAGATTAAATCCTCTGTAGAAGTATGAAAAATGAATGATCGTTTTAAGGCCATTTTCCCCTGCTAGAGTGGGGGTTAGCCTTGCGGGCCCCATGACAATCATGGTTCCCTGTTTGAGGTAATGTTTTTTTAATGGCCGGATGCCCTTCCTGACCCCAACCCTGAGTCGCCTCTTACAATGCGCAGGGATACGGTGTACCTATTCTAAATTGGGGTACACACCAGGATCATTCATCCCAGCAAGCTGGTACTCGATTTGCCGACCTCGGAAGGATGACAGGCTGAGTCAACCCCCCTGGCGTTAATTCAGCGATCGACCGGGATTCAAACTCAGGATCCAAGGATCCCAAGCCTGCGCCCAAACCGCTAAGGCAACACCAGGCTGTATGACAATATGGAGAGAAGTATGACACTGGAGAACTGGAGTATGACAATATCAAATTTGTCCTGTATTACAGACTTATAGGAATCATTTCCTTGGCTGCTGAATGCAGTGCAAGATGACCTGGATCAATCTACGATGAGGAGCAATGCACTGAATCCCCTTCAACAAATGTCCATGGCGCTGCGATTCTATACAAGTGCATCATGTCTATTGGATGTTGAAGATATGTGCAGTGTCTCAAAGGCTAATGGGCTGTTTATCTCCCTTTGTAAATTGCTGTTGAGATGTGCATGTACAATGATATTGTTGCGGTTTTGTGTTTCTATAATAAAGGTTAATTTCCCCTCCTAGTTTAGTTACACTACAACACATAGCCTCGTTTAAAGCTCAGTTATTTCATAGTAAATGTAAGCGTAGACCTTTCCTTTGTGTAGTTTTGCGTTGAGTAGAATAATGAGAATTAGGTCCTTTACGATGCCTCCATGCTTTTGGTTTTGGCGCGAAATACCACGAGGCAGGCCTGTACAAGTCAATCAAGGGCGAAGGAAGGCGGAGTGGGAGTGACCGGTAAGCACGAGCCGCCAATCAGGGCTCGAGGGGAGTGACTTACCACTGCGGCAAAGGGCGGAGTTTGGAACATTCGATGTGGGCTAGGGCGGGGCTAATATAACCCTGTGCCCGGAGCCCCCACCTCAGTTATGAGATGCGCGCAGGGCAAGCCATACGAGTTATGAGACGGGATGCGCGGTGTTGAATTGAGTTATGAGAGTCGGTTCGGAGCGCTAAGTTATGAGACGGGAGGAGACGCGCTCCGTGAAGTTACGAGAGTGAAAGCGCTGTGTTCAGTTATGAGAGGGAAAGCACTGTGTTGAGCTGGAGACAGATCCTCCGTTGAGTTACGAGAGTGAAAGCGCTGAGTTACGAGTTATGAGTTCGGAGCGTTCAGTTTGACGGCAGTTGTATTAATCGCGCTGTAAGAGACAGCCGTGCCGGGCCAGAGACGCGCGTATATTTCCTCCTGCCTGCCTTTGCTGAGGTACGCGCGCGAGGATTTTACCGCCTGCCTGCCGGTCTTCGCCGGGACACGTGCTGTGACTGCCAGAGGGCCACGCCGGGCGAGCTGGTCCTGGAGGACCAAAGCCGGCGCGTTCAGCGCATGAACAATTCTTCCTTCATCCCCCCTGTGAGTGTGAGTGGGCCCATTGTCTGGGAAAAGTAAGACTGTTTAAGACTGCCCTGTGTCTCTTCTTCTACCACTGTACATGTGTTAATAATAATTAAATCTGTTTTTCCTTTGATTCGACCGCTTTTGTCTCTCCATCATTGACTTAGCATGGTACGAATTATATCGCCCTGATCGGGTTCCAATAGCAAGGTAACAGCACGGACCACGTGATACGCCATCCGCTCGGGTGTACTCAATTACGCGTGGTTCGTGCGAGACTCGATCCCAGCTCCCGCGGCGGCGTGGGTACTTAGGTACGTGCGAAAATTGTCCCGAGACCCTTTTCCACGTCTGCCCGGGAGTGGCGACTCAAGTCTCGCGGTTCGAAGACCCAAGGAGAACAAGGGGCTTCATCTCCCCTTGGTAAGGGAATGGGCTTCTCGCCAAAACCGTAACAATATATTTGGCAGCATTTAAGGGTTAAGGACGTCATAATGGATACAAATGACATGCACGAATAACTTATCTAACGTGTTAGATCGGGTGGTGTAATAGACACTGGGGAAAATGGCGGTAAGACATGGAATTCAATTTGTTTATACGCCTTTATTATTTATTTATTTTTGTATACAAGATCGAGGCTTGTGTGAAGAGCTAACATTGATCACAAAAAGACAAACTGACACATAAAACATAAAACCATATGATAAAGGGAGTGAGAGACAAGAAGGAGAGCAGGGACATCGGGAGATCTGTGGGAGGGAGAGGGCTTGGGGGGAGGAGGCATGGGAAGGGGGGGGGGGGGGGGAAGAGGTAAAACACACATGGACACTGCTAGGACTTCCAGGAAAGAAGTTGGTATTTCCAGAAAGTGGATCTGTGGTGAATTAATGGGGATAGAAAAGATCAAGGTTTTGGATGGGGGAAGATAAGAGATGGTGGTGAACAGCTGTTTTAAAGACCTGGAGGAAGGAGTGGGATCGAAGAGAGTGAGGGAGTTTGTTACAGAGGCCAGAGAAAAGAAGAATAAAAGACTGAAGGTGAATAGAGAGTCTTGATTTTGGCAGTTTAACCATAAGAGGGTTGCTGGCAGATCATGTGTGACCTGTAGGTATATTTGGGGGACAGAGCACAGAGAGAGCTGGGGGAGCAAGGCCGGAGAGGAGTTGGTAGAAGACAGAAAGACCACCAACCTGCCAGCAGGGGGTGAGTGAAAGGCCCTCACAATCAGCTTCATCGCGGAGATTCCAATGATTCTGAAAGCTTTGGTTTCAACAGCGTGAAGCCGAGCTAGGTGTGAGGCAGGAGCACCAGCCCAGAAGGGAGAACAGTATTCCATTGAGCTGTGGATGAAAGCCTTGTATGTGGTGAGGAGTTCAGGTGTGCCAAGGAAGGACTTCACACGACGGAGGATGCCCAGTCGGCGACTGGCTTTGGAGGCCAGGTTAGAAATGTGGTTTTCCCAGGAAAGATCATGGCAGATAGTGAGACCCAAAAGCTTGAGTGACAGAACTTATTGGAGAGCATTGTTGAGAAAGTAGATGGGAGGGTTGTCCAGTCAGTCTTTTCGGAGAGACATAGTGAGAGTGTGAGATTTGTCAGGATTGAAAGACATGTTCCACTTGTTTGACCAGTCTGTGATTTTGTCCAGGTCTGCAGAGAGTTAGGAGGCTGCAGAATGCTGATCTGAGGGATGAGGATTGGAGCAGCAGAGAGTGGAGTCATCATCAAAGAGATAGAGAGGATGTTCCAGGGAGTCTGAGAGATCATTGATGAAGACCAGAAAAACACAGGGCCCAGAAAACTGCCTTGGGGAACTCCAGTCTGAACAGGAAGGGGAGATGAGAGAAAACCATTCAGGGCCACACATTGACGATGACCAGAGAGGAAGTCCGCAAGCCATGCGTGGAGATTTCCATGGATACCATAGGCATAGGAGGAGAGTTTGGTGAGCAGAGCGGGGTGCCAGACCGTATCGAATGCACGTGATATGTCGAGGTTTTCCTGTTTTTCGGATTTCCTGTTTGGCATTAAGGACCTCCATCCATTGTGGAGACAGCAGAAGCAGCATGTCTAGAGTAGAATGACCTGGTCTGAATCCAAATTGATGATCTGACATCAAGCCATTGGAGAAGAGGAAGGATTTGACGTCAGAAGCGATGAGTGATTCCATGACCTTGCTGATTATATTGAGAGCAGGCTGATTGGTCTGTCTTTGCAAGGATCTGTTTTTGCACATTTTTTGTGTAAAGCAGTAATGTTGGCTGATTTCCAAGCAGATGGCAGATGACCTTGAGCAAAAGAGAGGGTGAAGAAAACAGAGAGAGGGTTAGATTGAGCGGGAGAGCAGGATTTTAGGACCTGTGGGCTGATGCCGTCTGGTCCAGTTGCAGAATCAGAGTCGAGGTTTGACAAAAACGTCTCCACTTTGTCAGGAGAGAAAGACACAGAGTCCAGGAGCAGCTGGGTTCAACTGGGTAAGGTGGGTACAGAGAGAGATGGGTTCGGGACACAAGATTTTGAGGCAAACACAGAGTTACGGCGTTCGGCTTTTTCACGTGCGATGTCAGCTGTGTAGCCGTTTGAGGTAAGGGAGGGGATGGAAGGGGAACAAACACCAGAAACAGATTTGACTAGACCCCCCCCAGGATTTGGAGGACGGAGACAGGTTTGAGAGTTTAGTCTTGGGAGTAGAGAGATATTGTTTCCTGGCTCTCCTGGAGGTTGACACACACTTGTTCTGAGCTTTGTGAAAGAACTGAGATTACCTTCAGTTGGATTTGTCTTCCATGAGGTGAAGGCAAGTTGCTTCATGGCAACTGCCTCACCACAAGCTTCAGTGTACCATGGATGGGAGGAAGGGTACGACAACTGAAGACGAGATGGGATAAATCTGTGCATGAGAGAGAGCAGTTTACTTTGGAAGAATTCCTAGGAAGAGTTGATGTCAGAGGCAATAGAGATGGGAGACCAGTCCAGATGATTGATGGCTAAGCCTTTATTTAAATAAAGCCTTAAGCTAAGCCTTAAGCCTTGATTTAAATTGAATTACATACTTGAAGCCTGTACAACACAAATCATCTTTCACAATGCTTCCAGGAACAATGCAATATATTGATATATAGCATTAGAGGGTGTGGCATGTTTTTGTGGGTAAAGAAGAGGCGGCCATTATGGGTATGTACCGATCATTTCCATCAACTCGTCTTTATGGTAACCATGATCAACATCACCATTGCATTATTAGATCAGGTTTAACATCATTATTGTTAAAGGTAAGTTTCATGATCTTAATAACTTAAGAATATAAATTTATTTTATGTTCTTAATACAGGAAAATAAGCCTTGTGTTGGCTTAATGGTTAAGGTGGCTGGCTTAAGATCTTAGGATCTTGAATTCAATCCTGTCATTCCGTTAAAATAACATCAGGTGGGTTGACTCAGCCTGTCTTCCTTCCCAGGTCGACAAAATGAGTGCCAGCTTACTGGTAAACAGGGACACTGCATCAGTGGCGCAGTCGTGCTCCTAACAATGATGCAATCAGCAGCCACAGGTTGCATACTGAATAATAATAATGATAATGACAAAAGAAAGTAAACTTTATTATTACACACTTTTATTATTACACACTTTTATTATTACACACTTTTATTATTACACACTATTATTATTTTTACGCACTTTTATTATTTTTACGCACTTTTATTATTACGCACTTTTATTATTACGCACTGTCATTATTACACACTATTATTATTACGCACTATTATTATTATTACGCACTTTTATTATTACGCACTTTTATTGTTACTCACTTTCATTATTATGCACTTTCATTATTACACACTTTCATTATTATTTATTACGCAGTTTCATTATTACGCGCTTTCATTATTACGCACTTTTATTATTATGCACTTTCATTATTACACACTTTCATTATTACGCACTTTCATTATTACGCGCTTTCATTATTACGCTCTTTCATTATTACGCACTTTCATTATTACGCACTTTCATTATTACGCACTTTCATTATTACGCACTTTTATTATTACGCACTTTTATTATTACACACTTTTATTTAACTTCATTTGAACTTTGTTTGTTTGTCCCGTTTCAAATCTTTGAGCCATTTGTTTTCTAGGTTTCATACGTCCTAGAGAGCTGAAATTTGGCCCACCGGCCTCTTTTCTGGTACATTTTCTTTTATCAAAATTTAATTTAAAAAATGAATTTAAAAAAAAAAGGTTTAAAATGTTTTTAAAAATATAAAGGTTTGTAGCCCTAAAACATGTTTTGTTTTTTCATTTAATTTTTTTAATGTTCTTAACTCTTATTTATGAAAATAAATAGCACAAAAGCATTGCATAAACATGTTAATTTAGGTTCCACTTTGGCCAAATTTTAAAGCTGAAGTCCCTAATCCCATTTTTCCCATTACCCCTATGTTTGTGGATTTGTGGTTCACTGGGAATTTGAAGAATGTAACCCCCCAAACGTCAAGGCCCTCCTGTATATAATTGAACCCTACATGGGGTATCGTGTTCCATGAACTCTTGTTGTTCTAGTTGTTTATGATTTGATGGTGGTAAACCTTGAAAAGTTTCCTTTAAATATCCATGTTTTCTGTGCATCACTTCAGTGTTTGTTGCTTCATTAACTGTATCACAGTTTGGCAGAACTTTTCAGACATGTGGGATGAATTCTAGGAATAGAGTACACTTCCACATGTTGTTTTAACCTCCGTGTTTATGACACTACAGTTCTCCCCAGATATAGATTAATGGCTACGTAAAGAAGAATCAAATTACACGTAGGTGACAGTCCAACAGTCGAAAAAATTGGGCACAAACGTCCAAAAGAAAACAACCACAACCAGGCAATTAGAGTTAAGGGATGGATTTAAACACCATCGCTTGATCATCACAAATCGCTTTTACCATCTTGACATACAAGGGGTGCTTGGTTGCTCGAGGTTTGCTATTAATAGGAAAGCTTGGCTGACTCAGTGCTTGCTCAGAACATGCTGATTCTCTGCAGGAGTTTTTAAATTAATTATTATTTCGTGTGGCGTTGACTTTGAAGGTGTCGGACAGGCAAGTTCAGGTGTGCAGGACAGGTGTTTAAATAATGTATTCTGGTTAGCTGAATCGCTGTAAGGTGTGGTTGGAAGTGTTTGGAGAGCTTTTGATTCATTGTTTACAGTTCTGTTTTTTCATTGAATTGTCTGCATTTTTGGACACCGTTCATATTTGAGATTTCTTTTTGTGTTGTACTGTATATAGATGATGACCATTTTTATAGTTCTTTTGCATTTTTTCGTCAATGTTGTGTTATTATCTTGGGATACTGTGGAAGTTGTATAATACTTGTTGCATGGTTTGCATGGTGTTTGTCAATCTCTGTTGTTTTTGCCTTAATTGTGCCAATTTGTACATTTAGCTTTTGTTTCTTAAGTCTGCTATATAGCTCGCAAACTTCTGTGATACTTAATTTAATTTTTTTTTTAAAGCCCCAATCCTTTTAAGAGGTGTTTGATCCTGCAATCGCAGTTTCGTAAGGCATGTGATGTAATTTTTTCTGGGATTCTCCCATGATTAGGACAAGGATTAGAATTTATGAACAGAGCAATAGATGTCAATCTATGGCTGGTAGAATGGTGTATGGAAAAACATTTTGCATTTAAGAGGCAGTTTGAATCATTTGGGGCCAAAGGGAGTGTTTCCAGAATGGTGGATATATGCTAAGTATAAAGGGTGCAGCAAGGTTTGCAGTGGGAATTGAGGGAGGAATTCAGGCTTGTTTAGGTTAGGGGAGGATATTAAGGAAGTAATTGATGATATAATTGTGATTGGTAAGGCCAGGCAGCAAAATATAATTTCAGGAAGGGAAAAGTTTAATATATTCTATACCAATGGCATGAGTTTAAATAATAAGATGGAAGAGCTTGAGCCAAAGTAGGTGACGAGGAGTACAATATAGTTACAGGAAGTGAGACATGGTTTAATGAGGAGAGTAACTGAAGTACAGGATTAGAAGGCTCCAAGGTGTATTGGTGTGACAGGAAGGATAAAATAGGAGGAGGTGTAGCAATCTCAGTGAATGATGGAAAACAAATCCAACGGAAGGAAATCTCATTGCCTTTCACAAAGCCCGAAACAAGTGTGTGTCCACCCTCAGGAGAGCCAGGAAACAATACCTCTCCATTCTCAAGACCGAACTCTCTTATCTGTCTCCCTCTTCCAAATCCTGGTGGCGTCTGGTCAAATCTGTTTCTGGTGTTTGTTCCCCCTCCATCCCCTCCCTCACCTCAAACGGCTACACAGCTGACTCCGCACGTGAAAAAGCTGAATGCCTCAACTCTGTGTTTGCCTCTAAATTTTGTGTCCCAAACCCATCCCTCTCTGTACCCACCGTACCCAGTCATACCCAGCTGCTCCTGGACTCTGTGTCCTTTCCTCCTGACAAGGTGGAAAAGTTTCTGTCAACCCTCGACTCTGATTCCGCAACTGGACCTGACGGCATCAGCCCACGGGTCCTAAAATCCTGTTCTTCCGCTCTTTCACTCCCCCTCTCTCTGTTCTCGTCACCCTCTCTTTTGCTCAAGGTCATCTGCGATCTGCTTGGAAATCAGCCAACATCACCGCTTTGCACAAAAAAGGTGCAAAAACAGATCCTAGCAACTACAGACCAATCAGCCTTCTCCCAATTATCAGCAAAGTCATGGAATCCATCATTGCTTCGGATATGAAATCTTTCCTCTTCTCCAATGGCTTGATCTCTGATCATCAATTTGGTTTCAGACCAGGTCACTCTACTCTGGACATGCTGCTTCTGCTTTCTCAACAATGGATGGAGGTCCTCAATGCCAAACAGGAAATTAGAGCCGTCTCCCTTGACATATCACGTGCCTTCGATACGGTCTGGCACCCCGCTGTGCTCACCAAACTCTCCTCCTTTGGTATCCATGGAAATCTCCACGCATGGCTGGCGGACTTCCTCTCTAGTCGTAGTCAATGTGTGGCCCTGAATGGGTTTCTCTCATCTCCTCTTCCTGTTCAGGCTGGAGTTCCCCAAGGCAGTGTTCTGGGCCCTATACTTTTTCTGGTCTTCATCAATGATCTCTCTGACTCTCTTGAAAAGCCTCTCTGTCTCTTTGCTGATGACTCTACTCTCTGTCGCTCCATTCCTCATCCCTCAGATCGGCAGGCTGCAGCCTCCTCACTCTCTGCATACCTGGACAAAATCACAGACTGGGCAAACAAGTGGAACATGTCTTTCAATCCTGACAAATCTCACACTGTTACGATGTCTCTCCGAAAAGACTGACTGGACAACCCTCCCATCCACTTTCTGAATAATCCTCTCCAATAAGTTCTGTCACTCAAGCTTTTGGGTCTCACTGTCTGCCATGATCTTTCCTGGGAAAACCACATTTCTAACCTGGCCTCCAAAGCCAGTCGCCGACTGGGCATCCTCCGTCGTGTGAAGTCCTTCCTTGGCACACCCGAGCTCCTCACCACATACAAGGCTTTCATCCGCAGCTCAATGGAATACTGCTCTCCCCTCTGGGCTGGTGCTCCTGCCTCACACCTAGCTCGTCTTCACGCTGTTGAAACCAAAGCGTTCAGAATCATTGGAATCTCCTGCGATGAAGCTAACTCCGAGGGCCTTTCACTCACTCACCGCAGGCAGGTTGGTGGTCTTTCCGTCTTCTACCGACTCCTCTCCGGCCTTGCCGCAGCTCTCTCTGGGCTCTGTCCCCCAAATATTCCTACAGGTCGCACAAGATCTGCCTGCAACCCTCTTATGGTTAAACTGCCAAAATCAAGACTCTCTGCTCACCTTCACTCCCTCATTCCTCTTTTCTCCCGCCTCTGGAACAAACTCCCTCACTCTCTTCAATTCCACTCCTCCCTCCAGGTCTTTAAAACAGCTGTTCGCCACCATCTCTTGTCTTCCCCCATCCAAAACCTTGATCTTTTCTACCCCCGCTAATTTCACCCCAAATCCAATTTTTTTGAAATCCCAACTTCTTTCCTGGAAGTCCTTGGTGTCCTTGTGTTTTATACTTCTCCCACCCCCCCCCCTCTTCCCACGCCTCCTCCCCCCAAGCCCTCTCCCTCCCACACATCTCCCGATGTCCCTGCTCTCAAATGTTGTGTTTGTGTGCTTCCCCTTCTCTCCCCATCTTGACTACCGCTCCCTCTTTTTATCTATTTTGTTTGTCTGTTTGATTTGTTTGTGTGATAAATGTTAGCTCTTTCACGAGCCTCGATTCTGTATACAAAAAAAAACAAAAAATTGACAGCATTGCATAAAGAGATAGGGGAGACATTAAGGAGGGATCTAATGTAGAGGATTTCTGTATGGGTAGAGATTAGAGTTTGTAAAAACAGTAAGATACTGTTGGGATGCTTTTATAGGGCTCCTGGTGTGAGGGAAGAGAAGGAAGAATGAGTACATGAATAATTAATAAAGACATGTGGTAAGGGAAGAGTATTGATTATGTGGGATTTTAACCTGCCAGTGATAGATTTGGTCCAGGAACAGGGAAATGGCAGAGGAGATGAAGATTTTCTAGATTTAGTCCAGGATTGCTTTTTAACCCAGTTTGTAGATCGGCCCACTAGGGGGAGTGCAGTGTTAGACCTCCTTTTAAGTAACGATCCCAATATGGTGGAGGAGGTGGAGGCAGGGGAGCATTTAGGATCACGTGACCATAACATAGAGTGTGCAAGGATTCTGTTAAGAGTTAGAGTTTGTGATATTGGAGTAACACTATTAGATTTTAGGAAAGGAAACCTTGAGGGTATGGATGATGTAAGTAGAGAGATGGGTGATGTAAATTGGGAGAAGCTAACAAGAGGACAATGAGCATCAGAGAAATAGGTAACCTCAAGGAGCAAATGTGTAGAGTGCAGTACTGTGTAGGATTAATCATATGCAAGTTAAGAAAACAACTTTTGATTTTGATTTTGATGTACTATACTCTTTACAGAATGTAGTTTCTTCGTAACGGTTATACTGAATGGTTTTCCAGTATCTTCCCAGCGTTGTTTATCCATGCTCTATCCTTTATAAATGGCAAGCATCAAGCAAGGAAGCAAGCGTCAAGTACCATTTTATAAGTATTAGGTATGACTTGGATGGGGTTTGAACCACCGACCTCTCACACTCAGAGGGTACGCTCTAACCATTATGCCACCAAGGAGTATGAATAAGAAGGACATCGCTAAGAATATTATGCATAATATCAAGGCGTTATTTGAGTATCTAAGGGTTGCATGGTTTGCATCGTGTTTGTCAATCTCTGTTATTTTTGCCTTAATTGTGCCAATTTGTACATTTAGCTTTTGTTTCTTAAGTCTGCTATATAGCTCGCAAACTTCTGTGATACTTAATTTTAAAAATTTTTTAAAGCCCCAATCCTTTTAAGAGGTGTTTGATCCTGCAATCTCAGTTTCGTAAGGCATGTGATGTAATTTTTTCTGGGATTCTCCCATGATTAGGACAAGGATTAGAATTTATGAACAGAGCAATAGATGTCAATCTATGGCTGGTAGAATGGTGTATGGAAAAACATTTTGCATTTAAGAGGCAGTTTGAATCATTTGGGGCCAAAGGGAGTGTTTCCAGAATGGTGGATATATGCTAAGTATAAAGGGTGCAGCAAGGTTTGCAGTGGGAATTGAGGGAGGAATTCAGGCTTGTTTAGGTTAGAGGAGGGTGGGGAGGATATTAAGGAAGTAATTGATGATATAATTGTGATTGGTAAGGCCAGGCAGCAAAATATAATTTCAGGAAGGGAAAAGTTTAACATATTCTATACCAATGGCATGAGTTTAAATAATAAGATGGAAGAGCTTGAGCCAAAGTAGGTGACGAGGAGTACAATATAGTTACAGGAAGTGAGACATGGTTTAATGAGGAGAGTAACTGAAGTACAGGATTAGAAGGCTCCAAGGTGTATTGGTGTGACAGGAAGGATAAAATAGGATATATGCTATGAATAAGGTTAAGCCAAGTGTGGGCCCGTTGAGGAATAGCACAGGGAGAGTGGTTGGTGAGGAAAGCGAGATGGCAGGCTTATTAAACAGGTATTTTGCTTCAACAGTTACACAAGGACAGGCAGGATAATTTCCAATCGTTGAGAGTATCTATCAAGGCGGTGATGAAGGGCTTTTCCAGAAGATGGAGGTGGAGTGGAGGACGTAAAGGAACAGCTGGGAAATCTAAGAGTAGATAAAGCTCCGGGACCAAATAATATTCACTCGAGAGTACTGAAGGAGTTGGCTGAGCAGGTAAGCGAGATAGATGTTAACAGATATCTTTAATGGCTCACTGGTGTCAGGACAGGTACCGGAGGATTGGAGAGTAGCAAATGGAACCGTTATTTAAGAAAGGATCCAAAGAATAATTAGAGAACTACAGACCTGTTAGTTTGGCTTCAGTTGTGGGGAAAGTGTTGGAAGCATTAATTAGGGAGCAGAAAAATAAGAAGACCACTCATTTTGCATTTTGAGATGCATAGGGCAGCTGAAGCAGTTTCCTCGGTTATTGGGCACAATCCTGGACAAGTTGCCACTCCAATGCAAAATACTTGAATGTCAAAAATACAAAATACAGCAGAAACAGTAGACAAGTTTAAATTGGGATTAGATAGGTACCTGGAAGTATTGGAGATATAAAGGTATAGGGATATTTGCAGGACTGTTAGGTAGCTTGGGTATGAATGGGTGATTGTGTGCTTCTGTGTGGAGTGCCGTGCCTGTTCGGGTCTTGTCAAGGGGGTAGTGTGTTGTCGGTGTTGTATTTTCTTCACCGTATTAATAATAACTACAACATCACTTGGTAGAGCACATACCTCTGCCAGGTATGTGTGGTCAGTTTATGTTTTGGATCCCACTGATAGGATGGATCTGGATCTGGACCTTAACCAAAATCTAATTGGCTTATTCTTGTCATTTACCCATCTCTTCTACCAAGTTTTGTCATAAGTCATCCACAACCTTTAAAAATATCTTGCTATATATCGTTTTGGGCTGTATCACTCAATGGTGAAGAATCACTTACAAAATTAAAACGTTCTCATATCCGGATCCGGATTCAGATCTTCACCAAAATCGAATCGATTTGTCCTTGTCACAAACCCAACCTGTCCATTAGGTTTCATCCTAATCCGCCCATAACTTTTTGAGATATCCTGCTATGTATCGGTTTTTGCTCTATCACTCAATGGTGAAGAATCGCTTTTAAAAATTCTATTAGCCGGATCTGGTTCCGGATCTTTACCAAAATCGAATAATTTCGTCCATGTCACTCACCAAACTCTCTACCACATTTCGTCCAAATCTGTCCACAACCTTGTGAGATATCCTGTTCACAAACAAACAAACAGACAGGGGTAAGGGTGACAACATGACCTCCATCGACCTTCGGTGGTAGAGGTAAAAATATCAATTCCACATTTTAATTTTTAACAGCCTTATGATATTTCTGAGCCTGCCAGACTTTTCTCCTCCCCTCTCCTCTCCCATGCCCCAATGTAATTAAATCATTAGCTTCACGGATTTATTGAATCTGGTGTTGGTATAATGTAATGTACCCAACCTGTCCACCAGGTGTCGTCAGGAGGGCCGAATGGCCTCCTCCTGCGTCAAATTTCCTATTTCATTATTAAATGCTGGACGGAATGAGTTGGAATACTTTGTGTGTGCCCGGTAAGATTTCAGGGTTTAAATTTTTTTTGTACTGTCCTGTCCGATTTTCTTAAGAAATTTGCGATGATCTTCCACGTTTGTTTTCTCTGTACAACAGGCCTTGGCTTTGCAAGTACAGTTAAAATATATTTTCTTGGTGTGCTGTGAACTAGTTAGTTGACCCTTCAGATTCTAGTTGTGAAGCATTGTTTTTATGTTGACCTATAAGCCAATATTATATGTTCATTGCATTATCTAGGCTCATTGGAAGAATGAGGTGACAGAAGGTAAAAAGGCAACGCACTGACAGTCTGGCAACAGTTCGACACAACAAGCAGGAAACAGAAAAAAAGGATAGAGAGGAGGGGAAGAAATACAGTAACCTGAAAGTTGGAAGGTTGAGCACGATTTGTTCAATGGGGGTCGAAAAGATCATGGATAGGGATGCGGCATGACATGATGGTGCACCCCCTACATCACATTGGCATGCTCTTCCTCTTCCACAGCTTCAAATATGCCATTCTTCCCTTTTCTGGAAATTGATGCATTTCCTGATACAGCATTTACTTTGTATGCCATTTTCAGTTTTTCTCAATACTGTAATAACCTATTGTTCATAAAAGCAGGTGGTACTTCAGAGTGTAAAAGGAATCTGAGGACTTTGTGGAGAAGGGAGATTCGGCAGCATGACTCGGGATATTCGGGCAGAAGATGACTTGCCTGACAGTGCAGCTGCTTTGGATTTCTATAAGAAGTATGACCCAAAGGAAATAATTGGCCGGTGAGTGTTTTGCACATTATTTATTATTATTATTTTTGTGGCTCGTGGTGGAATGTCTTACTTTTACTTGTGATGCCTTGTACATAAACATAGGGTTTCTTATAAAACATGTTTTTGTTTTTGTTTTTATACCTCCGGCGACTTTGTCGGTGGAGGCATTATGTTTTCGGGTTGTACGCCCGGCCATCCGTACAGGCTAAACCTCGTTTTTCTCAGCAACCATATGTCCGATTGAGACAAAACTTTCAGGGTAGGAGTGACACACATGCAGAATGTTTCTATGATAATTGTGACGTCGTAGGTCACGTGGTATGGTAGCCATCTTGGATTAAAAGCAAATAATGAAAATTTTATTTCTCGGAAACCGCTGAATGGAAAAATTTGAAACTTGGCACATTGTCAAGTACTCCCAATGGGGAACAAAAGCATGATAATGATGACATCATAGGTTAAGTGGTATACCAGCCAAAAATGTTTTAATTGCATTCCTTATCCTAAAAATCTGAAATTGCATGCACATGATCTATGACCCATTTGTATTGAAATATTAAATTTATGACCATCAGTCACATGGTTTGGCAGCCATATTGGATTGAAGGAAAATATTAAATCATTATATCTCTGAAACCGCTCACCCTATCGATGCGAAATTTTACAAATATCATCCAACAGCACTGTTGCATATAGTTTGAAAATGATGATTTCATAGGTCTCGTGGTTTGGCAGCCACTTTGGATAGAAAAACGAACCTTATCCGATCAACACAAAACTTCACAAATGTGATCCCTTACCCATGCATATGCAGAGTGATGGCATCTACCCATTGTGGGACTATGTGGAGGCATATTGGCGACACAGTCGCATTGTTATAGTTTTATTTATGGTTTTATCAAATTTCTCTCTCCCTTTCCCCCTACTCCCACTTATTGGTACTGTTATCCTCTCTTGATTTATCCAGTAGGGTTTAAGGGTGAGAGGGATTTTGTCTAACTATAAAGTATTTTTTTGGGCCCTTTGTTTACAATGTAAATGATATGTCGGCTTTGTGCCACAAATTGCTTGTCCAACATGTCAATAATGCTGAATTTGTAACTGCTTCTTTGGATATGTCTGTGAGTGTATATATGTATATGATGTGTTACTGTTGCGATGGCTTGCCAACTTCACTCTTCAGGGAAATCCACTCCATGCTGATGACATCCAGTGAGATAGAAACGCATTTGGGTTGATTCTCTTGCCAAGGGAGTGAGGATTTGGGAGGAGATGAAGAGGGGGGAGGATGCAGAGGGATTGAGGCCTTCCAAAAAAAGGCTAACAAAGCCATGTGTATGTAGCTGACTAATACTGTGGGTAACATTGTAGCAGCTGACACTGCTTTTAGAAGTGAGTGGTTTTGTCTATGACAGCCTGCAATTAAAGACATAAGGTAGGTGCATGTGTGTTATGCATACGTGCATTGGTGCATGCACACTTGTCGGTTGTAGAATAATTTTGTATTCCTTTTGTTGGATGTAGAGGGGTGAGCAGCGTGGTTCGCCGATGCCTCAACAAACATACGGGTGTGGCGTATGCAGTGAAAATCATTGACATTACACCCGAGCGCCTTAACACACAGCAGCTCGAAGAGATCCAGACATCCACTGTCAAGGAAATCGATATCCTAAAGAAGGTCTCGGGCCATCCAAATGTCAGTGAGTAACAAGATATATGATGGAGGTGTATTGTATATTTTTGGAGTAGTGCAGTGTTGTCGTTATTTGATTTACGCGTGAGGCCTTTCGCTAGCAATTTTTTGTCAGAATAAAGTTGTTTACATAGTCATGAAACTATTTTCTTTTCTGCTTGTTTTACTTTGCAAAAACGCATTTTGCTCTTTGTACTTCCTATTTTATGTGTTTTCCAACTATGGCATTCATTGTATGTGTATCACAGCTTTTGCTGTTCTCAAGGTAAGAGAGAAAAGGTTTTGTAGTTTGACACAACCTTGTGGATTTTGTATCTTTTTTTTCAACATTTTCTCCTCTTCTTGATATCTGAGGCTCTTTTTTGTATTTTTGTTTTCAGTTGCCCTCATTGACTGCTACCAATCAAACACTTTTATCTTCTTGATCTTTGATTTGTAAGTATGTCTTATTTTAATGGATTTGGTGTAATGAAATCAAAGCTTTTTGCACACATTTGTCCCTCTTCCCACCTGTGATATTGCCTTCCTGCATCTATCCAACCATTTTCCTTCCTCCACTGCATCATTCTTCAAGGCCGCAGGTCATTTTCATGTCCTTTAATTTCTGTTTGCGATCCTTTAATTTTCCCCCACTAAACACCCTTCCATTTCTTCCATATCCCATTGTATTCTCTGTTGACTGTCTGCTTGTTCAATTTTCTTTCTGAGGCAGTTAAAACACCCTCATACTGTGCCATGACTGTAACTCCGAGAACCTTGACTTTGTATTAAAATATATTTTGGAATGGATTTTGTGTAATACCTTTTTATGTCATCTGACGTTTTTATCTGCAGAATGAAGAGAGGAGAACTGTTTGATTACCTCACGGAAAAAGTGACTTTGAGTGAAAAGGAGTCGAGGTGAGACATTGTTTAATTCAAATTTTGTAAGTAGAGGTTTTGTGAATATTTGTCAATTTTCTTTCAAGATGACATGTGGATTAGGAATGGAGAATGATTGGGAGGGAGTTGGGTGGTTGTTGTTGTTGCATGGCCCTGGACAGTTCTTTCGAACAAGCCCACGGCACGGAGACAGTCAATTGATCTCCCAGGGGTAACCCAGAGATCTCTCCCATCCGAGATTGTGTACCCCACCTTCATGAGGTCAGGGCCACAACAGAGTTAAAAAGGAAGGGAGAGAGAAGAGAAGAGACGAGGAACCATGTCAATGTCAGGTCCATGGGGACCGATCGACACTGACTGTGACCTCGTGCTTTGACAAATCCAGGCAGCAGGGAAGAATGTGGAAGATTTGGCTACATATTTGCGTTGGGGGTACAACCACCATGAAGAGGCATCCCCAATAGTTGCTGGTAGTTGGGTGGAAGGGAATTTAAAGTCCTTTGTTCTACCTTGATGATGAATGATATTACAATTTTCATTGCCCTGTCACTGTTTGTTGATCTTCTCTCACACCTCCTTTCTCCTGCATAATTCTTAGCTATTTTGTGTTGGACTCAATATCTTTTTTTCATGTAAGATTTCTTTCACAAAAAACATTAGGAGAAAAATAAGTTTTTATTGCAAGAGGTAAGTATGCACATAATACTTGGAGACTATATATATATATATATATATATATATATATATGTATATATATATATATTATATATATATATATATATATATATATATATATATATATATATATATATTGTTACGGTCCGCGGTTAAGGATGTTGTTTGCCGAGCGGAGGCACCGCGGCCTAACAGTTTCCCCGATTCACCCGATTCACCCGACGTTGGCCGTATCGCGCCACAGCTATTCAATATGGAAAAGACAAAGACGACAGATGTGAAGAAAAGGAATAAGAAGACGAAACAAAGGTTGAAAATACTACTAAATTTATTTGCTATGTACAGGCTCAAAGAAACCAAGGAGGAGGAAAGATAATAAAATAATATACAGAAGCTTTGTAGAGACACAGTGAAAATCACTAGCTTATCTAAACAGACTTAATTAATACCCAGGACAGAACAAACGAAGACGACTCACACGGGGAATGATGATAGGAATGGCAGGTGGATGTTTTGAGGGAGAGGGAGGTCCAACGGGTCCTGCAGCACGATCGGCGCGTTGGGCAGCCGCCGTTCCTGCGCGGCCCTGCTCCAAACTGCCGTCCAGGCCCCAAGCGGCTGTTGAGTGTTGTTGCTGCTGTGGACGCTGCTGCTGGCGAGCAAGGCGACGAATAGCAGGCTTTGTGCTTCCCTGGATGATCTCCTTTGAACAAGAATCGCTGCTGGATGATCTCTTCTCTTGGACAAGAATCGCTGCTGGATGATCTCCCTTCTCTCTCTTTGACCTCACAACCCAGCTCTCTCTTGGACCCTTTTACTCAGCTCTCCTCTGACGACCCAGCTCTTTTCTTTGCACCTCACCACGCAGCTCTCTCTCTTGGACCCTTTTACTCAGCTCTCCTCTGATGACCCAGCTCTTTTCTTTGCACCTCACCACGCGGCTCAGCCCTGGTCACTCTTGCGCGCGCGCTTTTATAGCGCCTCCGGCGATTAAGCCGCCGGCCTTCAGGACACGCCCATCGGTGTGCTCACCTCGGCCATGGTTGGTCGCGCGACCCTCTGGCTCCGCCCTTGATGACGACGGGCGGGCACGCCTTTCTTCCCCAACCCAAGCACATGTTCAATGGCGGCAATTGTAGTTGGCAATGCGAATGGCAATTGACGAAAGGGGAAATGGAGGTTTTGGGAATGGGAATGAAGGATGAAGGGAATCTATCTTTTTCACTTGGTACAATGGAGTGTCATTCTAATGGAAGACAAGGCCTTACCCTAAAACACATAATAAGGATATAAACTACTGAACAAGGGTATTATAGTGTCCTTCAATGGATGCTTTATGGAATTAACTACCGGGATGCCCTTTTAACCTTTACACAACACTGGAGGCAGGAGGGGCCAGACTCAAGCAATAATTCATAACAATTTCCAATACGATACAACACAATAAAAAAAATACAATCCTCATATCCGCAACAATATATATATATATATATATATATATATATATATATATATATATATATATATATATATATATACACAGTGAAACCTTGACCTACGAGTGCACCAACTTACGAGTTTTCCGAGATACGAGCCGTCGCTCGGGCGGTTTTTTGCTTTGAGATGCGAGCCGAGATCTGAGTTACGAGCTTACGCCACCCGCCACCAGGTGGGTTCCGGTCACGTGGTTATCTTGCCGTGCAAGCATCTCTGCCGTATATCGCTGCTGCTTTGTTTTTGCATTTTGGTTATTTTGGAAAATTTCTTAGTTTTAACCATGGGTCCTAAGAAATTGAGTGCCAAGGGCAGTACTGAGAAGAAGAAGAGGATGATGTGCTTGGATATAAAACACGCAATCGTCGAAAAACATGAGCGAGGTGTGCGTGTTGTCGACTTGGTGAGGCAGTACGATCGTAGTACTTCTACGATATGTACGATTTTGAAGCAGAAGGAGTCGATAAAGGCTATAACACCAGCCAAGGGCGTTACGATTATTTCAAAGCTCCGGACCTCTATCCATGAAGAGATGGAGAAGTTGTTGTTTGTGTGGTTGACGGAGAAGCAGCTCGCAGGAGATACCGTGACCGAGAGCATCATGTGTGAGAAGGCCCGAGACATTTACGGGGATTTGGTGCAGCAGACGGCGGGAACATCAACGGACAAGGCATCGGAAGTCATTCAAAGCCAGTCGGGGATGGTTTGATAATTTTAAGAAGAGGACCGGCATTCACTCCGTCGTCAGGCATGGTGAGGCAGCAAGCTCGGATGTGAAGGCAGCTGAAGATTTTATTATAACTTTTGCCGAACTGATAGAAGCCGAAGGATACATCCCCCAGCAAATCTTCAACTGTGACGAGACAGGGCTCTTATGAAAAAAGATGCCGAGGAGGACGTATATAACGGCAGAGGAGAAGAGCATGCCAGGCCACAACTTGTTCAGAGTGCCGGCGATAGCTCGCCTTCTCTTTGTGGAAAACACGGTGAGATCCTTAACATCCAACAACTAATGGGACGCAAACGGGGCGCCCAGTTTAGCGGTACACACATTGATGAATCACCCTGCCTGTGATTCACCCATGACAGGTTATAGCTGGGTCGGGATTCAAACCCAGGCTGGACAGTTTAGAGTCAAGTGTGCGTACCTCCAGTCCAGGCCATCCTGCCAACTTGTATGCTGCATACAGGTGAAATATAAAGCGCGAGATATTTTTATATATACTGTATATTTAAAAAAAAATTGGTGTGGTTTTTGGCGGGCTGGAACGGATTAATAGCATTTCAATGCATTTTAATGGGGAAATTTAATTTGAGAAACGAGCAAATTGAGTTACGAGCTCGGTCACAGAACGAATTAAACTCGGAAGTCAAGGTTTCACTGTATATATATATATATATATATATACATACATACATACATACATACACACACACACACACACACACACACACACACACACACACACACACATACACACATACATACATATATATATATATATATATATATATATATATATATATATATATATATATATATATATATATATATATATATATATATGTCGGAACTGGATTTAGAACTTGGGACTCAGAAGACTCAGAGAAAGGAGCAACGGATATATTTATTAGAACTCGTTTACACAAGCTTGCGGACAGCAAGGTGTCGCAGGAGGTTCACATAAAATGACCAACACTACAACAAGATGCTCTGAAATAATTCGATTAAAACTTGCTTTATATAAGGAATATCGGGTGTGGTTTTAGCTCACAAGATACAGAGACAGAATGGGCTCATTGGCCCTCCCACCATAGTCCCATCCTGTTGTTCAGTTAGTTAGAGGAAGCTCATCCAAGGCTACTCATAGGTTAGCTCAGATAAGGAGATGGTCAGCCATATGTGGCAACATGTTTACAACTTTCTGTATAGAGACCTTGGTTGGGAAAGTACAAAAGGAGGGAACACTCATAAATGTGTCAGCCCACAGGATATTGGCAAAGTTATGAAGGAGGCTGAGAGATAGCAGCTGCAACCAAGGCCAGGAAGGGGAACAAGAGATTGTGCCCACACAGGCCAAGAGCTCACAAGCACAGAACTCCTTATTAGGATATTACACATCCTCAATGCACAAGAAAGGACTAAGTATTATAAAAGAGTACAGCAATCAGTCAAAACAAAACATATAATTGGTTATACTTGGTAATTGGTAAAGCAGCAAGAATTAACAAAGGGGGAGGGGCATAATAGCTCCCTACATACCGCCCTTTTGGATCTAAGATACAAAGTTATCTACGAGCCAATCAAAGGCCTTTATTTCAAACAAAGCAGAAACAAATCAAATCAGGAAAGTCATTCAACATATCACGCGAAGGCAGCCCAGTGAGCATGTCCCGTACCCAAAGTACCACACATAGCACTCAGCAGGATGATTCGCGTCTGTATGTGAGTATGCAAGGTAAGTCCGTAAAAGCAGGGTGATCAAATGGCATAAAAAATCCTCCAAGAGAGGTGAGATAGACAGTGTAAAAGGTTCACTAAACATACCACGCGGATGCAGCCCAGTGAGCATGTCCCGTACCCGAAGTACCACACATAGCACTCAGCAGGATGATCCGCGGGTATGTGGGTGTAAGTGGGTGTTTGTGGGTGTATGATGTAAGTCAGGTGTAGATGGGTGTATGAGGTGAGACCGTAGAGGCATGAAGATCGAATAGCGCGTCAAATCCACAACGAAGACCTCTGGTTCCGCCGGGGTCCACACCCAGGAAGATCTCCCGACCCACCCTTGGTCCACAGAGGTGCGGCCAGGACTCCTCCCCGACTGGAGCTCGCCCAGGCTTCCCCAGGTGAAATCCTTGGAGATCTTCAGCGCTCAATCGATATTCATGTTCATGAGGTCTCTTACATGCTGGTGATCTGGGGAAGACACAACATCATCAGTATCAGGTGGCTTAAACCTATGGCCATAAAACAAAGCATAACGGTCCAAAGGAGGGAGAGCAACTTCCTTTGGGTCAAAGTCGAGATCGTCCGAGGCGATGCTGCTTCCACCGCTGTTATCCATGGACGAATCTCCAAAACAATCAGATTCGGAACTCAGAGTATCTCCAATGTTGAGTTCCTCACCATCCAGGCTTGGGTGTGCAGTTGGGTCCAAATCCAGGATTGGGTCAGTGACGTTTGACTCACTGTGAGCTTGTGAGACATAAAGGTGAGCTCGTGAAACATAAAGAGGCAAAGCCTGCATTGAGACATAATCATCAGTCGGGGACCCTTGCAAGTGGCCCACATCATCATTAGTAACATTATTCTCAGGTGGCATAGGCCTGCGGTGTAGGCGGGCAGCAACAGTCATAGCCTTACACATCGAGAAAAAATGAGAAGTCTCCCTTAGGTACTTTTTTACGTCTGCATGCGACATGTTGGTGTCCAGAGTAATCGGCGTCCTGGCAGCCTGAAATGCTCTGAGGTCCGCAAATGTGTAATCAAAATCATTATCAGTAATAT
Source organism: Myxine glutinosa (assembly GCF_964187855.1). Taxonomy (NCBI): domain Eukaryota; kingdom Metazoa; phylum Chordata; class Myxini; order Myxiniformes; family Myxinidae; genus Myxine; species Myxine glutinosa. Next base: position 105,581,419 of record NC_136266.1, read on the forward strand.
CAACAATGGAAGAACAATCTTCGGAAGCGGAGATCTCATTGTCGCGGCCCAGTGACTCGTTCGGGTCGTCGTTCCAGGATCCGCGATCTGCAGTCACGTCGACGGCCGGAGTGTCATCTGGACCCGTGATCAGCTTATCGATCATCACCATGGCCTTTTCTGTTGTCGTCTTCAGTGTCCATCCTGTGGTAAACTTTCTCACACACGCAAGGACTAAAGCCTTGATTATTACACAACTAACCACGATTCCAAGGACTATTGCCAAGGCGGTCAATACCCACTTTACTATCGTACCTGTCCACCCTTTAAACCAGTCAGTAAGCCACTGGTGGGAGGCTTCTCGATCCATTCGATCCCTTGTCAATATATGAGCACTTTCCCTTAACCTTATAGTAGCAGCACTGACCCCCTGTGAAGGATCAGGAATAAAAGTACAACATCTACCCTCAATTATCCCACATACCCCTCCTCGTTCTGCCAGTAGCATATCTAACGCAACCCTATTTTGCATAACCATTGTACGCAGGTGGACAACTGTGTCCAACATTTCGTCATGTGCTGTAGCGGTGGCGTTGGCCACACTTTCTAAGATTAACGCAATTTTGTCAATGCGGTAACTGCTCATGACCGTCCCAGCCCATGGGAAGAAGAAACTAACGGCCTTCTCCCAATCAGCGCCGTGTAAGGTGGTGGTACCGTCGTCGTGCCAATAGGTGCTTCGTTGTGTCCTTATGAGTGCAGGGGTATTATGCAAGTGTTGTCGCATTTCCATTTCTGGGAAAACTGATCCTAAATAGCAAATACCTCCCCAATTATCAGGTAAATACGGGTAAGCTTTGTTCCCGCATACAAACAGGGTCCCGTGTGGAGCCACTAAATGAGTGGTCATGCAAGTGCGAAGGTCTGGGGTAGTGTTTGTTCCGTTTTCCCCTTCCCATGCCAACTGGAGGTGTGTGAGGTTATGTAGGGGCGAACTTGTAACATTCACTAACAGCCTGTGTTTCCCTTCCCTAGGGTCCGCGAGGAGGGTATCTCTACACACGGATTTGCCTACCATTATTTGGCCCTTTCCTTCTAAGCAAAGGGCCCCCCTGGTCCGTGTTACCATCGGCATGTTGTGTCCTATCCTTTGGTTGGCGGCTTTTCCTGCCGCCTCGTCCGCCCTTGCATTGCCCCGAGCAACGTCAGTGTCCGCCCTTTGATGGCCGCGACATTTGATCACCGCAATAGCGCGGGGAAGCAAAATGCTTTGGAGTAGCCCTTTCACTCCTACCATGCGCACCACAGTCCATATCCACCACAATTTACCTGTACCCTCTACCTATTTTAAACTACTATCCACGGGTATTCGTGAAGGGGGTCCATCTTTCCCAACCACTCCCTTCGCACCAGCCACTCCACGTTGTCCATAAACCTCTGAGACACACACAACCTGTCCATTTCACAGTGAGGTGGGGTGCAGATCAATTCTGAAATAACAAAGAGGGTTTTGTCTGAAATTCGTCTCATGAAAACCCATCCAAGAGTCCAGTGTGACAGACAGACAGACACAGACACTGTGACACACAGAAAACCCCAGGTACACATTCAAACCAGCTTGTCCCCAGATCCACAAATGTTCACTTTCTCCCATTACAATCCCCTTATTTCATTCCCTGTGCAAATTAAACCGACAGTTCAACCCAAGGTCGCAGCACGAGTCGGGCCTGGTGTGGGAGTGAACCAGATAAGACTTTGGCTGAAATGTCTGCTGGCCCGACCAAGCCTGTTTATTAGATTAAAGGAAACGCATTTTAAATGCAGTGAATTTTCTTCTAAAAAATGGCAAAATGAAATTGGACGTAGCTTTTTAAAGCACTTTTGACAATTTCCACCTTGGACTTTTGGTCCAACCACCACTTTTGGTTTTGGTCAAACTTTTGACTTTGTCCAATTTCCAGCTAACGTTAACCTTTAATTTAAACCAAATTGCAACTGAAGTTGCTTTCCTGAACCCAGGCAGTTACATACATCCCTGCTCACGCCACACAAGATGACAGGTGATCCACTTTCAACAGATACCACACTACACAGAAACCCTTGGCAATGCAACAACCAAACTCCCAAAACAACAACAACAAAACATCCAATCCACCTCAATGGCTCACTTAGCAGCTCATTGTGTCCCTGTCTATCTCTTCTTGCATCTACACTGTTCACAGCAAGTCCAATTCATCCATCAAGCCACAACATATACCCAGAGTATATTGTTATGAATTTGGTAATGCAACATCTAGAGCTAGGTAGATCTGAATAGGTAGGTATTCGGCTGTCGTGACAGGGACTCTACATGTAATAAGTTATTGATGTTCAGGCGGTTGTCGGGGTAAGATGTATGAGTGTGGATCTACCTGGAGATTCGAGTGTTAAATAGTGAGGGATTAAAGGTAACGCCCCTGTGAGTATCACCTAGTAATCAAACCTTTGTCCTTTATGGCACTGCAAACCACATAAACATTAGTTAGGTCCTTAGCGCAACATTAAATAATCCCCTTTCCCTGACAAGGACTTCGTATTAAATTGACAGGAAACCAGGTCAAAAACACCGCCATGATTGGCCGCCACCGTGTACACCTCCAAAGGCCTACAAACCTGGCCGGCACGTGTTATGCCAGGACCGCAGGGTCGCGTAACGGGGGAGATGTCAGGAGTCGCGGGAGGCTTTGATTGGCTGAGGAGTGCGCAATGTGACGTCATCGGCCACCAATATAGGCGACGGTCGGACGCCATTTCAGGAGTTGAGTTGAGTTCGTGGCAGGCACTGCAGACGCAGGCAGGCACCAGAGAGTTGAGCGGTGGTGGAGAGTTGGAGAGGACACGCCATTCCAGTCGCAGTTCGAGTGCAGTTCGGGTTGTAGGGAGTCGCAGGAGACACACGAGAGCACACCCAGTTGGCACTGAGCAGTTCGTTGGCACTTGGCTGCCAGCACTCCCGCGTCGAGTTGAGTTGAGTTGAGTTGAGTTGAGTTGAGTTGAGTTGAGTTCGTGGCAGGCACTGGCAGACGCAGGCAGGCACCAGAGAGTTGAGCGGTGGTGGAGAGTTGGAGAGGACACGCCATTCCAGTCGCAGTTCGAGTGCAGTTCGGGTTGTAGGGAGTCGCAGGAGACACACGAGAGCACACCCAGTTGGCACTGGGCAGTTCGTTGGCACTTGGCTGCCAGCACTCCCGCGTCGTCGAGTCGAGTGGAGTTGAAAGGAGTCCTTCCTGTCCCTGGTCAAGTGGAGCCGCTGGCCTGCGTCGGACGCGTGGTGCTTGGAGCAAGGGGCCTCGTGGTGTGCGATCGGGCCGGAAGGAGCGGTGCTGGACACCAACAATACAAGACGACAAAGACAGATAAGCCCGATCTCCGCGTATATTTTGAACGACGGGACGTGTTATTTTCGTGATTAATCTCCCTCGTTTGTGTTTGCTGTCAGTCGTGTGGGGACGTCCCGATTTAGGTTTATTAGAATTATTAGATTTACCGGCGGGCTTTTTCACTGGCTTTACTTTTCCTAATAAACCCTTATATTACTTTTTGTACATAATATCTGAACGCAGTTTTCCTGGGTGTTTGATTTTAATAGATAAGGTTGCGGAGCCTTCGCTGCGCCCCGCCATTCCGCGCGTTGGTGTTGAACTTGAGTCCGCCATTGAGTGTTCGCCTCGGGAGTTAAAGTCTCGCAAATCGGTCATCCGTAACTGTGGTGTTAATCACGGTTACGCGACAAGTGGTGTCAGAAGTGTAGGATTTGAACCCGTCGGACAAATTTTTTTGTCCGCGGCGAGACATCGACACGGTCGGACAAATTTTTTTGTCCGCGGGGCGACATCGACACGGTCGGGCGTACATTGCGCCCGACGTTCGAACGCAAAATTGTTATAGGCGAGGCGGAGAAATTTAGTAATCAATTGGGCATACGGAGCGCGATATCGCGTCTTCGTCAAATTTCAATTGTGTTACTGGAATTATTAAAATAAATACGCGCGCGGGAAACAATCTTCCGGAAAGCGGATGTCGGAAATTGACGAGATGGAAGTACGCAGCGAGGCCTCCGTCAGCGTCGGGAGTGAGCCGGAAATGGGGGATAAGGAGGATAGCGTTGGAACTTTCCCCGCCGCTGGGACGGCCCCGATAGATCTCCAGACCATAGTAAATTTAATAAATGCTCAGAGGGCCGAGGATGAGCGAATCTTTGCAGTAATTCGGGGAGACATGAAGGCCCACTATGAACGACTGAATGAGCGATTGGGAAAATATATGGGAGACATGACACCACAGGGTGAGCGAAACCTGACAGAAATTCGGGGAATAAATGATAAAATTGAATCTGAAGAGGGGGAAGCTAGATTGGGAACAGGAGAGAGTACGGCCCATGCAGATGTGCACGGGGCTCAGGAGCCGGGAATGGCAAAATTGGGAATTGCACAGGGAATGGCAATTGAAGTAAATGGGGAGACCGCAGGTCCACAGGTGGATGGGGAATGTCCACAGGTGGATGGGGAATGTCCACAGGTGGATAGGGAATGTGTACAGGTAGAGGGGGAATGCCTGCAGGTAAACGTGGAGAGTCCACAGGTGAGCGGGGAAGGAAATTTGGAATGTGAGAGTTGTAATGGGGAATGTTTCCCACATTCTGGCCTGGTTGTTTATCGGGACCGTGTGGATGTCACAACACCCCAACCGGGGGATGAATTTGGAATTGTGCAGCACCAGGGCGGTGGTGCGGAGCAAGAGGGGGTAGAGTTTTTGGGGGTCCATGCGATAGAGCCGGACCGGGTATTTATTGGGGATATTGATCAAAGCCTGGCGGGGCCAGGAATGATTTGTAATGATGAGGATGATTTGATCCAGCGGCTGGAGACCTGTGACAGTCCCATGGAGGTAGAGCTTGTTCAGGCCCAAAGGAGTCTGGGGGAAGAGGTGAGTTGGTCCGAGGAGGTGGTTGGAATGACCGAGGGGACGCTCACTGTACACTGCTATTTGGAAACAGAGGCTCCAAAATTGGACAACCAGTTGGGGGAGTGTGTTGGCTCCGGGCTGGATTTGGATCTTGGAGGATCGGGAGATAGAGCTTCTGGAGATTTGGTCCCTGTAGGGAATTTGGATCAACTGCAGGGAGGGGCAGAACAACCGGTGGTAGAGGTTGTTCCCTGCAGCTGCGGTTTGGCAGTGGGAATGAAAATTTGTAAAATAAAATTTAAAATAAAATTACAATGGGAAATTGATTTGGAGCAGCCATGGTGGGGATTGGTCCCCGGGCTGCGGGATTTGGACATGGAGAGGTCATGGGTGATGGCCTCGGGCAAAAGTTGCCCCTTTCAAAATTTGGGTATGCCGGCCAGCTGGGGGGCTGTGATGGCGAGATTTGGACGTGGGGTCCAGCCTTGGGTGTCGAGGTACGACCTGGGTCCCACGGGGGGTCTGGTGGAGTGTGGCGTCCCTTGTCCGTCGGGGCGCCGTCCGAGCTGGTGGCTCGGGCCGGCAGGGTCACCGGACCCTGGTGGGGGTTAAGACCTCCAGGGAGGTCCGAGGTGGTTTCTCAAGCCTGGGATGGCAAATATTGAGGACCACTGGGGGGAGGTGTTGTGGGTCGCGCTTTGGTGGTGGCACCGCAGATGGCCAGCTTGGGCCTGATGTAGTGATCACCCGGGCATGCGACCTGACACCCTCTCCCTGAGACTTTGGGACAACTGGCATGTGATGACCTGCCATGCCGTGTTGGTCGATGGACGCGGGTCAAACCGAATGGACAGGGATGGAGATAGCCTGCCGGACAACCATTGGGGCATCTGTGGAACGTGATGGTGTGAGTGACCTTCCACAGATGCTCCGTTATGATTTATGGACTCTCGGGTTGGGAAGAGAGCCATGGGGATGTGAATCGGGAGATGTGTAACGCGCCGAGCATATGGGCCATGCTCGGCTGGCATGTGTATGGCAAAGCATCCTTCTTTGGTGAGGTGAGTGAAATGTGACAAATGGTTGGCATGGGTAATCTGTGGGTTAGATGGAAATTTAAGGGTGGATTTTGAAATGCCATGGTGGACACTGTACAGTGACGCCATTATTGATCCAGGTGTGTAGACCAAAGTGTTGGAGGCTGTGATGAAATTAATAGGGCAGCAAGACACAGCTTTCAACTGGTTGCGGGGGCAACTGTGCTGATATTTGGGACGCGGGATGATGGGGATGTAGTTGTGTAGCCTGAGGGTCAACGTGGTGCTGTGCGTGTCCGAGGTGTGTGGACCATGTCTTCTGGGTGGGTCTCCTGGTGGAGCATGGCTGTTGACTGGACCTTGGTGTGGTCAAGTGTGGGTGAGCACTGGGGGGGCTGCAGTTTTGTAGTCGGACTGGGGGATGATGGGGAGGTGCAGGGGATGTGGCTGTAGGGATGCCACGCACTGCGACCGTGCCCCCCAGGGCCGAGGTTGTGTGTGCGGTAGTGTGTGTTGTGGCAGCAAGTGCTCACCACATTGGCCAGCTGGGGCTGCTGCAGCTGTGTTCCTCGCAGGGGGGCCGAAGGATGGATGGTGGGTCGCACCCTTATGGACACTCATGGGCCATGTTGGCGTTTTGACTGCTCACCTTGTCCCGGTGACCCTTGCACGGTAGAGGTGCAGAGCTGTCGTGGCCACAGGTAGTTGTGTAGTGATGATCACCGTTGGATGCGGATCCACATACCTGCCAGTGTAGTGGGGACAAAAGAGAAATCTGGAAGGATTTGGTAGGCCCAATGTGAAATTTTGGGAATTGTATGGGTGGATGGCACCTTTGAACCTGACCAACCTGCAACTACCTGCACTTGAGGTGAGTGTTTTGAGGAGTACTGTCCCAGGCTTCAGGATTTGCTTTGGGAAATTGGGGACATGTAATTTGGAGTTGGGAGGTGAGAGCGAGTGATGACATGGCCGGTGAGGGGATGGAATGGGAGCCACAGTGTCTTGTGGGTGGCGTATGTTTTTGTATTGTGGTTACGTGTTTTGATGTGGTCGTGAGAGTGGAACCTGGAGAGTGTGTGATGATTATTGGAGATAATGAGGGGTGATAATTGTGCTTTTGGAAATGTGCTTTTGGGAAGATGTGATGGTTTAAATGTGAACTGGGGGAATTTCACATGTAGCAGGCCATGGCAAGCCTTGTAACACCTTTTACACCATCTATGGAATTGTACTGAATTGTGCTGAGTTGTGTGGAGAATTGAATGGCAGTGGGGGAGGAAGTGTGTTTTGGGGTCTTGTGGGTGGGGAAGGTGTGTGTGTCCGCAGGTACAGAGCAAGCTCTGAGGAGCGATGCCTGCGGGCCCCCCTCTGCGGCAATTACCCCTGGCAGCCGGTGGTAACTGGAAATTGGAGCTCGTCGGTGGAGGGTCTGGTTGGGCGCCGCGGGGTGAGGAAGTCCCCCGGTGACCCGTGTTGCTGCGCGAAAGCAGGAGGCAAAGGAGCCTGGTGTGTGTGGAGACCCTCACCGGCGAGGTAACGGCGGAAAGGGGCTGTTGGGCTGTCATGGGGCCAAGAGGTAAAGGGGGGGGGGCAATGAACTTGTAAGTCGGTTGACTTGTTTTTGGGACTGCGGGCACCACAGCCTGATGCGCCCCCACCATCTTTTTGTGCGGTACCTCCCCGCTGCCTAGTTGAGGAATGCCCACACACGTGAATGACATCAATGCCATGGTCCTGCAGGGGGTGTATTGGGAATAAGTGCTTTGTTGATTTTTGAAATGCCTTGATGACCTATGGAATGAGAATGAGTGGTTAAGGGGTCTGTGTTGCATGAATGTGGGCGAAATCCACCGAGCCGTGTCACTCACCTGTAACATCTGGACAGGGCCCGTGGAAATTTAGTGGGATGCATTGGGGATGGCCCCGCAGGTAAGGTTGTGTCTTGTGGCATCCACCGGGGGACGCGGTCTGTAGACCGGGGTATGTACAAAGGTTAGAGTTTTGAGTTTTGGAAAGATGGTTAAGTTTTGTGGTTAAGTTAGTGTTGTGTGTTGTTGTTTCCTCCCTCCACAGGAACAACGAAGAAGATGTACATACTTGCATGATGGTTAAGGGGTTCAGCATGTTAAGGAAGTGTAGGTAGGTAGTCCGACTCACTTCCCACAGCCCTTCCTGATTTATTTCATAGGTTAATTAAGTGTGTGACAGTAAGTGTTAAGGCTGGAATGGTAGCCCTGCGGTGAACCTTGCAGGAGCTACGGTTCCAGGGGGGGGGCTGTGTTATGAATTTGGTAATGCAACATCTAGAGCTAGGTAGATCTGAATAGGTAGGTATTCGGCTGTCGTGACAGGGACTCTACATGTAATAAGTTATTGATGTTCAGGCGGTTGTCGGGGTAAGATGTATGAGTGTGGATCTACCTGGAGATTCGAGTGTTAAATAGTGAGGGATTAAAGGTAACGCCCCTGTGAGTATCACCTAGTAATCAAACCTTTGTCCTTTATGGCACTGCAAACCACATAAACATTAGTTAGGTCCTTAGCGCAACATTAAATAATCCCCTTTCCCTGACAAGGACTTCGTATTAAATTGACAGGAAACCAGGTCAAAAACACCGCCATGATTGGCCGCCACCGTGTACACCTCCAAAGGCCTACAAACCTGGCCGGCACGTGTTATGCCAGGACCGCAGGGTCGCGTAACGGGGGAGATGTCAGGAGTCGCGGGAGGCTTTGATTGGCTGAGGAGTGCGCAATGTGACGTCATCGGCCACCAATATAGGCGACGGTCGGACGCCATTTCAGGAGTTGAGTTGAGTTCGTGGCAGGCACTGCAGACGCAGGCAGGCACCAGAGAGTTGAGCGGTGGTGGAGAGTTGGAGAGGACACGCCATTCCAGTCGCAGTTCGAGTGCAGTTCGGGTTGTAGGGAGTCGCAGGAGACACACGAGAGCACACCCAGTTGGCACTGAGCAGTTCGTTGGCACTTGGCTGCCAGCACTCCCGCGTCGAGTTGAGTTGAGTTGAGTTGAGTTGAGTTGAGTTGAGTTGAGTTGAGTTCGTGGCAGGCACTGGCAGACGCAGGCAGGCACCAGAGAGTTGAGCGGTGGTGGAGAGTTGGAGAGGACACGCCATTCCAGTCGCAGTTCGAGTGCAGTTCGGGTTGTAGGGAGTCGCAGGAGACACACGAGAGCACACCCAGTTGGCACTGGGCAGTTCGTTGGCACTTGGCTGCCAGCACTCCCGCGTCGTCGAGTCGAGTGGAGTTGAAAGGAGTCCTTCCTGTCCCTGGTCAAGTGGAGCCGCTGGCCTGCGTCGGACGCGTGGTGCTTGGAGCAAGGGGCCTCGTGGTGTGCGATCGGGCCGGAAGGAGCGGTGCTGGACACCAACAATACAAGACGACAAAGACAGATAAGCCCGATCTCCGCGTATATTTTGAACGACGGGACGTGTTATTTTCGTGATTAATCTCCCTCGTTTGTGTTTGCTGTCAGTCGTGTGGGGACGTCCCGATTTAGGTTTATTAGAATTATTAGATTTACCGGCGGGCTTTTTCACTGGCTTTACTTTTCCTAATAAACCCTTATATTACTTTTTGTACATAATATCTGAACGCAGTTTTCCTGGGTGTTTGATTTTAATAGATAAGGTTGCGGAGCCTTCGCTGCGCCCCGCCATTCCGCGCGTTGGTGTTGAACTTGAGTCCGCCATTGAGTGTTCGCCTCGGGAGTTAAAGTCTCGCAAATCGGTCATCCGTAACTGTGGTGTTAATCACGGTTACGCGACAATATGTAACAACCACTCAAACTTAATCCAGCTGCACATACCGTTTTCCCAAAAACTCACAGGGCAGTCCAAATCCAGACCAGTCATGCATTTACATGTAAATATTAGGTATAGTATCTAAAATTAAACAAATGGTCGACTTGCGGCTCACAGATGAAAAGCTTGTATCTTTAAGATTGATCTAAGCTTCCAACATTTCAAATCGTCACTTGAAACATCAGCTTATATCAAAAATACTTGCTCATTCCTGGAATCGCACGTTCAACCTTTTGTGTCATGACACAATATCTATTTAAATAACTATTTTCCATTTATACATTCATAGAAATGTTAGCGTCGGTCACAATCCACATGGATTGTAGCTGTCAGCGAGCGAGCCATCCATTCCAACCAAGTTATTTCACACAACCATTCTCCATACACCTGGGTTTGCACACCTGTGCCCACACACTGACTCCAGGCTTCTTCATTCAATACAATGCACTCACCCACACTCACAATACTCTGCTCAATAGACAATACTCTTCTACACACACATACAGCATCATTTGATCGAACTACTCCCTTCTGAAACTTGCGCTTTACAGTCGCCCCTTATATTATTGCGCTCCCCCATCACTACAATCCACCAACGTGCCCCACCACAGGCATCATGCCACCACTCAGCCCCACAGCCACCCATGGCCACTGGAAGCGACACTGACACTCCGACATTGATACCTGCTCCATCTACAACACATATTTACACAACAACATCAAACTCAACTTCAACTCGGAGCACACTGACATCATCTCCCATTTTCCCCGTCCCATATGCACTAGACTATAGGAATTAAAATTAAAATTGAACATAAATCCACAACAACTTAAATCAACGTAAAACCCAGCGGTTTTATCAACAGCCCAGCCACTTTCCTTGTTCGCTCTCCTTCTGTGGAACACCAGGACTGCTCCCTGGAGCTGTCATAACTCGCCTTCACACCCCATCCAACCACATATCTCACTCAACCTTGCCAAAATCCAATCTATTTACCTTTGTTGCACCCAACATCTGTCCCCCATTGCCCATCAAAAGTGCCCACTCCACAACCCACAATTTTCTCAGGGTACACACCTGTCTTTACTGTCGAAATCCATGTTTCAGAAATATAACTCCATGGCCTGCTAGACAGCCAGACAGACACAACAATGAAACTATAACCTCCATTCTCCTTCCATGGTGAGTTTGTAACCCCAATTTGTCTTGTCAATTTGTTCCATATTATTCCCATATTTTCCTATTCCCCTTCCAATGGAACGTAAATCATGGAAGTAAGTTACCAAAAGAACTCCCCTCCAGGCCAAAGGTGTGTATTTCACACCTCTACAGCATTACACACCATGACATAATTTTAATCCTTCTCATTACACAGCTCATGGGCTCCCATGGCCTGTCAAGCAATGTGCAGCTTCACAATGTGCTACATCCTTCGGATGGACGTTAAAATCGACATTCCCGGCATGCATTTCAATATTTATCCAATAGTCAATGTTAAATTCAATCCCACCTGCCCAATAGCTATTATGAATCCCAATATCCCAATATAAATTGTTTCAACTCGACTTTCAACCAATTTTACCGCCAACAAACCACCATTAACCTACCTCCCCCTGTTATTTATTTATTTTTCGTAAATAAACAAATAAACAAGAAAATAACCTAGTCTGTTTATTGAAAATAAAAAGTTCCCATATGTCTTTCCCCGTAACACTCACCACGGGTGTGCACTCCCGCAAATACCCCCACTCGCGTGCTCCGATGTGCCCCCTCGCACACTTGCCACAACATAAAACTCCCATTTACTGGATTAAACCTTGGCCCTCCGTGGAATCGCACCACAGACTTACGATCAGACAAACAGGCAGACACGTCTTTCCTACATGACATCATACATTGGGACCTTGTCAGTCGGATCACAGGCCACAGGAGAAATACAAAAACCTCCAACCTACTCTCCAACACCGTCAGGTTGGAGAAAATATCCGAGTAAGTGTTTCTACGCCCCCTTAACTATTTCTAAGCTTTCTATGCAACCTTTTAAAACTCATAATAGTTCAATTTCAGCAAGATTTTCTTTACTATTTTCCCACGTCATTCATGCCTAATACACCTCACACATCCATACATACAGCACAAGTAGCCAATACCAATCAATACAAGAAACCCTTTCATACGTCAATGACACATGGCACACACAATGGACACAAATACATACTTCAATGACAGACATCCATATATACATTTATTCATTCATTCATATACCAATGAGTCTCTCAGACGTCGCGCGAACACCGGATCGACTCCAACCATGCACCTCCAACAGCCACTCCCCTGCCAACCTAGGCAACGCATTTTAAATCATGCGTTTCCCTATACATTCTCCATACCACGTGACTGACAAACCGGCTCGCATTTCAAACCACTGCGCACATTCAGCAGTGTGAACAGTCGCAAAAATTCACAGCACAACGACCTGAGTGGGTCGTGTACAACGCCTTATGTCTCATTCATTCAAAAGAAAGGGGATTCTTAGACCGGGGTGGAAAGGGTGGGGCAGGGAGGGTGGTGTTGCCTGGAACCCCGGGACAGAGCTCAGGGCTGGGAGGGTAGGGGTTTGGTATCTGCCTGACCCTCCCACGGGGACTTGACTTTCAACGAGCGGCATCAGTCACTCGTTAGCCTGCCTCTCTATTTCCTTAACCGCTTCATCCTGCATTTTATTCACCTGTTTCCTCAGGCCCTTGAGTTTTGATACCTCACCGGCCAAGCTGGCCTGTTTCGATCTTGCCTGTCACTTCATCGCTTCTTCCTTCCACCAACCAAAGACTTTCCAATAGTCAGGCGGGAAGTGTTTCGTGGCCTGTTCTAACTTTTCTAATGCCTCATACAACACGTCCAATTTTTCCAGCGCAAAAGACCCTCCTTCGGGCCACGGTTCACCTAGATCCTTAGTCAGCGCAACCCATGACTTCCCTGGTCTCGCAGCATCATAGCCATACCTCCGAAACATGAAAAATGCTGGGGTATTTCTAAGAGGTTCACCTGCCTTTACAGTCTTATTACCCATCCTGTTCCCCATCCTAGGAAAATTTAGTTTACCGACGTAGCCTTGTACCCGTGAGGTTCGCCCGCCTCGCGTGGTACGGCCTTCTACCTAACTCTTGAGAGACTCGTAGCCTTGTACCCGTGAGGTTCGCCCGCCTCGCGTGGTACGGCCTTCTACCTAACTCTTGAGAGACTCGTAGCCTTGTACCCGTGAGGTTCGCCCGCCTCGCGTGGTACGGCCTTCTACCTAACTCTTGAGAGACTCTTAGCCTTGTACCCGTGAGGTTCGCCCGCCTCGCGTGGTACGGCCTTCTAACCTACCCTTACTGTACTCTCCTGGCGTCCTACGCCCGTGTAATACTTCTAACCTTACTTATAATTCCGACGTCTCCCAGGTAGGCCTCGGATCGGGACGCCGCCCTTATCCTTACCCTCGCAACCCAGAGATCTATTACCCCTTATTCTCAGGCGCCCAACGTGGGGCACTTCCCCTTACGTAACGTTACCCTAACGAGTCCATAAACAGTCAGTTGCTCCGGGACCCAAGCGGTCCGTATTTAAATTTAGGTTCGTGGATCAGGTTCGAGCAGGGAACGGAACAAACGGCACCCGAGCAAGAGAGTGGGTTACAATTTGGACTGACCCCCAGGCTAAAAAGGAAAAACAAAAGAAAACCACAGCTCACCTGACCCGGATCAATTGCCCGCTGGTCTCACCACTCACTTGCCTGGGACCGCGTCCCGGACTGCACAGACTGATCCCACCGCTGCCACCACTTGTCGGAACTGGATTTAGAACTTGGGACTCAGAAGACTCAGAGAAAGGAGCAACGGATATATTTATTAGAACTCGTTTACACAAGCTTGCGGACAGCAAGGTGTCGCAGGAGGTTCACATAAAATGACCAACACTACAACAAGATGCTCTGAAATAATTCGATTAAAACTTGCTTTATATAAGGAATATCGGGTGTGGTTTTAGCTCACAAGATACAGAGACAGAATGGGCTCATTGGCCCTCCCACCATAGTCCCATCCTGTTGTTCAGTTAGTTAGAGGAAGCTCATCCAAGGCCACTCATAGGTTAGCTCAGATAAGGAGATGGTCAGCCATATGTGGCAACATGTTTACAACTTTCTGTATAGAGACCTTGGTTGGGAAAGTACAAAAGGAGGGGACACTCATAAATGTGTCAGCCCACAGGATATTGGCAAAGTTATGAAGGAGGCTGAGAGATAGCAGCTGCAACCAAGGCCAGGAAGGGGAACAAGAGATTGTGCCCACACAGGCCAAGAGCTCACAAGCACAGAACTCCTTATTAGGATATTACACATCCTCAATGCACAAGAAAGGACTAAGTATTATAAAAGAGTACAGCAATCAGTCAAAACAAAACATATAATTGGTTATACTTGGTAATTGGTAAAGCAGCAAGAATTAACAAAGGGGGAGGGGCATAATAGCTCCCTACATATATATATATATATATATATATATATATATATATATATATATATATATATATATATATATATATATATATATATATATATATATATATATATATATATATATATATATATATATATATTGTTGCGGATATGGGATTTGGCCTCCATCCATATCCGCTTGTAAATATTCCCCTATTTCCCCAATACTCCCCAACTATCCCCAATCCCCCATTCCCTAGTCCCATTGTCTGTAAACAACACTCTGTAGCCCCGAACTTCCCCTTTTTCCCCCATTAAATGTCGTGCCCAGGTTCACCGCATCTCACGTAGACAACTATAGGACATCTTGCTAGTTATTCTTAGTCTATGTCAGTTAAGGACTCGTTTCCATTAATTCTGACTCTTCGTTGCACCAGAATGTGATTGTATGGCACCAGTAGTGAGTTTAGGACCTCCCAATACCTCCCCGCATCTCTTCCTCATGAAACAACAACACCAACAACAACAACAGCGGCGCGGGGAGTGCGCGTCCTCACTCCGGCTTGGTTAGCCGCCATTGACCATGTGCTCCGACGGGGTTACCACACAGGGGCTGACTGTCAGCTCCTCGTCAAGGGCGGAGCCCGGTAACCCCCCCCCGCACCCAATAAGAAGCGGCGGACCGATTCCATCTGGGGCGGAGCTAACGAGCCGAGGGCGTGTCACTCCCCGCTGGATATACGCAGCCACTTACCGGAGGTGACGTCAGATGCGCCCCAGCCACGAGGAAGAACGGACGCCACCTCCAGCGCGACGATACCTACCCGCATCTTTGGACCGGACCGGGTCGATTCTGCCCCTGAGCCAAGGTGCACCTTGAGCCATCGATTCTGCCCTTCCTTGCCATCAATCCCTGTGTGAGTCAGTCTTGTCCCGTTTGTCTGGGGTCTGTCGGGAATAAGATAAGACCGTGTATAAGTGCCCACCTTTCTGTGCTGTACCTCTTGTGCCGTGTAATCTAAACGTTCTGCATATCCCATATTATAACCTCCTCCGGAGGTCTTGAGAACTGTACCCCTGGTGTCGTGTCATTTAACCCAGCCGTTGTGTCCTTTCCTTCATTGATCTCGCGTAGCGCGATTCGGCCAACGTTCGAGTATAATCGGGTAACTTGTGCGAACACGGCGGCCATTCCGCTCGGCCCAGCATAACATCTTAATAAGTTGTGTCCGTAACAATTGGTTGTCAGGAGTTGGATTCGGACCTGGGACTAAATTTGTTAGGCCCAAATTTTGGAACACCAATTGTACTATTAGAGTAACAATTGGTGTCGGGAAGTGGGATCGGTCCCGGAGCACGTTTCATGCGCTCGAAATTATAACGGCGAAATTTGATTGTGTTTTCCAAAAAAAAAAAAAAAAACCCGAATTTTGAAAGTCGCGCTATGGCAGACCAAGACGGCTGGGTTCCGGTAGAGGAGAGTGAGGCAGGGTCGATCCAGGACCAAATTGAGGGACATGAGGAGAGCGAAGCAGTGAGGGTGGCAGGGTCGCAAAATGGCGTCGTCGCGCACGAGGTTACAGACGCACAAAATGGCGGCCTCGCACACATGGTTATAGTGGCGCCAAATTTAGCCGCGCCCGTGACCGTAGCAGCGTCGCCGATGGATTGGGGCCTATTTATGGAACAAATAAAGGCGCTCATGGTCCAGACAAGTGAAGACCTGAGGAATGACTTGGGAAACCAAATGGGGGTAATGGGGAACCGGATGGATGCTCAGAGTGAGCAATTGGGGGTAATGGGAAACCAAATGGGGGTAATGAGGGACGAAGCGAGGGGTACCGGTGGTGAGGGGTTAGACAATAATTTTAAGGGATTAGACAAGAAATTTGGGAAATTAGACAATAGATTAGGGGAAATACAGGAGGGGTTAACGGGGGTAGAAAATAGAATGGCTGCCCAGGAGAATCAGATAGAGGGAGTGAAAAATGGGTTAGAGGGGTTAGAAAACAGTATGGAAGGCAAATTGAGGGACATGAGGGACCAAGCGGAAAGGGAAGTTAAACAAATGGGGCAGCAGATAGAGGGGGTCAGAATGGGGGTAGAAACCAAACTGGATGCTCACAGGGAGGAAATGGAGCAGATGAGGGTGGCATCTGGGCAGGAGATGCAAGTGATGGGAGAAGAGATCAGAAGAGGTGTGAGTGAGGAGGTCGGAGGAGTGCGCGAGGAGGTGAGGCACTGTAAGGAGCGCATGGAGAAGGAGGCGAGAAAGGGGACTGTAAAATTGCAAGGTGGTATAGAGGAGTTGACGCTGGGAGTAGAACAACTGACAGTGCAGTGGGACAAAAGGAGTTGGGGGACCAGGTAAAGAAGAACACAGCGGTAATAGAGGGTTTAAAATCGACACAGAAGGAGATGAAAAAGGACGTAGGGGTAATTAAAAAAGAGTGTCAGACGGTACATGAGGACCTGACGAGGAAAATGGACAAGGTGGTAGAGGTGATGGAGGTTAAAGAGCGGGAGGTGCGGGAGCACATATAAAAAAATAAAGTGGAGTTAGAGGAAGAACTTAAAGGGGCGCACGAGGAGATGAAAGAGGTGAAGCAGAAATTAGAAGAAGTGGAAGAAGGGTGAGCGAAATTAAGAAGGACGGAGAGGGGATAAGAAAGAGATAAAAGAGGAGATAAAAGAATTGGTCCAAAGTCTGTGTTCGGATCGTGATGATGTGCTCATTAACCGGATGAGGGATTCGCAGGTGATGGAGGAGAAGCGAAGAGGAGAGGACCCGGTGTAAGTGGTGACCAATATGGTCGTGCGTATGATGCGCCAGGGGATTTAAGAAGCTTGGGGGTCGAGATGGACCCGGGTGTTCGTGAGAGCCGTTGGTGAAGTGTGCGACAGGTCTGGTGTGCGAAAAAGGAGGTGTGCGAGAAAGTCCGACTCTGGGGTGTGTGAGGAAAAAAGTGCGTGCCAAGGAGTGAGGGTGCTGGCGAGAGTGAGTCGGTCGTAGCGCGTGTGCGAGGGAGCACATGGAAGCGCGGTGTGGTAAGTGTTACAGAGGGTGTGACGGGAGAGTGTGCGCAAGAGTGTGCGCGAGAAAGGTGTGTGACGGACAGGTGCATGGGAAAGAGTGCGCTGTCAAGGCAAGGAAGAATGCACGCCTGTGGTGAGTGTTACAGAGGGTGTGACGGAAGAGTGTGCGCAAGAGTGTGCGCGAGAAAGGTGTGTAACGGACAGGTGCATGAGGAAAGAGTGCGCTGTCGGGAGAAAGGGTGAGTGCGTTGTCAAGAGTGGAGGTGAGAGTAGTAAGAGTGACACGGAGCGTGAGTTGGTTGTGACAGGTGAGAAAGGAAGCACACCTGGAATGGTAGAGCGTGTGTGGGAATGCACACTTGAATTGGCTAGTGAGGCACGTGGTTGGGTGTGCGAGTGAGGGCACACCTGTGATTGTCACAGAGGAGGTGACCGAGGAGGGGGCGCGAAGAGGTGTGTTGGTGAGGTGTGCGACCAACGAATGTGTGCCAAAGTGTTCGGTGGTCAGGTGTGTGACCAAGGCTGGGAGTGGAATGAGTGTACCTGGGTGTGTTAGAGAAGGTACGACGAGGAGCATGGAAACAGCAGGAGTATGAGCAAGAAAGGGGTAGCGTATGCTTGTAAGCATGCAGGTGAAGCATCGACGGTGACCGGGTTAGAGGTTAGAACGACTTATAGCCGAATCGGGCCCTCGGTGCGTGCCGGGCCTCGCTTTGAACGGCCGCGTCCGTGCTCCACTAGGCGGAGCTGGCAGCCCGATAGGAAGGGTCGTCATGGCGACCCACTTTCTATTGAGACGTGCCGGCAGGTCGAGATCGGGACATTGGATGGCTCCGTGCCGAGATGGTGCGTGGGACCTCGGCCCGGGTAAACCTCCTTCCCTGCACCGAATGCGGGACGTATCCAGCCGCTGGCACCAAACAACCCGCATGCATGGCTTGGCTGTACGAAGCCGGGCTTTGGACAGGAATTGGCGCACCGAGAGGCATTAGTGAGTAGACTGTGTGATGAGGTTAGTGTTTTGGCCCCGAAATTAGAAAAACAAAATTTGATGATTGGCAAAGGATTGGCAGTAGTGATTGGCAGATGATGGGCAGTGATTGGCAAATTTTTGATTTGTTGAAATTTGATGTGCAAAATTGGTAGTGGGAGATGCCCGATGTGGTGGGATGGCAACTCTGTCATCCCTCACAGGTGGGGCAAATGCGCTATAGCTTATGGGGTGTATGGCAGTGAAAACTAGCCCGGGTGGGTTAGGATATTGATAGGGCCCTAGAAGATGACATTAGGTGACGTTAAGGTTTAGATAGTGACTGATACCTGTAGTGGGGACGCAGGTAGATTAGTGTGGATTATAATGACGTGGGAGCGCAATAGTTTAAAGGGGAGACTGGGAAGCGCAAGTTTCAGAGGGGAGTAGTTAGATGAGATGATGCTGTGTGAGAACTGGACAGGTGTGTGGAGCAGTGGATGAGTAGTGAGTGTTGTGGATCAGCGCGGATGCGCTTGGGGAGAGAAGGGTGCAGGTGGCACCAGGTGTGAGAGCACAGGTGTGCAAGTACAGGTGTGTGGAATATATGGAGCAGAGAATGAGTGGTGTGGAGAGAGTTGGAGTAAGTGGTACGGAGTGGTGTGCATGGTGCGAAGGTGTGAATGGGGGAAGAGTGGACCCCCATCACGGATACCCGGGGCGGGTAGTGTAAGTGTTAGGTAGAGGGTATAGGTAAATTGTGGTTGGATATTGGCATTTGTGGTGCGGTTGCAGAATGGTATTGTGGATGGGTGCATTAGTGTTGTGGAAATGGCTGGGCGTGTAGCCTGTTAGCGTGTGTAGTTGGTTGGGCACTCCACCACTGTGAGGATGTCGGCCAGGTGAGGCCGCAGGTGGGCTCTGGGAGCCGTTAGTGTCAGTGGGGCCCGAGGATCCGGAGGACGGACCCGGGTAGCCCAGTGCCAGAGAGGGCACCGAGTGGGGAGAGCGCCAGAGGGCCTTCCCCAGGTAGTTAGGTTAGGGTAAGGAGCAGGTAAGCTCGGAGGCAACTGCAGTGGTGGAGGTGTGCAGGTGGGTAGACCTGCTGGGAGAGCAACACGTCGCGGCCCAGAAATTGTGCGAGGGCACCGGGAGATGAATCGGGGGAGTGAGACCCCAAATTGAAAAGCACCACAGTTTGGTCAATGGGAATTGGTTTTTAGAACCCATAGTGTAAGAGGGCCAATGGTTTGGCAGGAGAAAGACCCCGGGTAATGTAAAGTTGTTAAAGTCATTTAGGAAATAGTTAGGATTGATGAACCTGTCGCACCATACGCAGCCACTTACCTGAGGTGATGATGATGACTCCACACCTGTGTTTTCTTTGTTCCGTGTGCAGGAAATGAGAATTGCTGTGTGGATTGGTGAGACGCATCACGACGTGGATGAGACATTGGGGTGATTCCATCTCTCCCTCCCTAGGAGGGACTGATGATGAATTGGTGATGGCAAATTTTGATGTTGAATTGGAGATGGCAAATTTTGATGAGAGTTGGAAATGGCAAATTTGATTGGTTAGGAGGGAGAGAAGACGAATTTGGTTTATGGGAGGAACGGGGAAGACAGTAGGGACGTTTGTTGATTTGTAAAGTATATGTTTATGGGTAGTGTTGTGTTTTGTGGATACAGTAAGGGGTAAGGGAGGGGCAATGTAGGTTACCTGGTGGGGGGGGGGGGGGGGGGGCGTACGGTAGGAACGTACCTGTCTCACCTGGTTCCCATGTGCCCCCAGTGTGCATTACCTTATATTGCGTGCACTTTTGCGCCCTTACCACCTTACTCACTTGTCTTCTTCTTTTGTCTCCCACCTCCGAGGATCTGGCTTTGGGGCAGAGAGAGAGGAGAGAGAGAGGTGCTGGCTCCGCAGTTGTGGGCCTGCACTTTCGCTGCTTGCTGCCGGGATCGATACACCATATGGACCGCAATTTTTGTGGCCGCCCACCATGGACCGCAGTCTTTTGCGGGCAAGCACCACCCGTTGATGGACCTATGGGTCAACGTGGCACCTATGCCATACAGGTGAACCACTTTTAGTTGGCCCCCTGACGGCCACAATACAGAAATGGACGCGGTTGGCGCCTTTCTTTTTTCTAAGGAAGCTAGAAGGCCAAGTGCTTCAAGAAGGCAAGACCAGCGGCAGAACATCGGCCGGCTGCGACACCACCGGTGACTATAAACACTTTATTGGTGCACCGGATGGTGCTGACTGTGTTATGGGGTGGTGCTTTTGGTGCTTGAACGGGGTGCTCTGCACATTATTAAAGGCCGTAAGGCCACAGAGCACTCGTGGGTTGGTGTATCGATGCTGGCATGCGTGCTCTCTCTCTATGCATAACATCTGCATGTGTTCCTCCAAAAACAGGTCCTGGATCGTAGTGTAAATATCAGTGTAGTCTTGTGTAAATAATGCTCCCTACCGGCTGTATGTTTAGTTTGAGGATTCTTTCCGCGATTCGGTTATCCTGTGGGTGTGTTTCTGTGAGGAGAAGGGTGCAACGTCGCAGGGGGACATATTTACTCATTTGTGAACATCTGTAAAACTGTCGCACTCAGGGTAGAGTTAATAGTAGAGGGAACTACATCTGAGTGCCACACTAAAGTAGGTAAAAATTTATCGGGTCGGGACGCCCCGAGGTAGAGAAGGGTGCAATGTTGCGGATATGGGATTTGGCCTCCATCCATATCCGCTTGTAAATATTCCCCTATTTCCCCAATACTCCCCAACTATCCCCAATCCCCCATTCCCTAGTCCCATTGTCTGTAAACAACACTCTGTAGCCCCGACCTTCCCCTTTTTCCCCCATTAAATGTCGTGCCCAGGTTCACCGCATCTCACGTAGACAACTATAGGACATCTTGCTAGTTATTCTTAGTCTATGTCAGTTAAGGACTCGTTTCCATTAATTCTGACTCTTCGTTGCACCAGAATGTGATTGTATGGCACCAGTAGTGAGTTTAGGACCTCCCAATACCTCCCCGCATCTCTTCCTCATGAAACAACAACACCAACAACAACAACAGCGGCGCGGGGAGTGCGCGTCCTCACTCCGGCTTGGTTAGCCGCCATTGACCATGTGCTCCGACGGGGTTACCACACAGGGGCTGACTGTCAGCTCCTCGTCAAGGGCGGAGCCCGGTAACCCCCCCGCACCCAATAAGAAGCGGCGGACCGATTCTATCTGGGGCGGAGCTAACGAGCCGAGGGCGTGTCACTCCCCGCTGGATATACGCAGCCACTTACCGGAGGTGACGTCAGATGCGCCCCAGCCACGAGGAAGAACGGACGCCACCTCCAGCGCGACGATACCTACCCGCATCTTTGGACCGGACCGGGTCGATTCTGCCCCTGAGCCAAGGTGCACCTTGAGCCATCGATTCTGCCCTTCCTTGCCATCAATCCCTGTGTGAGTCAGTCTTGTCCCGTTTGTCTGTGGTCTGTCGGGAATAAGATAAGACCGTGTATAAGTGCCCACCTTTCTGTGCTGTACCTCTTGTGCCGTGTAATCTAAACGTTCTGCATATCCCATATTATAACCTCCTCCGGAGGTCTTGAGAACTGTACCCCTGGTGTCGTGTCATTTAACCCAGCCGTTGTGTCCTTTCCTTCATTGATCTAGCGTAGCGCGATTCGGCCAACGTTCGAGTATAATCGGGTAACTTGTGCGAACACGGCGGCCATTCCGCTCGGCCCAGCATAACATCTTAATAAGTCGTGTCCGTAACAATATATATATATATATATATATATATATATATATATATATATATATACAGTGAAACCTTGACTTACGAGTTTAATTCGTTCTGTGACCGAGCTCGTAACTCAATTTGCTCGTTTCTCAAATTAAATTTCCCCATTAAAATGAATTGAAATGCTATTAATCCGTTCCAGCCCCCCAAAAACCACACCAATTTTTTTTGTTACGTGTTTTTAAATAAGTACTTTACTTTATAAATAACAAATAATGTATATTTCCCGCCGTCTGCTGCACCAAATCCCCGTAAATGTCTCGTGCCTTCTCACAGATGATGCTCTCGGTCACGGTATCTCCTGCGAGCTGCTTCTCCGTCAACCACACAAACAACAACTTCTCCATCTCTTCATGGACAGAGGTCCGGAGCTTTGAAATAATCTTAACGCCCTTGGCTGGTGTTATAGCCTTTATCGACTCCTTCTGCTTCAAAATCGTACATATCGTAGAAGTACTACGATCGTACTGCCTCGCCAAGTCGACAATACGCACACCTCGCTCATGTTTTTCGACGATTACGTGTTTTATATCCAAGCACATCATCCTTTTCTTCTTCTCAGCACTGCCCTTGGCACTCAATTTCTTAGGACCCATGGTTAAAACTAAGAAATTTTCCAAAATAAAAAAAATGCGAAAACAAAGCAACAGCGATACGGCAGAGATGCTTGCACGGCAAGATAATCACGTGAACTGAACGCTCGCTGGGCCACCTAGTGGTGGGTGGCGTAAGCTCGCTCGCTCGTAACTCAGATCTCGGCTCGCATCACAAAGCAAAAAATCGACCGAGCGACGGCTCGTATCTCGGAAAACTCGTAAGTTGGTGCACTCGTAAGTCAAGGTTTCACTGTATATATATATATATATATATATATATATATATATATATATATATATGTATATATATATATATATATATATATATATATATATATATATATATATATATATATATATATATATATATATATATATATATATGTGTGAACGCTATCAAATCATCCTTCAGATGGGAAATCAGGCTCTTCCTTTGTAATGCCTTCCTGCAGTCTTTACCCTGCGCACGTGAAGCAAAAAGCAGGGTTTAGCAATTTGTTCACTTCTGTCCATCCGTTCACAAACGTCAGGTTATGATCGAGGAACAACTTAATTCCAATTGAATTTTCACAGGACACAAACACCAGGCATGAAGAACTAATGTATCAAACCACACAGAATCAACCTATTTAATAGCTACTGTGTCAATGGTGGTAAACTTTCTGAATTAATTTTTTATACCACCTTTGCAATCTTTATTGTATTTCAATTGAATTATATACTTGAACACTGAATGAATGAATGAATGAATGATCGTTTTGAGGCCATTTTCCCCCGCTAAAGCGGGGGTTAGCCTTGCGGGCCCCATGACCTCATGGTTCCCTTTTTGAGGCAGTTTTTATGGCCGGACGCCCTTCCTGACGCCAACCCTTAGTCACCTCTTACGATGAGCAGGGATACGGTGTACCTATTCTAAACCGGGGTACACACCGGGATCATTCATCCCAGCAAGCTGGTACTCAATTTGCCGACCTCGGAAGGATGACAGGCTGAGTCAACCCCCCTGGTGTTAATTCAGTGATCGACCGGGATTCGAACTCAGGATCCTAGGATCCCAAGCCGGCACCCGAACCACTAAGCCAACACCTGAACACTGTAGAACACAAATTGCTTTCTTGTCATTTCCAAAAACCTAAAGTTTTGCAGTACTTGGACTGCATGAAAAATTAAGGTGGTGTATAAAACTGCATCAACAGTGTTAAACTTCCAGAATTTTTTTACGACATTTAAAACCATTATTTTATTTCAATTTAATTATACACTTGACCACTGCATCGGGTAAAGTGTTCCATGAACTCTATAGTTTTGATAACGAGTCACTCATCCATGGTTTCTTATTGCAATGCAGAAAGTGTTTTTTTTGGTTTGTTTGTTTGTTTTTTACAAATCACTAATTTTTAGCTCACCTTGAATGTAGTTCAGATAAGCTTCGTCAGTCTGTCTGTCTGTCGTCAGTCTGGATGGCGAGTCATCAGTCTGTCTGTCCATAAACACTTGCAACTTCTCCAAAACTGCTGATGGGATTGTGACCAACCTTGGCTAAAATGATGTTTAGTGTGGTCGAGCTCAAGTTTGTTCATGGCATCCTCCCACTCCACCTATAAGTAGGTCATCATAAGGTTTAAAGGTCCCCAAAGTACTTGAATTGCCATCTAGTTTGACCAACATTTTGGATTACAGAAAAATATTTTAAAATACTCTTATTTCAAACCGCTTAACCGGTCATTGCGAAACTTTAAATTTGTGATTGTGGTGAAAATGTAAGTTGAACCCAGGTGTGACGCTCACTTAAACCACTGGGCGGTGTCTATAAGACCTCGGGACGTCCGCGACTCGAGGCCACTCCTGCGACTTTATACAATGACATGTAGAATTGAATGGTACGTACCCACTTATATTCTAAGCTTGCTTGCATTGACTGATATATCCAATCTTTCTCATATGATGCCTTGATCCTGACATATATGTTGCATGGTGTATTTTACAGGATGATGTTACGATCTAATTGAAATTAAACCTATCTATGGACGAGTTGTGGATCTGGTTGATTTTTCACAACAGTGATCAACTCCCCAAATGAAATATAGTTTGTTAACAATGATGTCATCAGTCACCTAGTATGACAGCCATATTGGATCATAAGAAAACCTTTTAAAATCTTTAAAAACCACCGATTGACTTACAATGGGAAACATTGTATCTTGTGATTTGTCACTCAATAGTGAATTAAATGTAGCATTCAATGGAGAAACCTTTCTGATGGTATTCTTGTAATACATGATTCACTTCAAGCAGAGTTTTTACGGCGTAGCCCATCAGGCAGAGCCGTCTAGAACAGTGTATGTATGTATGTATGTATGTATGTATGTATGTATGTATGTATGTATGTATGTCCCCTCAAACGTATACCAATCAGAGCTGAGAATCTGGTCACATGACAGGGTGATGTGATTATGTCTGTCATTACGGCGGTGCTGCAGCTGACTCTCCACGCACCGCCATTTTGATTTATGTGCCTTTCATGCCGAACATATCGTCAAACCTGTCATATATCACAATCGCCATGCTCTGCCTTAACATTTTTCATTCAGTGTGAAACACAAACAAACCGATTGTTAAAATGACCATCAAATATTGAAAGCATTGGCGTTACGGCTCTTCCTAAAATACTGTCATGTGACTTCCCAGGTGAATACCACAGGGATCACGAATAGCCAAAACAAGCTTTAACTCCGAGGCGTTGATCAATTGCGGATTTTATATATGCGGGGGAAGAAAGGGGAGGGGAAGATGAAGCTACCTGTTGTCCACCGGCAGTCCCAAAGCCTGCAAAGAAAATAACTCAAACAAAACGGGTTCAAATGTACAAAAATAAACAGGTTTATTAAAACGGAATGCCACGACAAAGAAAAGCGCGACGGTAAAACTAAGTTCCGAAACGGGACGTCCCCCACACCAGACTTGAACACAGACGAAGGGAAGAATAAATGAAAATAAATATGTGGGGTTATCGTGCACTTAGCTCCGATCACTGGTGGGATCTCGTTAGGATCTCGTTAGGGTCTGCAAACGTGTCCGGAGGTCCGTGCGTGGGAACACGCCCACTAGGCCTTGATGCGTCCTTTCACGCTGCAGCGCTCATACACTAGTCGTTCGCACGGAGAACCGCAGTTCCTGCAGCCTCTGTACGTCTCTGATGGCGTCTCTGAACACGGTCGGTCCGATTGCTTCCTGGAGCCCTTCATCCATGCACAACTGTCTTCCCCCAGAGTTCAGAACCAAGAGGAGAGAGTCGATGACAGAGGAAGGCGTGAGGGGCAAGAGAGAGAGAAGGCAAGAAGAAGGCAAGAGAGAGAGAAAATGTCGGTCCGATGGTTCTTTTATTGACCGTCTTGTGATGTCATCTGTGCCTCTCCACCAATGCCTGCAGGGCACCACTGCATGCTCAGCTCTCCACCAATCCACACGCAGTCCGCTTCTGACGTCATCGGTCGAACCTTGCCAATCAGCGTGCTGCTTCCTCCTCGTCCTTCCTTCACCAGTCAGTGAGTCCCTTCCTACCCCGGCCTTCCAGTTGGTCAACTCCCACCCAATCACTGCCCTTCTCAGCGTGGCTCGGCCTGCTCGACCGATGTGTGTCTGCCAGGCGGGATTGTTAGCCCTAATGCTTGATGCCTGGCTTCCGGTTGGTTTTTCATTGTTATTTAGTGTAGTTTAATGGCAATTCTAACTAGTGTCTGTGGTGCGGTGCCATAAAGGACAAAGGATAGATCACAGAGGTTTGACTAACAAGGTAGTAGTTAACATAATCCCTATAACTAGTTAACATGCCCCATTCCTCGTAATGGGGACGAAGATGCAACTTAATCCGACATCCCGGCTAAACAGGTCCTCTACTTATTACATGGTGGTGGTTCTTCTTCTTCACGACAGTCGGAGCATGTTACGACACAAATCTACCTGGTCTAAAGTATCTCTACCCCACCGACAAAACAATACGGTACGTATAGGCTTCAGGCATTATTAGTATGGCAGATAGGTGCAGGAATTGTGCCTTTGATGATACAACATGGCATTTGGCTCACAGTCAGAGTATGTCCTAAGAAAGATATTTGGCTATAGGACCATCGCAGATTTGTCCTTTTTTGAAAAATGGCCGCCATTGTTGTCACAGGACAAATCTGCGATGGCCCCATAGCCAAATATCTTCCTTAGGGCATACTCTAACTGTGTGCCAACTCTCGTGCTTGTATCATCAAAGGCACAATTCTCCCAAATATTTTACCTATCTGCCGTACTAAAAATTGGGCGCCATTTTTATTGGACACATCTGTGATGACTCTAATAGTCAGAATATTTAACTGTGTACCAAATACCATGCTTGTATGATTCAAACAACAGTTCATACAAATTAATATACCATAT
Source organism: Myxine glutinosa (assembly GCF_964187855.1). Classification (NCBI taxonomy): domain Eukaryota; kingdom Metazoa; phylum Chordata; class Myxini; order Myxiniformes; family Myxinidae; genus Myxine; species Myxine glutinosa. Next base: position 105,608,518 of record NC_136266.1, read on the forward strand.
ACCATATACCATAATATACCATATAAATGGCGGCCATTTTAAAAACATTGTTGTCACAGGACAAATATATGATAACACTATAGTTAGGGGTCTTTAATTATGTGCCAAATGTCAAGCTTGTATGACCACAACAACAGTTTATACACAGTAATGTACCAAATATATGTAAAATAACAAGCAATGGAGGCCATTTTGAAAAATGGCCGCCATTGTTGTCACAGGATAAATCTGTGATGGCCCTATAGCCAAATATCTTCCTTAGGGCATACTCTAACTGTGTGCCAACTCTCGTGCTTGTATCATCAAAGGCATAATTCTCCAAAATATTTCACCTATCTGCCTATGACTCACCGTCCGCTTCGGACAAATTAAACCCAGGTTTCTTAATACAGTGGTATCGTTTCAGTAGTATTGTTTTCGTAATAATAATAATAATAATATTATAGTAAATATAACCATAACACTTTAATCCCAATGTCGTGAATGGAAAGTTGATGGATTGAAGCGGTGTAACCGTGGAAGTAAGGAATTCACCTCGGTTTAAAAAAATATATATAATTTTCGTAATAATAACGTAACGTTATTATTATTATAGCAAATCTAATCGTAACACTAACCCCTTTGTAGTGACTGCAAATGTACTGGAGGTTAAATACATATCTTATATATATTAAAGTAGCGGCAGTTTTGTGCCCGGCCGTCATGCTACGTCATTACGTCTATGATGTCATTATAGCATAAACATCCGCTCACTTGAGAGCGGCAGTAAAGGTCATTCTTCTTTGGGGTATATAGATTACAGTCTCTCTATGATCGGGTCTCAAGAACATTGGGTGTGTGTTCATTTGCCAAGTTTCTTGTGGAGAGATCACCAAGTGGTTGCATTCGAGCAAGCACTCCATTCAAAACCCTTAAGGAACGGCTGGCTTGGCAAGCGCTAGCTAGCTGCTTGGTAAATGAGCACACCTCCAACTCTTGTGGGGTATATAGATTACAGTCGATCTTCGCTCAGTTCTGTGAGTAAAACTTACCTCATGGATGTCGGGATTCCTCCAAATTTCTTTCTTTAATGTTATAAACGGCATTAGCGACTGTTTAAAAAGCTAATCATGTGTGTTTGTGGTTTATAATATATTACAAGCCCGGCTACGCCGCTGTTCGACTTTTGGTCTTGTCTTTATTTAACTACACTAGTTTGCAAAGTACCATTAACCTATTTACTTGTACATGTCTTTCTTGCCATCCTTCACAAGTTTACCTTTTTGACCTTTCTAAAAGATTATCTTTGTTATAGACATTGATTATTTCCTAAAACATACCTTTTGCTACCGGCTGGTCCCACCAGGAACATTATGCGGGCATTGCTGGAAGTCGTGGATTTCCTGCACAAGAAGAACATTGTGCATAGAGATTTAAAACCAGAGAACATCCTGCTCGACGACGAGATGAACATCAAGCTGTCAGATTTTGGTTTCTCTTGCCAGCTGGAGCCAGGCGAGCATCTACGAGGTAAGTTGTTTGCAATATGAGGAAAAGGTTTTGTGTGTTCACAATGTGATGAACAGCTTAATGTTTCAGGCAAGCTATTTTAGGAAATTACATAGGACCGTAAAAGTTGCATGGCAATGTAAATAACTCCTTGCTCTTTTCTTTTGTGGCACATCTCTGGCAGAGTGCCTGAAGGGTTCTAGTAGCAGAAGATGATACAAATAATGTATATTAATAAAGTCCACGTCTAGTTTTCACCAAACAATAATTGCCACTTCTCCCACCCTTCCCTTCATGGTGACTTGCTGTCGCTTACAGAGCTTTGTGGAACCCCTGGATATCTTGCACCAGAACTACTCCAATGCTCTATGGATAATTTCCACATTGGATATGGCATGGAGGTGGACATGTAGGTTGAAAGTTCTTTCACCTTTTGATAACTAAACTGGCATGTATGTGATTTGCTGGTTTAAATGTTTTCTAATGATCCATTTTACGAGCGTGGTTAATGCCTTTTTGTTTTTACAATGGATAGTCGAGGCTGGTGGAAGTGTGAAATGACAGAGGATGATGGGGTTTCAACCAACATAAAAGGGCAGAAGGGATCAAGCGGACATTTGATGGACATGAGTACGCAAGCTGTAGAAATTGAACGCGGGTCTATGGAAGAAATGGGAGGAATAGTTATGACTCTTTGAGTGGGTTGTTTGGGCTGTGTTGTTGGCCCTGAATGAATAACAGATCACCGTTGGGTATGAAATGCTAACATGCAAGAGGTTGGAAAGAATTAGGTTGTATTACCAAAGAATGAAACGAGGAAAACGGAAAAGTCTTGGGGATGGGGTTGGGTTGATAGTAGTGGGAGTGTTGGGGTTCATTTCTATTTGGCTGTATTCTATGACCTTTTTGGTTATCATTATACTTTCTTTGCATGATGCAGAAAAAGGGGAGATGCAGAAAATAGGGCAAAATGGAGAAGATTGTCATGGGGCCCTCAAGGCTAACCCCCGCTCTAGCAGGGAAAATGGCCTTAAAATGCCTGTTGTGTGTTGTATAATACTTTCTTTAATGGAGGTTTTATGATATCATGCTAACTTTTTTCTCAATTTGGGTTTTTCAATTTGCTTTGCAGAGTAGAGGAATATGATTCGAGTAATTTTTGGATTCATGGAATTTCTGCCCAATAGGGCATGAAAAAAAAATGGACACATTAATCAAGCTTACTTAATCATAAAAAAACAAAAACTTAGACATTGTAAACTAATGGGGCGCGGTACCTTTACGTCCATAATTTGAGAAGAACAAGTTGATTAGTAAAACAAAGCAAGTTGATTTGTGTGAGACAGATATATATATATATATATATATATATATATATATATATATATATATATTTATATATATATATAATGGTATCTGTAATCTGTTTCTCCAACCTAATGAGCGGACAGCATGACGTCATCGCCATGCATGTCCGCATTGCCTGCAAAGCTCCAGAGGAACCATCTAGCAGTGCGTCATTACGGATTATAAATTCAGATACTGTCACAAGTGCATGCAAAACTCACAGTTACCGACCTGGTTTCGCCCTTGTTGGGGCTTCATCAGGGCAACGCAGTGAGGCTTTCCATACACTTGTAACTCTGTGAACCTTTCGGTTTTTATATCAGTCACTATGCGACCCCCATATCATCAGTGGAGAACCGCCAGCAAGGTGTCCCATACAGCTGCTGCTGCACCTTGCTGGGAGCGATAAGCACCGCCTGCCACACGGTAACGTTATCTCTGGTATCCACTCATCATATGGAGTCGACCTGGTTGCGGTTGGGAGTTACTAATAATGGTATCTGTAATCTGGTTCTCCAACCTAATGAGCGGACAGCATGACGTCCAGAGATAACGTTACCGTGTGGCAGGCGGTGCTTATCGCTCCCAGCAAGGTGCAGCAGCAGCTGTATGGGACACCTTGCTGGTGGTTCTCCACTGATGATATGGGGGTCGCATAGTGACTGATATATATATATATATATATACTAGCAGAAGTACCCGGCATTGCCGGGCGGGGGAGCGGAGGGGGAAGGGGAGGGGAACGGGGGGAGAGCGAGCTCCTTGGTAAAGCGAGCGATTTTTTTTTTTCATAGCGTCATAGCGTCATAGCGTTCATAGCGTCATAGCGTTTCATAGCGTCATAGCGATTTTTTTTTTCATAGCGTCATAGCGTCATAGCGTTCATAGTGTCATAGCGTTCATATCGTTCATAGCGTTTCATAGCGTCATAGCGATTTTTTTTTTTCATAGCGTCATATCGTTCATAGCGGTCATAGCTTCATAGCGTCATGGCGTCATATCGTTCATAGCGTTCATAGCGTCATCGTGTTTCATAGCGTCATAGCGATTTCTTTTTTTCATAGCGTCATATCGTTCATAGCGGTCATAGCTTCATAGCGTCATAGCGTCATATCGTTCATAGCGTTCATAGCGTCATCGCGTTCATAGCGTTTCATAGCGTCATAGCGATTTTTTTTTTCATAGCGTCATATCGTTCATACCGTTCATAGCTTCATAGCGTTTCATAGCGTCATAGCGTCATTGTGTCATAGCGTCATCGCGTTCATAGCGTTTCATAGCGTCATAGCGATTTTTTTTTAATAGCGTCATAGCGTTCATTTGCGTCATCACGTGATCGCTCTGAGCGAATCAGTGGCCCACCTGCTCTGATTCCGTTGATTCCGTGCGTTGAAATGCGCTGAGGTAAATATGAATAAAAAATATGGATCGTCAAATATTTTGAGTTCGGCCATGTTCATCCCAGGCTCAATGGCGATGTCTATGCCAAATATCAAGCACGTAAGCCTCTCCGTTTAGGAGTCTATCGGTAACATCACACACACACACACACACACACACACACACACACACACACACACACACACACAAACTGTGTTTTATATATATAGATTGCAGGAGGAGGTGGTGGTCGACTCCAAGGGATCTGAGTGATATATAGTATTGTAGGAGGGGGTGGTGGTCGATTCCAAGGGATCTGGGTGATATTTAGTATTGTAGGAGGAGGTGGTGGTCGATTCCAAGGGATCTGAGTGATATATAGTACTAGCAGAAGTACCCGGCATTGCCGGGTGGGGGGGGGGGGGGGGGGGGGAGGGGGAGGGGGAAGGGGAGGGGAGGGCAGGGGGAAGGGGAGGGGAGGGGAACAGGTGGAGAGCGAGCCCCTTGGTAAAGCTAGCGATTTTTTTTTTCATAGCGTCATAGCGTTCATAGCGTTTCATACCGTCATAGCGATTTTTTTTTTCATAGCGTCATAGTGTCATAGCGTTCATATCGTTCATGGCGTCAGAGCGTTCATAGCGTTTCATAGCGTCATAGCGATTTTTTTTTTCATAGCGTCATATCGTTCATAGCGGTCATAGCTTCATAGCGTCATAGCGTCATATCGTTCATAGCGTTCATAGCGTCATCACGTTTCATAGCGTCATAGCGATTTTTTTTTTCATAGCGTCATATCGTTCATAGCGGTCATAGCTTCATAGCGTCATAGCGTTCATAGCGTCATCGCGTTCATAGCGTTTCATAGCGTCATAGCGATTTTTTTTTTCATAGCTTCATATCGTTCATACCGTTCGTAGCTTCATAGCGTCATAGCGTTTCATAGCGTCATAGCGATTTTTTTTTTCATAGCGTCATAGCGTTCATAGCGTCATCACGTGATCGCTCTGAGCGAATCAGCGCCCACCTGCTCTGATTCCATTGATTCCGTGCGCTGAAATGCGCTGAGGTAAATATGAATAAAAAATATGGATCGTCAAATATTTTGAGTTCGGCCATGTTCGTCCCAGGCTCAATGGCCATGTCTATGCCAAATATCAAGCACGTAAGCCTCTCCGTTTAGGAGTCTATCGGTAACATTACACACACATACACACACACACACACACACACACACACACACACACAAACTGTGTTTTATCTATCTATAATTCCAGTAATCTCTGTGTGTGTGTCTGTGTGTGTGTGTGTTTGTCTGTGACCGCTGTTTCTCGACAACCACGGGTCCGATCTAATTGAAACTTGCCAGATATATTGCTGGGGACCTGAGGATGTGCCTTTTCAAGGTTTCATATTAATCGGAGAAGTAGTTACCGAGCTATGTCCAAAAAACGATTCAACCAATCAGAGAGCAGCGAGCTATCACGTGTGCCGAACGTGGCGAACAGACTCTGCCTCGGACGGCACATTTGAGAGCGTATTCATTTATTTCACGTTGGCAAACTATTTTGGTGCTATGTTGGCGTTAAACTATGTTTTAAAACTAATTAAAACTAATTTGCGATTCATCGTAACTGCGATATGCGACCCTCCGGACAGTCAAATGAGGACGTCACTTCCGGACTTACGGATAGTCATAGTGACGACGTACTGAATGCTGAACGTGGCGAGCAGACGCTGCCTCGGACGGCACATTTGACAGCGTATTCATTTATTTCAAGTTGCAATCTGTGTTGATTGTTGTAAGGTACGATCGATTGTAGTACACGTTTATAATAACTCTGCCGATACAGGCCCGATTAACTGCAGCGCCATCCGAGCTGCGGCGTCGGGACGATACATTCATTGTACGGTCACATCACGCACTTACGGGCACGCCATAGTCTATCTATAATTCCAGTAATCTCTGTGTGTGTGTCTGTGTGTCTGTGACCGCTGTTTCTCGACAACCACGGGTCCGATATACTTTAAACTTGCCAGGTATATTGCTGGGGACCCGAGGATGTGCCTTTTCAAGGTTTGAAATTAATCGGACAAGTGGTTCCCAAGGTATGGTCACCGTACTCGCAAGCCGTTCGCTTTGGCTTTGCGAATGGACCAAACCATTTCATGTAAATAGAGGGGGGGGGGGGGTTTCTACCGTACTCGCAAGCCGTTCGCTTTGGCTTTGCGAATGGACCAAACCATTTCATGTAAATAGAGGGGGGGGTTCTGTGGCCGTTACTGCCACGTGGTTTCAAAGTTTTTTTTTGTTGTTGTTGTTTGCACGCATGTTTTTTTGCACCCACGTACGGGCACGCCCTAGTATATATAGATTGCAGGAGGAGGTGGTGGTCGACTCCAAGGGATCTGAGTGATATATAGTATTGTAGGAGGAGGTGGTGGTCGATTCCAAGGGATCTGAGTGATATATAGTATTGTAGGAGGGGGTGGTGGTCGATTCCAAGGGATCTGAGTGATATATAGTATTGTAGGAGGGGGTGGTGGTCGATTCCAAGGGATCTGTGTGATATTTAGTATTGCAGGAGGAGGTGGTGGTCGATTCCAAGGGATCTGTGTGATATTTAGTATTGCAGGAGGAGGTGGTGGTCGATTCCATGGGATCTGAGTGATATATAGTATTGTAGGAGGAGGTGGTGGTCGATTCCAAGGGATCTGGGTGATATTTAGTATTGTAGGAGGGGGTGGTGGTCGATTCCAAGGGATCTGGGTGATATTTAGTATTGCAGGAGGGGGTGGTGGTCGATTCCAAGGGATCTGAGTGATATATAGTATTGTAGGAGGAGGTGGTGGTCGATTCCAAGGGATCTGGGTGATATTTAGTATTGTAGGAGGGGGTGGTGGTCGATTCCAAGGGATCTGGGTGATATTTAGTATTGTAGGAGGGGGTGGTGGTCGATTGTGAGGGATCTGAGTGATATTTAGTATTGTAGGAGGGGGTGGTGGTCGATTGTGATGGATCTGAGTGATATTTAGTATTGTAGGAGGTGGTGGTGGTCGATTGTGAGGGATCTGAGTGATATTTAGTATTGCAGGAGGAGGTGGTGGTGGTCGATTGTGAGGGATCTGAGTGATATTTAGTATTGCAGGAGGAGGAGGTGGTGGTCGATTCCAAGGGATCTGGGTGATATTTAGTATTGTAGGAGGGGGTGGTGGTCGATTGTGAGGGATCTGAGTGATATTTAGTATTGTAGGAGGGGGTGGTGGTCGATTCCAAGGGATCTGGGTGATATTTAGTATTGCAGGAGGAGGTGGTGGTCGATTCCAAGGGATCTGAGTGATATATAGTATTGTAGGAGGAGGTGGTGGTCGATTCCAAGGGATCTGAGTGATATATAGTATTGTAGGAGGAGGTGGTGGTCGATTCCAAGGGATCTGGGTGATATTTAGTATTGCAGGAGGAGGTGGTGGTCGATTCCAAGGGATCTGGGTGATATTTAGTATTGTAGGAGGGGGTGGTGGTCGATTCCAAGGGATCTGGGTGATATTTAGTATTGTAGGAGGGGGTGGTGGTCGATTGTGAGGGATCTGAGT
>NC_136266.1:105623823-105751323 GCF_964187855.1 Myxine glutinosa
CCTGGAGGGGGGGTTGCTATCTTTATAAAAAACTCTCTTCCTCACTCGCCCTGCACTGCCCTCTCTCCACCTCACCCCCAGGAATACCTTTGGCTACGGCTTCCCCTTCGCTCCCACCTTTTGTTCATATGTGTGTTGTACCGTCCACCAAACAGTGATGACTCCATCTACATCTCACTGTCTGATAATATGGACCAACTTCTATCTACCCATCCCAACTCTCTCTTCCTCATATGTGGTGATTTCAATTGTTACCATGCCAGTTGGCTGGGTGTGGGTACCTCTCTCACCAGCCATGGCTCTTCAGCAAAGGACTTCTGCGACTCACTGGGACTGACACAATCTGTCAATTTCCCGACCCGGATCTCAGTCAACGGAGCATCTTCTCTTCTGGATTTGGTTATGACAAACTTCCCTGAAAATGTCTGCTGCTCTTCTTCTGCTCCAATCGGCTCATCTGATCATGTGCTTGTCAAAGTGGACATCTCTCTGACCATTCTCAGAGAGCCTCCTCAGCGTCGACGAGTCTGGCATTTCACTCAGGCCAACTGGCACGGTCTTCAAGCAGCCATCAATCATCTGGACTGGTCTCCCATCTCTACCGCCTCTGACATCAACTCATCCTGGGAATTCTTTCAAAGTAAATTGCTCTCTCTCATGTTCCCCCTCCATCCCCTCCCTCACCTCAAACGGCTTAACGGCTGACTCCGCACGTGAAAAAGCTGAATGCCTCAACTCTGTGTTTGCCTCTAAATCTTGTGTCCCAAACCCATCCCTCTCTGTACCCACCGTACCCAGTCGTACCCAGCTGCTCCTGGACTCTGTGTCCTTTCCTCCTGACAAGGTGGAAAAGTTTCTGGCAACCCTCGACTCTGATTCTGCAACTGGTCCTGACGGCATCAGCCCACGGGTCCTAAAATCATGTGCTTCTGCACTTTCACTCCCTCTTTCTGTTCTCTTCACCCTCTCTTTTGCTCAAGGTCATCTGCCATCTGCTTGGAAATCAGCCAACATCACCGCTTTGCACAAAAAAGGTGCAAAAACAGATCCCAGCAACTACAGACCAATCAGCCTTCTCCCAATTATCAGCAAAGTCATGGAATCCATCATTGCTTCAGATATTAAATCTTTCCTCTTCTCCAATGGCTTGATCTCTGATCATCAATTTGGTTTCAGACCTGGTCACTCTACTCTGGACATGCTGCTTCTGCTTTCTCAACAATGGATGGAGGTCCTCAACGCCAAACAGGAAATTAGAGCTGTCTCCCTTGACATTTCACGTGCCTTCGATACGGTCTGGCACCCTGCTCTGCTCTCCAAACTCTCCTCTTTTGGTATCCATGGAAATCTCCACGCATGGCTGGCGGACTTCCTCTCTGGTCGTAGTCAACGTGTGGCCCTGAATGGGTTTCTCTCATCTCCTCTTCCTGTTCAGGCTGGAGTTCCCCAAGGTAGTGTTCTGGGCCCTCTGCTTTTTCTGGTCTTCATCAATGATCTCTCTGACTCTCTTGAAAATCCTCTCTATCTCTTTGCTGACGACTCTACTCTCTGTCGCTCCATTCCTCATCCCTCAGATCGGCAGTCTGCAGCCTCCTCACTCTCTGCAGACCTGGACAAAATCACAGACTGGTCAAACAAGTGGAACATGTCTTTCAATCCTGACAAATCTCACACTCTTACAATGTCTCTCCGAAAGGACCGACTGGACAACCCTCCCATCTACTTTCTCAACAATCCTCTCCAAGAAGTTCTGTCGCTCAAGCTTTTGGGTCTCACTATCTGCCATGATCTTTCTTGGGAAAACCACATTTCCAAGCTGGCCTCCAAAGCCAGTCGCCGACTGGGCATCCTCCGTCGTGCGAAGTCCTTCCTTGGCACACCTGAGCTCCTCACCACATACGGGGCTTTCATCCGCAGCTCAATGGAATACTGTTCCCCCCTCTGGGCTGGTGCTCCTGCCTCACACCTTGCTCGGCTTCACGCTGTTGAGGCCAAAGCTTTCAGAATCATTGGAATCTCCTGCGATGTAGTCAACGCCGAGGGCCTTTCACTCACTCACCGCAGGCAGGTTGGTGGTCTTTCTGTCTTCTACCGACTCCTCTCCGGCCTTGCTCCCCCAGCTCTCTCTGTGCTCTGTCCCCCCAATATTCCTTCAGGTCACACAAGATCTGCCTGCAACCCTCTTCTGGTTAAACTGCCAAAGTCTAGGCTCTCTGCTCACCTTCACTCTTTCATTCCCCTTTTCTCCCGCCTCTGGAACAAACTCCCCCACTCCCTTCAATCCCACTCCTCCCTCCAGGTCTTTAAAACAGCTGTTCACCACCATCTCTTATCTTCCCCCATCGAAAACCTTGATCTTTTCTACCCCCGGTAATTCACCCCAGAGTCCTTGCAGTGTTCATATGTTTTAATCCTCTCCCACCTCCCCCCAAGTCCTCCCGATGTCCCTGCTCTCAAATGTTGTGTTTGTGTCCTTCCCCCTCTCTTTTGTGTCCTTCCCCCTCTCTCCCCATCTTGTCTACCGCTCCCCTTGTTTTTTGTGTTTTGTGTGTCGGTTTGTCTTTTTGTGTGATTAATGTTAGCTCTTTCACGAGCCTCGATCTTGTATACAAAAAAAAAGAAAAAAAAAAAAAAAGTGTGTGGCGTCACCATGCCGAGATCAAAAGAGCTCTCTGAGGCATTCAGAAAGAAGGTTATAGATGTCTACTAGACTGGGAAGGGATTTAAAACGATCTCCAAACAATTTGAAATAAATCATTCGACTGTCCGGAAGATCATCTACAAGTGGAGAAGATTCCAAACAACTGCCAACTTGTTCAGGCCAGGCCGCCCCAGCAATTTCAGCCCAAGAGCAGACCGCAATATGCTGAAAGAAGTCTCTAAGAACCCCAGAATGTCATCACGGGACCTGCCGGTAGCTCTTGCCACTGTTGATGTCAAAGTGCACGAGTCTACCATTAGAAAGAGGCTGCACAAATTTGATCTACATGGGAGATGTGCCAGGAGGAAACCTTTGCTGTCCAGAAAGAACATCAGGGCAAGACTAAAGCTTGCCAATGAACACCGAGGCAATGACCAGCACTTCTGGAACAATGTGCTCTGGACAGATGAGTCAAAGGTAGAGATATTTGGCCACAGTACTAGAAGACATGTTTGGCGAAAACCAAAGACAGCATTTGACCACAAGAACCTGATACCAACTGGAAAGCATGGTGGTGGAAATATTATGGTTTGGGGCAGCTTTGATGCATCAGGGCCTGTGCAGCTCACCATCATAGAATCCACTATGAATTCTTCATTGTCCCAGAGGGTGCTTGAGGATAATGTGAGGCCATCTGTCGGAAAGTTGAAGCTCAACTGAAGGTGGACCTTGCAACATGACATGACCCTAAACATACCAGTAAATCCACCAAGGAATGGCTGAAAAGAAAGAAATGGAGGGTTCTGGAATGGCCAAGTCAAAGCCCGAATCTAAATCCCATCGAGATGTTGTGGGGGGATTTGAAACGAGCTGTGCATGCAAGAAACCCCTCAAACATCGCACAGCTGAAAGAATTCTGCATGGAGGAGTGGGCAAAAATTTCTCCCAGTCGATGTCAGAGACTGGTAGATAGTTATAAGAAACGCCGACTTGAGGTTGTTTCTGCCAAAAGGGGCAATCCCATCTCTGGAGCCTAGGGTGTACTTACTTTTTCCACATGCGAAATTTGCATTTATGTTTATTTCAATTATACAATGGACTACAAAATGTAAATGTTTCATGATATTTGTTATATTATATCACCTTTATCTATCAATATTGTTGAAATGAAGATCAAATAGCTGTATGTTGAAATATGTTGAAAAAGTCAAAACTTTACATGGGGTGTCCTTACTTTTTCACGTGACTGTACATACATACATACACACACACACACACACACACACACACACACACACACACACACACACACACAGACACACACACAGACACACAGACAGACACACACACACACACACACACACACACACACACACACACACACACACACACACACATGTTGAAAAAGGAAACCAGAATTGAAATTCATTGAATAAGGATTTGTTGGGGGGTTGTGGGCATCATGTTCAGAAACATGAATGGTTCAGAAATTCATCAAAAGGGGCTGAGGACTTCTTTGGATAACTTTCCTTCTCTAAAACATAATAGAGGAGGGCTTGTGGGGAGGCCACTGAAGACCAATATTGATATCTGACAAAATGAAGGGCAGGATACATAGTTGTTGCATTGACTACTCATTGTGTCGCCGCATCTTGGCAGTCATCTAAATTTCTGGATTCTTGCATATAGCTGAGCTCTGTAATTTCTGCAGATGGGCCTGTGGGGTGATCATGTACACTCTACTTGCTGGTTCTCCTCCATTCTGGCACCGAAAGCAAATGGTGATGTTGCGCATGATAATGGAGGGACAATACAGCTTCACCTCTGCTGAGTGGGAAGACACGTCGGACTGCGTTAAGGACCTGGTATGTTGTTTTTTTTTATCACCTGGTATGTTTTTTTATCATTTATAATTTTTTGTCACCATCGGATTTTGGGGTACGAAGGGGGAGGAGAGGATCTGTGGGTAGAAGAAGAGGGTAAACGTGGGTGGATGAGGGGAGGGGAAGTAGTGGAGGAGGGGAAGGGGTGGAGGAGGGGAAGGGGTGGAGGAATAGCGGGGTGGAGGAAGAGATGAGAGTGGAAGGGGTGGAGGTATGTGGAGGAGAAGAGGGGGGTGGGTGGAATATAGGAGAAGGGAGAGATGTGTGGAGGAGGAAGGTGGGAGGTGTGTGTGGAGAAGGAGGAGAGAAGAGGGCTGGGAGTGTGGAGGAGGAGAAGAGCATAGGGGTGAGTGGAGGAAGAGAAGGAGAAGAAAAAATGGGTGGCAGAAGTGAAATGAAATGCAGTGAAGTGAAGAGATATGGGGTGGGTGGAGAAAGGGAGGTTGGTGTGAAAGGGGGATGCGAGTGATGATCCGGGAGTGAGGAAAAACTGATTTGCCAATGGCTAGGAGCACAAGGTCACACTTTTGTATGCATTCTTCCCTGCACTGCAGATCGCACGAATGCTTGTGGTTGAGCCAAAACTGCGCTGCACCGCAGGGCAGGCTCTTGCCCATCCTTTCTTCCAGCAGTACTTTGTTGAAGAGGTTCGCCATTTCAGCCCCTACCGCAAGTTCAAGGTCTGTGTAGCTCCACACACTTTTGTTTTCCCTTCAAACTAACATCATTATCAGTCTTCGAGTTATTTTCCTGCTGTTTGTATAACCTTTAACTGAATTTTAAATGTAGAATATAGATGCACGTGACTCTAATTTAGCTTTTACACCACTTTTTGTCATTCTGTTTGAAAGTAAATTTCCTTGAATCATCTTTCCTTGATGATTTATTTATTTTTATATACAGAGTCTAGGCTCCTGGAAGACCTAAATCATTGAACGGGTCAGGACGCAACAGAACAAAAGGAACAGTAGAGGGAGGGGTGGGGCTGGGGGGGGGGGTTGGGGAGGATTGGGGGGTGGGGGAGGGGCACCAACAGTTGAGTTGAACGACAAAATAGAGGGAGACTTGGACAAACAATGGGTGTGGGAGGAATGGGGTTAGGAAAGGGGTACATGTGGGGATGTGGGCAAAGCAGTTTAATGTGATTATGTTGCACAATTTTGAGAGCCATTTGGTCATGTAACTTTGCTCAAGTGTGAATTCTTCTTGAGCAAAACAGCATAATTAACCTGCCTGTGCTTGTACCGTATGCTTCTGATTACACCATCACTCGTGTGTGCACTTGCGTGCTTCCAGGTTATCATGTTGACGGTGCTCGCCTCGGTGCGCATGTATTACCACTACCGCCGTGTGAAACCGCTCACACCAGACATTGTGCTCCGGGATCCATACGCCATCCGACCGCTGCGGAAGCTTATCGACGCAACTGCCTTTCGCATATACGGGCATTGGGTGAAGAAGGGAGTACAACAAAACCGTGCCGCTCTCTTCGAAAACACCCCACGCGCGGTCCTCGCCGCCCTGACCGCCCAGTCCGAGGGACTTGACGACCTCTTTTAGATCTCGCTTGTCCCTCGGTCTCATCAACACCAAATCGCCTAACTTTCATTTTACCCACTTTTACTCCAAAGTTTCACTCTCAATTCCATTAAAATGATTCTTACGTTAACCTACCTTGAGTGAATTCATCTTAAAGCATCGTTTTCATTTACACAATTTAGTCCTCTAATTTAATTTATTTTAACTTATTTAATTGCCATTTGCTGTTTCTTTTATTGGCCTTGCTTTGAATACATGAGGCAATTTTTTTCATTGCAGTTCACTTTTGATCTAACTCTTTTACTTCAATTGCTCTTGGACTTTTATTGCATGATCATAAAGACGACCTTTAATGTATATAATATATAAAACTTTTAATGACCCATGTGCATTGCATATAATTGCATCCAAAAATGTTTTTCATTTTATTGATGAAAGTTGCCTTTAAGTGCATATACGCATGTTGGAGAATGATTTGATGTTTACTTGTATGCGGCAAAAGGTTGTTCAAAATTAATAACAATAATAAAAACTATATGACGCTGAGATTGTGACTGCATTATAACCCTTTCGATTATATAATCGAAGGGCTGACATCTTCGTGGCTTTTCTTCTTCAGAAGTCGAGAGGACATCCTTGTACTCCAGCTATAACTTTATTTCGAACTAGAACCAGAATGGTACTCGGTAGAGCGCATACCGACACCAGGCTGAACGGTTTATGTTTTGTATTCCACTGATGGTCCAGATCTGGATCTGAGCCTGAACCAAAATCTAGTCCGCTTGTTATTGTCACCTACCAACTCGCCCACAAAATGTTGTCATAATCCGCCCATAACGTTTTGAGATATCGTTCTATATATCGTGTTTGGCCCTGTCTCTCAATGGTGAAGAATCACTTGAAATATCCGATTCATGGACGTTAGGGTTAGGGTGATTTCATTGGTACTTAGGTCATAGGAAGGATTGGCCTACTACCCTACACACACACACAGACGTCCCTCTAAACAGTAAATGTTATGAATTAGACTCATCCAAGGATATTTCCCTTATTCCTATATTTTCTGTGAGTCTGCTTTACATTCAGGAACACAATTATGGTAAATCGTTTTGAAATAGCCACTCTTTTGTCTGCTGAAAATTATGTTGAAAAGAAAATTTGAACTTCAGATTTCCTGCTGGTAATAACTGGTTAAAAGTGCCCTAAAAAGGTGTAAACACATATATTATATTGTTACGGTTTTTAGAACCATCACATGTAAATTTAGTAGTAAATTCCCTTATAAATGACCCCTGTGTACATGTCCCCTTAATTGGCTGTTAATTAAAGATTGCACCTTAGTTAGTCCATGTACAACACGTAGGACACTTTAGGACCTCTCTATAGTTATGTCATTATTATGTGTTCCAGGTAAGGCTGTGTTTCCAATAGTTGACTCTACATTGCATCAATCAAATAAGATAGGTCCCCTTTCAATATCCCCAATCATCTCTTCAAAGTGCCAGTAACAGTTGGGCTGTTTTCGGTGGCATTCGCCGCCGTTGCATTGGGCTGTTTTCGTGGGCATCACGCCGCCTCTGTTCGCCCAGCAGCGTTCGCTGCCTTGCGCCAAACTCCATTACGCATGAGGCCAAGAAGGGGGGAGGAGCTGCCAGAGCACGGGCGTGGCACCACCTCGTCATCAAAGGTGGAGCCAGAGAGCCCTTAACAACCAACCAGGGCTCGGTGGGCATGGCTTGATAGGGCGTGGCAAGAAACGTCTGGTGAGTTTAAGAGGGTTCCAAGGGCGTGGTAATAAAACCCTTGGCGCGAGGCCCCCACCAGAGACGCGCGAGGAGGTTCAAGAGAGTCGGTAAGAGGCAGATGCTTGAGGGAGCACGACCCGAGAAGTTGAGAGAGGATCGACCATTCATTTTCTTGAGGCGAACATCCTGCGGCGAGTGAGAGTCGGCACGCTCGTGGGCGATACCAACCAGCACTGACGACCGGGTTTTCGCCACTGAACCAAGGGCGAGGGCGTGCACGCGGGGCACCGACGTCGTGCCGCGATCCCCGGACCTCCCTGCCGCCAGCTCTGGACCATCTGCCCTTCTCATCCCTCCAGCCATTCCTGCCTGCAATTCCCAATTCGTGTGAGTCTGTCTGTATTGTCCTGTGGGGATAAGTTAAGCCTGTGTAGTTAAGAATTGCTCTGTGTATCTGCTTCTTCCTCTTCACTGTAAATTACTTTCGTTCCCTTCTTCTTTGGTTTTGGTTTTTGTGTAAATAATTAATAAATCCCTGTTCCTTCTTATTCTTTGGTTTCTTTCTCGTCCGATCGCTTTAGTGATTTCCCCATTGAGTACCTGTGGCGCAATTTTGGCAGAACTGCTTATAATCGGGTTTAGTCTTCTGTTAACGGCCCGCGTCGCAGCTCGCTTCGCTCGGCGCAATCCATCTATTACGCTGCGGCTCGGGCGGGAGTATTTCCTCGCGTACCGGAAGGCGCTGGTACTTAGGTCATAGGAAGGATTGGCCTACTACCCTATTCAGCGCTGACCGGGAGTGACGTCATACCCCCAGGACCAGTCGGACGGCCAGCTTAACAAGACAAGGGGATTAATCCCCTCTTGCTAACGGGAGTGCCGTCCCCCGGATCCGTAACAATTGGTGTCTGGGAGTGGGATTTGACCCGAAGTGCCCTGAACGCACTCGAAATTACGAGCGGCCGAAATTGTAGTAAGATCTAAATTAAATCGTGCCATGGATGATCAAGGCGGTCGGATGCCGGTGGGGGTAGAAGAAGAGGGTTTAGAGGCAACCCAGGACCCCAGGGAGGAATTGGAAAAGAGAGAGGAGGAAAGCAATGAGAATGCGGTAGAGGGGTTTGCAGGCACACGAAATGGCGGCCTCCCGTACGTGACGGTGATAGCCGGGCCCGCAGTGCCAATGGACTGGGGCCTTTTGATGGTGCATTTCGGTGCCTCTCTGATGGGTGACAGTAAGGGATTCGATGCAATGATGACTACCCGGGGGATAGACATGGAAAAAGTGAGGCACGGAGCAAGGTACAACCCGGAAGGATTTCAGGAGCAAATGAACGCCACGGCGAAAAGAGTACAGGAGGACATTGACCGCATGGCGGGCGGGAAGGACACAAGGGTACGCGATGAGGTAGCGCGGGGGAAGCGAGAGTGAGCAAAGCACAGCCGGGTGGACCGGGGTAGAAATCGCGACACGGGGTGTGAAAAACCCGACGGCCGCCGAATTGGACAAGGCAAATTCATATGGGCCAGCGGTTGTCGGAGGAGAAGAATTCATTGATAAAGAAAAAGAAATAATCTAAATTTGGATTAAGCAGACGCCGGACTTAGAAAACCACTCGTTGGAGGAAAAGATGGATAATGTGCAAAGTCGGTGCTCACATCAAGATGCTGTGCTTAATAACCCCAATAAAGATTTGCAGGTGTTGGAGCGAGGAGGAAGAAGAATCCCCCAGGTGAGTCGGCCTGTATATTGTGCGGGGAGATTTTGCAGGAGGATGTTTGGCGCAGAAATAATTTTCGCGCGCTTGTGATCGAGAAAGCACCCGGGTGTTGGTGGAGGGTCCCTTGTGAGTGGTGTGAGTGGAATTGGCACGCTTGTGAGGAAAAAGTGTGCGTCGGAGGGTGAGTGTGTTACAAAGTGTGGGAGTAAAACCGAGTGCGAGCGAGAATGCATGTCGGAGGGTATGTGTGAAACAGTGTACGGAGTGTGACACGGAGAGTGAGTTGGTGGTGGCGCGGGTGCGGGAGAGCACACCGGAGCGCGTGATGGGGAGTGTTACAGAGGATGTAACCGGAGAGTGTGCGCAAGAGTTGGCGCGAGAGTGTGCGGTGATGATTGGGTGTGCAGAAGAGTGCACACCCGTGGTGAGTGTTACGGAGGACGTAACGGGAGAAAGGTGTGGAACGAAGTGTGTGAACGACGAGTGTGCGCAAGAAGGCGCGCGAGAGGAGTGGTGTGTAACAGGGTGTGCGAATGGTGGAATGGATGAGCAAGAAGGTACGCGAGAAAGGTGTGCAACAGAGGAGTGCATGATAACAGAGTGTGCTGTCAAAAGTGAGGATGAGTGCACAACAGAGTATGTGAGTGTTATGAGTAGACCTGAGTTTGTGCGAGGGGAGACTGTACGAGCGAGTGCTGTGACAAAGTGTGTGGGATATACGAGCGGCGTTGGAGCGCCGGGTTTGGAGAGTGTGAAAGGGGTCGCGTATGGGTGTGAGCATGTGCGGGGAGCATCGACGGTAAACGGGATAGCGGTTAGACCGACGTTTAGCCGAAGCAAGCTTCCGTGCCGGGCTGTGGGTATTGCGGGAGCTGGCGGGGATCGGTGTAGCGTCGCTTCTCTTCGGAGCGTTGTGCACAATCCTGGCCGGGGCCCGCCCCGCACGGTCGAGTCCGGGCTTTGCCGGGCAAGGCGACCGGCCCGGTTCGAGGGCAGGTAGGAGGGATCGGAACAGCGCCCCCTTGTGGTGGTGGCGGCGTTCTACCCGGGCAAGATTGGCCCATCGCACTTGGGAGCGAGAGGCCCTGCGTAGGGATGGCGCTTTAAGCCTCAGCCCAACCAAACCTCCTCCCCTGAACCGAATGCCGGACAGACTCAACCTGCAGGCGACCAAACCACCCGAATTCACTGCTCGGCTTTGCGAAGCCGAGTTTTAATGATGTAACGACGCAGCGAGAGGCTCAAGTGAGTGGACTGTAATGATAATAGTGTTTTGATTCGAAATTGGGAATAGTGGATAGGATTGGCAGTAATGATTGGCAAATTTGATGGGTAAAAATGATTGGCAGTAATGATTGGCAGAAAATTGGATGGGCAAAATTGATAATGGGAGACGCCCGATGTGGAGGGACGGCAAATCCACCATCCACCCCCATCACCCGGGCACATGAGCTATAGTTTATGGGGTTTGGCAGTGTAAGCCAAGGGAGGGTTTGGATAATGGCTTAGGGATCTCGAAAGATGACAATGGGTAACTGCAGAATTAAGTAGTGACATTGTACCTGTAGTAGGGGACGTAGGTAGATTAGTTGGATGATAATGACGAGGGAGCGCAATAATATAAGGGGCGATTTGGAAGCGCGAGTTTTAGAAGGGCACCAGGTAGACCAGATGATGCCATGTGTGTGAGAATCTTTGTGTTGAGCAAATGAGGAATTGCTCGTGAGAGATGTGTGTGTGTGAAGGAGGTGATGGAGCAGCGTATGGTGAAAAGCACGATTGTGAGTTGTATTGAGCGAATGGTCCCGGAGGAAGGAGGGTGCAGGGGGCACCAGGTGTGCAAGTGAACAGGTGTATGGAGAATGGTTGAATGGAATAACTGGTCTGGAGTAAATGGAGTATGGAATGGATGGTGTGGAGTGAGTATGGGGGAAATGTGGAGTGGAAGTGCATGGTGCGAAGGGGTGAGTGGGGGAAAGGTGGACCCCCTTCACGAATACCCGGGGAGGGAAGTTTAAGAGTAGGTAGAGGGTATAGGTAAATTGTGGTGGATATTGGCATCTGTGGTGCGTGTGGTAGAATGGTGTTTGGATGGGTGCATTAGTGACGTGGAAATGGCTGGGCGTGTGGCCTGTTAGTGTGTGTATGGTTAAATGGGCACTCCGCCACTGTGAGGATGTCGGCCAGGTGAGGCCGCAGGTGGGCTCTGGGAGCCAGTAGAGTTGTTCAGTGGGGCCCGAGGATCCGGAGGACGGACCCGGGTAGCCCAGTGCCAGAGAGGGCACCGAGGGGGGTACGTGCCAGGGAGGGCCTTCCCCAGTTAGATAGGTTATGGTAAGGAGCAGGTAAGCTCGGAGGCAACTGCAGTGGCGGAGGTGTGCAGGTGAGTAGACCTGCTAGGGGAGCCACACGACTCAGCCCCAAAATTGTGCGAAGGCACAGGGAGTTGAATAGGGGGAGTGAGACCCCAAATTGGAGAGCGCCACAGTATGTGCAATGGGAGTTCGGTTTTTAGAACCGCATAGTGTAAGACGGCCAATGGTTTTGCAGGGAAAGACCCCGGGTAGAGTAAAAAGTGTTAAAGTCATTTAGAGGATAGTTAGGATTGAAATCTCCTCGCACCATCTACATCCACTCACCTGAGATGACGACAGTGCTCCACGCCATGCCATGGTTTGATTATCTTTTTGTGCAAAGGTTTTTGGGAATGTGAGACGCATCATGACGTGGGTGAGACATTGTGCTGGTTGTTCCATCTCTTCCTCCTTAAGAGGGATGGATGATGAATTGGGTGATGGCAAATTTGGTTAGATGGATTGTGGATGAATTTGGATTAGGGGAGATATGGGGAAGACGAGACGATAGTGACGAATTTGTAAATTGTTGTGTGAATACGGGGTAAGGGGCGAGGGTAGAGTTGGTTACAGGGGGGGGGGGGGGGGGTGACGTACATTAGGGACGAGCTTTCTCCGCTCGATCTCCAGGCGCACCTCACCTCTGCATTGCCTTTATTGATGTGTACCCTTGCGCCCTTACCCATCGCTGACTCTGCTTTGTCTTCCTCCCCACCCATGGACCGTGCTCTCTGGGCACTGAGGGAGAGCGTTCGGGAGCCGCATCTGTGTGCCCGAGCCGCCGCTGCCAGCTGCCTGGATCGATGCACCACCCTATGGACCACACGTTTGTGGCTAAGCGCCACACCCCTATGGACCACGGTACTGTGACCGAGCATCACTGTTGGACCCCACGTGTTGGGGCCTGGCCCCTCTGCTGGGACCGGCCACGATGGCCCAGGAAAATTTGCTTGCGGACCACGGTGAGGTGGCCCCTTTTGCCCTGCAGGTGGACCACCCATAGTTGGCCCCTATGGGCCCCAAATAAAAATGGACGTGTTTTTGTGCCTTTTATTATATTGCAAATAGGCAGCAAGCCAGAAGAAAGGTGAACATCAAGAACGACAACAGCTGGAAGAGTCGCCGGCCAGCAGAGGGAGCAGAGGAAGAAAAAGACCATCAGTTTGTTTTATTGTGTGTGTGCAATGTAGCACTGGATGGTGCTTGATGGTGCTTATTGGTGCTGTGGTGCTTGCATGCTCGGGGATGCATTGTAATATCAATTCTGCATCCCCGGGCATGTGGAGGTGGCGTATCGGTGCAGTGCATGCTTTTTCCTCCCTCCCGCAGGATTCTCTTTGTTTCCCAAAAATGACAGGTCCTGGGTTGCAATGTAAATACAAATAGTGTCTTGTAATTAATGCTCCCCACCGTAAATGTGTAGTTTGAAAATAATTCCGCAATTCGGTTATTCTGTGGGTGTGAATCTGTTAGGTAGAGGAATGAGCGTGCTGTGTTATGGTTTTTAGAACCTTAACATGTAAACTTCGTAGTAAATTCCCTTATAAATGACCCCTGTCTACATGTCCCCTTAATTGGCTGTTAATTAAAGATTGACCTTAGTTAGTCCATGTACAACACGTAGGACACTTTAGGACCTCTCTATAGTTATGTCATTATTATGTGTTCCAGGTAAGGCTGTGTTTCCAATAGTTGACTCTACGTTGCATCAATCAAATAAGATAGGTCCCCTTTCAATATCCCCAATCATCTCTTCAAAGTGCCAGTAACAGTTGGGCTGTTTTCGTTGGCCACCGTTGCATTCGGCTGTTTTCATGGGCATCACACCGCCTCTTCGCCCAGCAGCGTTCGCTGCCTGGCGCCAAACTCCATTACGCACGAGGCCAAGAAGGGGGGAGGAACCGCCAGAGCATGGGCGTGGCACCACCTCGTCATCAAAGGTGGAGCCAGAGAGCCCTTAACAACCAAGCAGGGCTCAGTGGGCATGGCTTGATAGGGCGTGCCAAGAAACGTCTGGTGAGTTCGAGAGGGTTCCAAGGGCGTGGTAATAAAACCCTTGGCGCGAGGCCCCCACCAGAGACGCGCGAGGAGGTTCAAGAGAGTCGGTAAGAGGCAGATGCTTGAGGGAGCACGACCCGAGAAGTTGAGAGAGGATCGACCATTCATTTTCTTGAGGCGAACATCCTGCGGCGAGTGAGAGTCGGCACGCTCGTGGGCGATACCAACCAGCACTGACGACCGGGTTTTCGCCACTGAACCAAGGGCGAGGGCGTGCACGCGGGGCACCGACGTCGTGCCGCGATCCCCGGACCTCCCTGCCGCCAGCTCTGGACCATCTGCCCTTCTCATCCCTCCAGCCATTCCTGCCTGCAATTCCCAATTCGTGTGAGTCTGTCTGTATTGTCCTGTGGGGATAAGTTAAGCCTGTGTAGTTAAGAATTGCTCTGTGTATCTGCTTCTTCCTCTTCACTGTAAATTACTTTCGTTCCCTTCTTCTTTGGTTTTGGTTTTTGTGTAAATAATTAATAAATCCCTGTTCCTTCTTATTCTTTGGTTTCTTTCTCGTCCGATCGCTTTAGTGATTTCCCCATTGAGTACCTGTGGCGCAATTTTGGCAGAACTGCTTATAATCGGGTTTAGTCTTCTGTTAATGGCCCGCGTCGCAGCTCGCTTCGCTCGGCGCAATCCATCTATTACGCTGCGGCTCGGGCGGGAGTATTTCCTCGCGTACCGGAAGGCGCTGGTACTTAGGTCATAGGAAGGATTGGCCTACTACCCTATTCAGCGCTGACCGGGAGTGACGTCATACCCCCAGGACCGGTCGGACGGCCAGCTTAACAAGACAAGGGGATTAACCCCCCCTTGCTAACGGGAGTGCCGTCCCCCGGATCCGTAACAATATATATTATATATATATTATATATATATATTATATATATATATATATATATATTGTTGCAGATATGGGATTTGCATCCATCCATATCCGCTTGTAAATATTCCCCTATTTCCTCAATACTTCCCAACTATCCCCAATCCCCCATTCCCTAGTCCCATTTTCTGTAAACAACACTCTGTAGACCCGACCTCCCCCTATTTCCCCCATTAAATGTCGTGCCCAGGTTCACTGCATCTCATGTAAGACAACTATAGGACATCTTGCTAGTTATTCTTAGTCTATGTCAGTGAAGGACTCGTTTCCATTAATTCTGACCCTTCGTTGCACCAGAATGTGATTGTATGGCACCGTTAGGAAGTTTAGGACCTCCCAATACCTCCCCGCAGCTCTTCCTCACAGTTCAACAACAACAACAACAACAACAACAAGCGCAGGAAGTGCGCGTCCTCACTCCGGCTTGGTTGGTAGGGGGTGTTGGGAGGGCACCAGGCCTTCCCAACGAGCCGCCATCAAACATGTGCTCGACGGGGTTACCAAATAGGGGCTCCCTGTCAGCTCCTCGTCAAGGGCGGAGCCCGGTAACCCCCGCACCCAATGGAAGCGGCGGACCGGCCCCAGTGGGGCGGAACCAACCAGCCGAGGGCGTGTCACTCCCCGCTGAGCATGCGCAGTGAGGGGAGGTGACGTCAGATGTGCGCTGAGCTTGGAGAAAGAAAGACGTCCCCTCCGAGCGCTGTGAGGCCTCCCCGCATGTTCTGGACCGTGCTTGATCCTGTCCCCGAGCCAAGGTGCACCTTGTGCTACCGACCTACCTGTCCCTTCCTGCCATCAATCCCTGTGTAAGTCTGCCTTGTTCCGTTTGTCTGTGGTCTGTCTGGGAAAAGATAAGACGGTAATTAAGTGCCCATCTCTTCTGTGTCTTTACCTCACTGCCTTGTAATCTATCCCTTTTTCTCCACCACTGTAATTATACCCTCCTCCGGAGGTCTTGAGAACTGTACCCCTCGCGTCATTTCCTCTTTCCCAGTCGTCGTGTCCTTTCTATCATTGATTTGGCATAGCGCGATTTGGCCAACGTCTGGGTGAATCGGGTGAGTTGGGGAAGAATCGGGGGAACTGTTCGGTCGCGGTAATACCAACCGCTCGGTAAATAACATCTTTAACTGCGTCCGCAACAATTGGTGTCTGGGAGTGATATACGGACCCGAAGCGCGCTTAACGCGCTCAAAATTACAAGTCACCGAAATTTGATTTTGTTTTACAAAAAAACCCGAATTTTGAAAGTCGCGCTATCGGGAGATCAAGACGGCTGGGTTCCGGTAGAGGAGAGTGAGGCAGGGTCGATCCAGGACCAAATTGAGGGACATGAGGAGAGCGAAGCAGTGAGGGCGGCAGGTTCGCAAAATGGCGTCCTCGTGCACGAGGTTACGGGCGCACAAAATGGCGCCTCGCAGATGGCAACGGCGCCCGCGACCGTAAGCAGCGCCGCTGGTGGATTTGAACCTTTTTGTTATACAAATGAAGGCCCTTATGGACAAGAATGGCGAAGAAATGGAAAGCAGAATGATGGGAGTAATGAGGGACGGAGCGAGGGCTGATAGTGAGCGATTGGGGAGCGAAATGGGGGGCAAAATGGGAGAAATGGGGGATACGGCTAGAAGCTAAATTAGAGGGGTTAGACAATGGGATAGAAGGGGGTGGAACATGGGTTAAAGGGGGTAGAAAACAGAATGGCCGCTCAAGAGAATCAAATGGAAGTGATGAAAAAAGGGGTTAGAGGGGTTAGAAAACAGTATGGAAGGCAAATTGAGGGACATGAGGGACCAAGCGGAAAGGGAAGTTAAACAAATGGGGCAGCAGATAGAGGGGGTCAGAATGGGGGTAGAAACTAAATTGGATGCTCACAGGGAGGAAATGGAGCAGATGAGGGTGGCATCTGGGCAGGAGATGCAAGTGATGGGAGAGGAGATCAGAAGAGGTGTGAGTGAGGAGGTCGGAGGATGAGTGCGCGAGGAGGTGAGGCACTGTAAGGAGCGCATGAAGAAGGAGGTGAGAAAGGGGACTGTAAAATTGCAAGGTGGTATATGAGGAGTTGACGCTGGGAGTAGAACAGCTGACAGTGGGACAAAAGGAGTTGGGGGACCAGGTAAAGAAGAACACAGCGGTAATAGAGGGTTTAAAATCAACACAGAAGGAGATGAAAGAGGACGTACGGGTAATTAAAAAAGAGTGTCAGACGGTACATGAGGACCTGACGAGGAAAATGAACAAGGTGGTAGAGGTGATGGAGGTTAAAGAGCGGGAGGTGCGGGAGCATATAGAAAAAAATAAGGTGGAGTTAGAGGAAGAACTTAACGGGGCGCACGAGGAGATGAAGGAGGTGAAGCAGAAATTAGAAGAAGTGGAAGAAGGGGTGAGCGAAATTAAGAAGCGACGGAGAGAGGATAAGAAAGATAAAAGAGGAAGTAAAAGAATTGGTCCAAAGTCTGTGTTCGGTTCGTGATGATGTGCTTATTAACCGGATGAGGGATTCGCAGGTGATGGAGGAGAAGCGAAGAGAAAGAGGACCCGGTGTAAGTGGTGACCAATATGGTCGTAGCGTGTCATGTGCCAGGTGATTTAATAAGCTTGGGGGTCGAGATGGGACCCGGATGTTCGTGAGAGGCCAAGAGTGAGGTGTATGGCTGGTCCGGAGTGTATGGAACGAGGGTGCGAGCGAGAGGGTCTGGTGATGGGAGAGGTGCGAGGTGTGAGTGAGCAAGGTTGTGGTGGTATGGAATGGGTAGCGGGTTGCGGAAGCGTGACCCATGCATCGACACCAACAGGGGTAGTTTTTTAGAGGGACAGGGTAGGCACGGGAGCCCCTGGGGGGTAATGTACTGTGGGGGCCCGGCCGGTTCGGCCCCGCGCTGACCCCGCAAGGGGCGACGCACGGGGTCCGGCAGGCGGGCAACGACTCACATACGAGGTGGTCCCACAAGGTCCCACTCGCGCCGTATGACAGGTGGGTAAGGGTGGCATCCCTGCCACCCTTCCCATGATGGGGGCAAATGCGCTATAGATTATGGGGTGTATGGCAGTGAAAACTAGCCCGGGTGGGTTAGGTTATATTGATAGGGACTAGAGGTGACTATGGGTGACAAGATTTAAGTAAGAGACTTGGTACCTGTAGTGGGGACGTAGTAGCTTAGTGTTTGATAATGACGTGGGAGCGCTGAGTGAAAGGGAAGACGGAGGAGCGCGAGTTTTAGAAGGGAGTAGACAGAGCAGATGATGCAGTGTGAATGGAAGTGCTGGTGAGCAGCTTCAAATGAGGCATCGGTAGAGGCAATGCTCCGAGGTGTGTGTGAGTGTACAAGTGATGAATGAGAGAGCATTGCGGATCTGAGTGTCATGGTGAGTAGTGAGTGTTGTGGATCAGCGCGAATGCGCTTGGGGGAGAGAAGGGTGCAGGCGGCACCAAGTATGAGAGCACAGGTGTGCAAGTACAGGTGTGTGTAATATATGGAGCAGAGATGTGAGTGGTGTGGAGAGAGTTGGAGTAAGTGGTACGGAGTGGTGTGCGTGGTGCGAAGGTGTGGATGGGGGAAGAGTGGACCCCCATCACGGATACCCGGGGCGGGTAGTGTAAGTGTTAGGTAGAGGGTATAGGTAAATTGTGGTTGGATATTGGCATCTGTGGTGCGGGTGGAAGAATGATGATTGGATGGGTGCATTAGTGTTGTGGAAATGGCTGGGCGTGTAGCCTGTTAGTGTGTGTAGTTGGTTTGGGCACTCCACCACTGAGAGGATGTCGGCCAGGTGAGGCCGCAGGTGGGCTCTGGGAGCCGGTAGTAGTTGTTGTGGATGGGGCCCGAGGATCCGGAGGATGGACCCGGGTAGCCCAGTGCCAGAGGGGCACCGAGGGGTGACAGAGCCAGGAGGGGCCTTCCCCAGTTAGTTAGGTTAGGGTGAGGAGCTAGGTAAGCTCGGGTGGCAACTGCAGTGGTGGAGGTGTGCAGGTGGGTAGACCTGCTGGGAGAGCTACACGTCGCAGCCCAGAAATTGTGCAAGGGCACCGGGAGATGAATCGGGGGAGTGAGACCCCAAATTGAGAAGCACCACAGTTTGGTCAATGGGAATTGGTTTTTAGAACCCATAGTGTAAGTTGGCCAATGGATTGGCAGGGAAAGACCCCGGGTAATGTAAAGTTGTTAAAGTCATTTAGGAAATAGTTAGGATTGATGAACCTGTCGCACCATACACAGCCACTTACCTGAGGTGATGCTGATGACTCCACACCTGTGTTTCTTTGTTTTGTGTTGCAGGAAAGGAGAATTGCTGTTTGGATTTGTGAGACGCATCACGACGTGGATGAGACATTGGGGTGATTCCATCTCTCCCTCCTTAGGAGGGACTGATGATGAATTGGTGATGGCAGATTTTGATGTTGAGTTGGAGATGGCAGATTTTGATGAGAGTTGGAAATGGCAAATTTGATTGGTTAGGAGGGAGAGAAGACGAATTTGGTTTATGGGAGGAACGGGGAAGACAGTAGGGACGTTGTTGATGTGTAAAGTAGATATTTATGGGTCGTGTTGTGTTTTGTGGATACAGTAAGGGGTAAGGGAGGGGCAATGTAGGTTACCTGGTTGGGGGGGGGGGGGGCGTACGGTAGGAACGTACCTGTCTCACCTGGTTCCCATGTGCCCCCAGTGTGCATTACCTTGTATTGCATGCACTTTTGCGCCCTTACCACCTTACTCACTTGTCTTCTTTTGTCTCCCACCTCCGAGGATCTGGCTTTGGGGCAGAGAGAGAGGAGAGAGAGGTGCTGGCTCCGCAGTTGTGGGCCTGTACTTCCGCTGCTTGCTGCCTGGATCGATACACCATATGGACCGCAATTTTTGTGGCCGCCCACAATGGACCGCAGTTCTTTTGCGGTCAAGCACCACCCATGGATGGACCTCTGGGTCAACGTGGCACCTATGCCATACAGGTGAACCACTTTTAGTTGGCCCCCCTGACGGCCACAATTCAGAAATGGACGCGGTTGGCGCCTTTCTTTATTTCTAAAGAAGCCAGAAGGCCAAGTGCACTCCATGAAGGCAAGACCAGCGGCAGAACATCGGCCGGCTGCGACACCACCGGTGACCATGGACACTTAATTGTGCATTTTTATGAACACTTTATTGGTGCACCGGATGGTGCTGACTGTGCGTAATGGGGTGGTGCTTTTGGTGCTTGGACGGGGTGCTCTGCACATTAATAAAGGCCGTAGGGCCACAGGGCACTCGTGGGTTTTGTGTATCGATGCTGGCATGCGTGCTCTCCCTATGCATAACATCTGCATGTGTTCCTCAAAGAACAGGTCCTGGATCGTAGTGTAAATATCAGTGTTGTATAAATAATGCTTCCTACCGGCTGCATGTTTAGTTTGAGGATGCTTTCCGCGATTCGGTTATCCTGTGGGTGTGTTTCTGTTAGGAGAAGGGTGCAACGTCGCAGGGGGACATATTTACTCATTTGTGAACATCTGTAAAACTGTCGCACTCAGGGTTGAGTTAATAGTAGAGGGAACTACATCTGAGTGCCACACTAAAGTAGGTAAAAATTTATCGGGTTGGGTCGCCCCGAGGTAGAGAAGGGTGCAGTGTTGCGGATATGGGATTTGCATCCATCCATATCCGCTTGTAAATATTCCCCTATTTCCTCAATACTTCCCAACTATCCCCAATCCCCCATTTCCTAGTCCCATTTTCTGTAAACAACACTCTGTAGACCCGACCTCCCCCTATTTCCCCCATTAAATGTCGTGCCCAGGTTCACCGCATCTCATGTAAGACAACTATAGGACATCTTGCTAGTTATTCTTAGTCTATGTCAGTGAAGGACTCGTTTCCATTAATTCTGACCCTTCGTTGCACCAGAATGTGATTGTATGGCACCGTTAGGAAGTTTAGGACCTCCCAATACCTCCCCGCAGCTCTTCCTCACAGTTCAACAACAACAACAACAACAACGAGCGCAGGAAGTGCGCGTCCTCACTCCGGCTTGGTTGGTAGGGGGTGTTGGGAGGGCACCAGGCCTTCCCAACAAGCCGCCATCAAACATGTGCTCGACGGGGTTACCAAATAGGGGCTCCCTGTCAGCTCCTCGTCAAGGGCGGAGCCCGGTAACCCCCGCACCCAATGGAAGCGGCGGACCGGCCCCAGTGGGGCGGAACCAACCAGCCGAGGGCGTGTCACTCCCCGCTGAGCATGCGCAGTGAGGGGGAGGTGACGTCAGATGCGCGCTGAGCTTGGAGAAAGAAAGACGTCCCCTCCGAGCGCTGTGAGGCCTCCCCGCATCTTCTGGACCGTGCTTGATCCTGTCCCCGAGCCAAGGTGCACCTTGTGCTATCGACCTACCTGTCCCTTCCTGCCATCAATCCCTGTGTAAGTCTGCCTTGTTCCGTTTGTCTGTGGTCTGTCTGGGATAAGATAAGACGGTAATTAAGTGCCCATCTCTTCTGTGTCTTTACCTCACTGCCTTGTAATCTACCCCTTTTTCTCCACCACTGTAATTATACCCTCCTCCGGAGGTCTTGAGAACTGTACCCCTCGCGTCGTTTCCTCTTTCCCAGTCGTCGTGTCCTTTCTATCATTGATTTGGCATAGCGCGATTTGGCCAACGTCTGGGTGAATCGGGTGAGTTGGGGAAGAATCGGGGGAACTGTTCGGTCGCGGTAATACCAACCGCTCGGTAAATAACATCTTTAACCGCGTCCGCAACAATATATATATATATATATATATATATATATATATATATATATATATATATATATATTTATATGTATGACCGAAGTGGTCCCTGAAGCTGCACCGCGACCTCTGGAAAGGAGGCGGTGCACAGCCCCGTTCGCGACCGCGGATAAGATGTTAATTTGCCGAGCGGATGGCAGCCGCGGCACGAACTGTTAACAATGACTAGACCCAATTCTCAAACGTTGGCCAAATCGTGCCACAGGTATTCAATGGGGAAAAGACAACAACGACGGATGTAGAGGAAAGAAAGGCAAAGGGTAAGAAATACAAATATGATTTATTTACTATTTACACAATTGAAAGCAACCAAGGAGGAGGAAGAATAATAAAATAAAACAGAAGAAGAAGAAGCGGACACAGTGAAAATGCTAGCTTATCTAAACAGGCTTAACTTATACCCCAAGGACAAGACAGAGACAGACTACAAGCACACTTACACGGGGGATGATGACAGGAATGGCAGGAGGTGGATGGCTGGAGGGAGAGGAAGGCACGGAGCTGGCTGGAGCTTGACCCCGCACGGGACGTCGGGCTGGACCTCGACGGCCACCGATGCCACCGCAATCTGGCTCCCACGGGGTAACGGGTCGGAGCTGCCTGGTGGAGCCAACGCTGCCTGGTGGAGTCAAAGCTGCGTGGTACTGCTCTTACTTGCTCTCAGGACTCTCTCCCAATGCTTGTTCTCAGGGCTCCTCTCTTACGCGTCTCCCGTCTGTCTCTGAAGCTCGTCTCTTTGCAGAACTCAGAACTCATCTGAGGTGGGGGCCTCGTGGTGCGGGTTATATATGCCCCTCCCTCTAACCTTTTTGAACCTCCCCGATCATTCTTTCTCCACCCGCTCAAGCCAAACCCCTTTGACTGGGTTGGTTGAGCGGGGCCGACTCACTCCTCCTTTCTATTATGAGGTGGAGACACGCCTTTCTTCTCCGAGCCGGAGCACATGGCAATGGCGGCGAATGCAGTTGGCAATCGAGGCTTTAGGAATGGGAGTGAAAGGGGATCTACTCTATTTGAATTTGGTGCAATGGAGTATTAATTAATGGAAGACAAAGCCTTAACCTAATACACAGAATAAGGAAATAACTGTAAAAGAAGGATATATGATTGGCTACGTGTGGTTGTATATGACCTAACTAAGGGACGCCCTTTGACCTTTATACACAACAACTGGAGGAAGCAGGGTGATATTTTTCAATTCATTACACAATAAAAAAACACAATTCTCATATCCACAACAATATATATATATATATATTGTTGTGAATATGAGAATGTGTTTTTTTTTATTTTGTGGTGGTGGTAAAATGTTGTAAAAGGTTGTTGTAAAAGGTTGTTGTAAAATATCACCCCTCCTCCCTCCGTTGTGGTTGTATAAAGGTCAAAGGGCGTTCCCGTAGTTAGTCCATAGAAAAACATACATGTAGGTCACGATATATCTTTTCTTTTGATAGTTATCTCTTATTCTGTGTTTTAGGATAAGGCTGTGTCTCCCATTAATTAAAAGTACTCCATTGCACCAGTGAAAGAGAATAGACCCCCTTTCCTTCCCATCCCCAAAAGCCTCGATTGCCCATATTACCTCCCCTCCGATCCAATTGCCGCCATTGGCCACGAGGCAGGGTTGGGGAAGAAAGGCGTGTCTCCACCTCGTCATAGAGGGGGAGGAGTGAACCAGCCCCGCTCGACCAACCATGAGCCAGGGGTTTGGCTACAGAGGGCGGAGGAAGAGCGGTGGGGGAGGTTCGCAAAGGTTGAGGGGCGGGGGCCTATATAACCCAAGGCAGGGGTGTGGCAACGAGAGATGAGTTGGTCTGAGTCGGTTGCCAGAGGAGGGTCAGTGGTTGCGGTGGTGAGGAGTGAGAGAAAAGAAGAAAGAGTGAGGGTTTGGACCAGACAGGCAGACGGGAGATGAGCCTTTACCGAGAGACGAGAGGGAGTCCAAGGAGTTGAGTCCAACCAAGAAGTCCAGAGTTGAACTGCAGCTCGAGCCACCGCAACTGCATTTGCTGCAGCTGGAGCCACCGAAACAGCAGCCACAGCAGCGTGAGGCCTGGACGGCAGTTTGGAGCACGGCCGCGGAGGAGCGGCGGCTGCCCAACGAGTCAATCGTGCTGAAGGACCAGTGGACCTCCCTATCCCGCCAGCCATCCATCTCCCGCCAGTCCTATCATCAATTCCCCGCGTGAGTCAGTGTTCTGTTTGTGCTGTCCTGGGTTAGTTAAGTCTGTAGATAAGCTAAATTTGCACTGTGTCATCTGCGTCTTGTACTTGTAAATAAACTGAATTGCTTTTTGTTGCTTGTGTGTAAATAGTAAATAAATTCAGTAGTAATATTTCAAACCTTTTGTCTTTCGTCTTGGCCTTCTTTTTCCTCTTTGCATTCGTCGCCTTTGTCTTTTCCCCATTGGGCAGCTACGGTGCGATACGGCCAAAGTCTGGGTGAATCGGGTGAGTTTGTTAGGTCGCGGTCTTACACCACCGCTCGGTCTATAACATCTAACCGCGATCTATAACAATTGGTAGTCAGGAGATGGGATTCGAACCTGGGACTAAATTTATTTAGCCCAAATTTTGGACACCAATTGTGTTAGTACTATAACAATTGGTGTCGAGGAGTGAGATCGGACCCGGAGCGCGTTTACGCGCTCGAAATTATAAAGCCGAAATTTGTTTGTTGTATAAAAATCCGAATTTTGAAATCGCGCCATGGCTGTTCAAGGCGACGGGATGCCGGTGGGAGAGATAGACGGGGTAGAATCGACCCAGGACCTCGGGGAAATGTATGTGGAAGAAAGGGAGGAGGAAAATGGCAATGTGGTTGCGGGAATATCAGGCGCGCAAAATGGCGCGCTCGCTCACGTGGTTGAAGGGTCCCAAAATAGCGGCGCCGCGGAGGGCGAGCCTGCGGTGGCGGCTGGGGACGCTGGGCAAACCGGGTTTGACCTCAGATTATTCTTGACCCAACTGAATGCAAAAATGGATAGGATGGAGGGCCAAATGGGGGTAATGGGAAACCAAATGGGGGTAATGAGGGACGAAGCAAGGGGTACCGTTGAGGGGTTAGACAATAATTTTAAGGAGTTAGACAAGAAATTTGAGGGGTTAGACAATGGGATAGAAGGGGTGAAACATGGGTTAACGGGGGTGGAAAATAGAATGGCTGCCCAGGAGAATCAGTTAGAGGGGGTGAAAAATGGGTTAATGGGGTTAGAAAATAGGATGGAGGACAAATTGCGGGAAATAGGGGAACAATCCGCCCGGGAAATCGAACAGATGGGGAACCAGATGGAGGAAATACGACGAGGGGTGAGTGAGGAGGTCTCGGGGCTACGCGAGGAGGTAAAGCGAGGCGAAAAGCGTATAGAGAAAGAAGTGAGGAATAATACGGCTAAGTTACAAGGGGGAATAGAAGATCTGACGGAGGAGGTGGAGCAGCTGACAGAGGGACAAACTAAGTTAGTGGAGCAGGTTCAAAAGAACACTGCGGTACTAGGAGGGTTAAAGGCGACACAAAAAGAAATTAAAAACGAATTAATAGCGACGCAGAGGCAATGTCAGATGGTACGGGAGGAACTGACAATGAGGGTGGAAGAGGTGACAAGCAATGGAGACGAAGGACCGGGAGGTAAGGACGCACGTAGAAACGGTCACGGTAGCCTTAGAGGACGAACTTGAGGAGACGCACCGAGAAATAAAAGAGGTTAAACAAAAATTAGAGGAAGTGGGAGAAGAGGTGAGTGAAATTAAGAAGGGACGGACAGAAACTAAGAGGGAGATAAAGGAGGAAGTCATGGAATATGTACAAGGTCTGTGTTCAAATCATGATGCGGTGCTCACTAACCAAATAAAAAGTTTGCAGGTGGCAGAGGAGGTGCGACGAGGTACGGAGGTGAGTGGCAATGTATATGATGTGAGGAAAGCTTCAGTCGGCTTGGGGATTGGTTTGGATCCGGGTGTTCGTGAAAGGCCGTTGGTGAAGTGTGTGACAGGTCAGGTGTGCGAAAAAAGAGGTGTGCGAGAATGTCCGACCATGGGGTGTGTGAGGAAAAAGTGCACGCCGAGGAGTGAGTGTGCCGTCAGGAGTGAGCCGGTCGGAGCGCGTGTGCGAGGGGGTACATGGAAGCGCGGTGTGGTGAGTGTTACGGAGGAAGTAACGAAAGAGTGTACACCTGTGGTGAGTGTTACAGAGGATGTAACGAGGAAGTGTACGCCTGTGGTGAGTGTTACAGAGGATGTAACGGGAGGGTTGACAGGTGAGCGAGGATGTACACCTGGGATGGAAGGATGCACACCTGGAATGGTAGAGCGTGTGTGGGAAGGCACATTTGAGTTGGTGGTGAGGCACGTGGTTGGGTGTGCGAATGAGGGCACACCTGTGATTGTCACAGAGGAGGTGACCGAGGAGGGGGCGCGAAGCGGTGTATTGGTGAGGTGTGCGAGCAACGAATGTGTGCCAAAGTGTTCGGTGGTCAGGTGTGTGACCAAGTCGGTGAGCGGAGTGAGTGTACCGAGGTGTGAAAGAAAAGGTACGAGGAGAATGGGAACGGCTGCATGTATGAGCAAGAAAGAGGTAGCGTATGCATGTAAGCCTGCAGGTGAAGCGTCGACGATAACTGGGTTAAAGGTTAGAACGACTTATAGCCGACTCGGGCCCTCGGTGCGTGCCGGGCTTCGCGTGCCGCGAGAACCAGCGGGGATCCGAACCACGGCGGTTTCGAAAGAACCGCCGTGCGCGATCCACGCTGGGCCTCGCGTTGAACGGCCGCGGCCGGGCTCCACTAGGCGGAGCGGGCGGCTGGATAGGAAGGGTCGCTATGGCGACCACGTTTTGTTGAGACGTGCCGGCAGGTCGAGATCGGGACATTGGATGGCTCCACGCCGAGGTGATGCGTGGGATCTCGGCCCGGGTAAGCCCCCGCCCCGGCCCCGAATGCGGGACGCATCCAGCCGCCAGCACAAAAGAATCCGCGTTCAGTGCTCGGCTGTACGAAGCCGGGCTGTAGATGTGAATTGGCGCACCGAGAGGATGTAATAAGTAGACGGGTGATGGTGATAGTGATAGTGATTTAAAACGAAATTTAGAAAAGTGAATAGAATTGGCAGTAAATGGAAAATTTTTGAATTGTTGGATTTGGACGAGCGAAATTGGTAGTGAGAGACCCCCGATGTGGTGGGATGGCAAATCCACCATCCCTCACAGGTGGGGGCAAATGCGCAATAGTTTATGGGGTGGCTATGACAACCGAGCCAGGGAGGGCTTGGATAATGATAGGGATCTAGAAGAGATTGACATTAGGTAACGTTAAGTTTAGTTAGTGACTGATACCTGTAGTGGGGACGCAGGTAGATTAGTGTGGATTATAATGACGTGGGAGCGCAATAGTTTAAAGGGACGACTGGGAAGCGCAAGTTTCAGAGGGGAGAAGTTAGCTGAGATGATGCCGTGTGTGTGAGGATTGAACAGGTGAGAATTGAACAGGTGTGATTGCACAGGTGTGCAACTGAACAGGTGAATGGAGCAGTGTATGAGGGAGTAGTGGTGATTGCGTGTTGTGTTGACCAAATGGTCCAGGAAGAGGAGGAGGGTGCAGGTGGCACCAGGTAGGATTGCACAGGTGTGCAACGACAGGTGAATGAAAGACAGGTGTATGGAATAAATGGTCTGGAGGATTGGAATGGATGGTCGTGGAGTGAGAATGGTGGAAATTGTGGAGTGGAGTGGATGGTGCGAAGGTGTGAATGGGGGAAGAGTGGACCCCCCATCACGGATACCCGGGGCGGGTAGTGTAAGAGTTAGGTAGAGGGTACAGGTAAATTGTGGTTGGATATTGGCATCTGTGGTGCGGTTGGAAGAATGATGTTTGGATGGGTGCATTAGTGTTGTGGAAATGGCTGGGCGTGTAGCCTGTTAGTGTGTGTAGTTGGTTTGGGCACTCCACCACTGTAAGGATGTCGGCCAGGTGAGGCCGCAGGTGGGCTCTGGGAGCCGGTAGTAGTTGTTGTGGATGGGGCCCGAGGATCCGGAGGACGGACCCGGGTAGCCCAGTGCCA
Source organism: Myxine glutinosa (assembly GCF_964187855.1). Taxonomy (NCBI): domain Eukaryota; kingdom Metazoa; phylum Chordata; class Myxini; order Myxiniformes; family Myxinidae; genus Myxine; species Myxine glutinosa. Next base: position 105,651,445 of record NC_136266.1, read on the forward strand.
GAGGGCACCATGGGGTGACAGAGCCAGGAGAGGGGCTGTCCCCAGTTAGTTAGGTTAGGGTGAGGAGCTAGGTAAGCTCGGGTGGCAACTACAGTGGTGGAGGTGTGCAGGTGGGTAGACCTGTTGGGAGAGGTACACGTCGCAGCCCAGAAATTGTGCTAGAGCACCGGGAGATGAATCGGGGGAGTGAGACCCCAAATTGAGAAGCACCACAGTTTGGCCAATGGGAATTGGTTATTAGAACCCCTAGTGTAAGAGGGCCAATGGTTTGGCCAGAGAAAGACCCCGGGTAGTGTAAAGTGTGTTAAAATCATTTAGAGGATAGTTAGGATGAAGGATCTCCTCGCACCATCTGCATCCACTCACCTGAGGTGACAGGTACTCCGCACCATGCCATGTTTAATTATTTTTTATGATGCAAATGTTTGGATTGTGCGACGCATCATGACGTGGGTGTGACATTGTGCTTTGATGTTCCATCTCTGCCTCCTTATGAGGATTGATGATGAATTGATGATGGCAAATTTTTGAAGTAGAGGGATTGTGGTGACGAATTTGATATAGGGGAAATATGGGGAAGACGTGACAGTAGGGACGAATTGGTAATGTGTAGGTTTTGTACATATGGGGTAAGGGCAAGGGTGGGCTAGGTAACAGGGGGGTGACGTACGGTAGGGACGAGCTTTCTCACTGCGCCCTCCGTACGCATTTCGCCTTGCATTGCCTTTTTGATGTGTACCCTTGAGACCTTACCCCTCGCTCATCTGTCTTGTCCCCCCTTTTTGTCTCCCACATGAGGACCTGAGCGCCGTTGGGCGCCGAGGGGAGCGTGTGTGGGTCGGCCATTGTGCGCCCGAAATTCCTAGAACCAGCTGTCTGCATCGATGCACCACATTATGGACCACATGTCAGTGGCCGAGCACCACTTATGGACCCCATGGGTTGGGGCAAGGCCCCTCTGCTGGAACCGGCCATGAGGGCCCGAAATCTTGCTGGCGGACCTTGGCCACAGGGCACCGATGCCCCACAGGTGAACCACACTAGTCGGCCCTGTGGGCCATAAATCAACGAAAATAAAAAGGACACCTTGGGCACACTTTATTACAAATAGGCCGCCAGTAAGCAAAGCAAAATGGAAATGACAACAACTGGAAGAAATAATAATAACCAGCAGAGGGAGCCGAAGAGCAAGAGACACCTGCAGGGTTGGGTTTGTTGGTTTTATTTTATTCATTGAACAATGGTGACTGCACCGATTGGTGCTTGGGTGTGTATTGGTGCGTTTTTGGGTGCTTTAATGGTGCATTGATGCAGAGCAGACTGTCCTCCCCCCAGAAAGAACAATTACAGGTCCTGGGTTAGTTTTGTAAATAAAAATAGCGTCAATTGTAAATAATGCTTCCCACCGTCAGTGTGTAGTTTGAAGACCATTCCGCAATTCGGTTAACTGTGGGCGTAAGTCTGTTAGGCAGGGTGCAATGGAGCAGCGGGACACATTTATTTATGTTTTAAAACTGTCGCACTCAGGGTCAGGCTAAAAGTAGAGGGAACTACACCTACATGCCACACTAAGGTAAAAGTAATAGGCCCGGGACGTGCCTAAGGGGAGGAGGGTGCAGTGTTGTGAATATGAGAATGTGTTTTTTTATATTTTGTGGTGGTGGTAAAATGTTGTAAAAGGTTGTTGTAAAAGGTTGTTGTAAAATATCACCCCTCCTCCCTCCGTTGTGGTTGTATAAAGGTCAAAGGGCGTTCCCGTAGTTAGTCCATAGAAAAACATACATGTAGGTCACGATATATCTTTTCTTTTGATAGTTATCTCTTATTCTGTGTTTTAGGATAAGGCTGTGTCTCCCATTAATTAAAAGTACTCCATTGCACCAGTGAAAGAGAATAGACCCCCTTTCCTTCCCATCCCCAAAAGCCTCGATTGCCCATATTACCTCCCCTCCGATCCAATTGCCGCCATTGGCCACGAGGCAGGGTTGGGGAAGAAAGGCGTGTCTCCACCTCGTCATAGAGGGGGAGGAGTGAACCAGCCCCGCTCGACCAACCATGAGCCAGGGGTTTGGCTACAGAGGGCGGAGGAAGAGCGGTGGGGGAGGTTCGCAAAGGTTGAGGGGCGGGGGCCTATATAACCCAAGGCAGGGGTGTGGCAACGAGAGATGAGTTGGTCTGAGTCGGTTGCCAGAGGAGGGTCAGTGGTTGCGGTGGTGAGGAGTGAGAGAAAAGAAGAAAGAGTGAGGGTTTGGACCAGACAGGCAGACGGGAGATGAGCCTTTACCGAGAGACGAGAGGGAGTCCAAGGAGTTGAGTCCAACCAAGAAGTCCAGAGTTGAACTGCAGCTCGAGCCACCGCAACTGCATTTGCTGCAGCTGGAGCCACCGAAACAGCAGCCACAGCAGCGTGAGGCCTGGACGGCAGTTTGGAGCACGGCCGCGGAGGAGCGGCGGCTGCCCAACGAGTCAATCGTGCTGAAGGACCAGTGGACCTCCCTATCCCGCCAGCCATCCATCTCCCGCCAGTCCTATCATCAATTCCCCGCGTGAGTCAGTGTTCTGTTTGTGCTGTCCTGGGTTAGTTAAGTCTGTAGATAAGCTAAATTTGCACTGTGTCATCTGCGTCTTGTACTTGTAAATAAACTGAATTGCTTTTTGTTGCTTGTGTGTAAATAGTAAATAAATTCAGTAGTAATATTTCAAACCTTTTGTCTTTCGTCTTGGCCTTCTTTTTCCTCTTTGCATTCGTCGCCTTTGTCTTTTCCCCATTGGGCAGCTACGGTGCGATACGGCCAAAGTCTGGGTGAATCGGGTGAGTTTGTTAGGTCGCGGTCTTACACCACCGCTCGGTCTATAACATCTAACCGCGATCTATAACAATTGGTAGTCAGGAGATGGGATTCGAACCTGGGACTAAATTTATTTAGCCCAAATTTTGGACACCAATTGTGTTAGTACTATAACAATTGGTGTCGAGGAGTGAGATCGGACCCGGAGCGCGTTTACGCGCTCGAAATTATAAAGCCGAAATTTGTTTGTTGTATAAAAATCCGAATTTTGAAATCGCGCCATGGCTGTTCAAGGCGACGGGATGCCGGTGGGAGAGATAGACGGGGTAGAATCGACCCAGGACCTCGGGGAAATGTATGTGGAAGAAAGGGAGGAGGAAAATGGCAATGTGGTTGCGGGAATATCAGGCGCGCAAAATGGCGCGCTCGCTCACGTGGTTGAAGGGTCCCAAAATAGCGGCGCCGCGGAGGGCGAGCCTGCGGTGGCGGCTGGGGACGCTGGGCAAACCGGGTTTGACCTCAGATTATTCTTGACCCAACTGAATGCAAAAATGGATAGGATGGAGGGCCAAATGGGGGTAATGGGAAACCAAATGGGGGTAATGAGGGACGAAGCAAGGGGTACCGTTGAGGGGTTAGACAATAATTTTAAGGAGTTAGACAAGAAATTTGAGGGGTTAGACAATGGGATAGAAGGGGTGAAACATGGGTTAACGGGGGTGGAAAATAGAATGGCTGCCCAGGAGAATCAGTTAGAGGGGGTGAAAAATGGGTTAATGGGGTTAGAAAATAGGATGGAGGACAAATTGCGGGAAATAGGGGAACAATCCGCCCGGGAAATCGAACAGATGGGGAACCAGATGGAGGAAATACGACGAGGGGTGAGTGAGGAGGTCTCGGGGCTACGCGAGGAGGTAAAGCGAGGCGAAAAGCGTATAGAGAAAGAAGTGAGGAATAATACGGCTAAGTTACAAGGGGGAATAGAAGATCTGACGGAGGAGGTGGAGCAGCTGACAGAGGGACAAACTAAGTTAGTGGAGCAGGTTCAAAAGAACACTGCGGTACTAGGAGGGTTAAAGGCGACACAAAAAGAAATTAAAAACGAATTAATAGCGACGCAGAGGCAATGTCAGATGGTACGGGAGGAACTGACAATGAGGGTGGAAGAGGTGACAAGCAATGGAGACGAAGGACCGGGAGGTAAGGACGCACGTAGAAACGGTCACGGTAGCCTTAGAGGACGAACTTGAGGAGACGCACCGAGAAATAAAAGAGGTTAAACAAAAATTAGAGGAAGTGGGAGAAGAGGTGAGTGAAATTAAGAAGGGACGGACAGAAACTAAGAGGGAGATAAAGGAGGAAGTCATGGAATATGTACAAGGTCTGTGTTCAAATCATGATGCGGTGCTCACTAACCAAATAAAAAGTTTGCAGGTGGCAGAGGAGGTGCGACGAGGTACGGAGGTGAGTGGCAATGTATATGATGTGAGGAAAGCTTCAGTCGGCTTGGGGATTGGTTTGGATCCGGGTGTTCGTGAAAGGCCGTTGGTGAAGTGTGTGACAGGTCAGGTGTGCGAAAAAAGAGGTGTGCGAGAATGTCCGACCATGGGGTGTGTGAGGAAAAAGTGCACGCCGAGGAGTGAGTGTGCCGTCAGGAGTGAGCCGGTCGGAGCGCGTGTGCGAGGGGGTACATGGAAGCGCGGTGTGGTGAGTGTTACGGAGGAAGTAACGAAAGAGTGTACACCTGTGGTGAGTGTTACAGAGGATGTAACGAGGAAGTGTACGCCTGTGGTGAGTGTTACAGAGGATGTAACGGGAGGGTTGACAGGTGAGCGAGGATGTACACCTGGGATGGAAGGATGCACACCTGGAATGGTAGAGCGTGTGTGGGAAGGCACATTTGAGTTGGTGGTGAGGCACGTGGTTGGGTGTGCGAATGAGGGCACACCTGTGATTGTCACAGAGGAGGTGACCGAGGAGGGGGCGCGAAGCGGTGTATTGGTGAGGTGTGCGAGCAACGAATGTGTGCCAAAGTGTTCGGTGGTCAGGTGTGTGACCAAGTCGGTGAGCGGAGTGAGTGTACCGAGGTGTGAAAGAAAAGGTACGAGGAGAATGGGAACGGCTGCATGTATGAGCAAGAAAGAGGTAGCGTATGCATGTAAGCCTGCAGGTGAAGCGTCGACGATAACTGGGTTAAAGGTTAGAACGACTTATAGCCGACTCGGGCCCTCGGTGCGTGCCGGGCTTCGCGTGCCGCGAGAACCAGCGGGGATCCGAACCACGGCGGTTTCGAAAGAACCGCCGTGCGCGATCCACGCTGGGCCTCGCGTTGAACGGCCGCGGCCGGGCTCCACTAGGCGGAGCGGGCGGCTGGATAGGAAGGGTCGCTATGGCGACCACGTTTTGTTGAGACGTGCCGGCAGGTCGAGATCGGGACATTGGATGGCTCCACGCCGAGGTGATGCGTGGGATCTCGGCCCGGGTAAGCCCCCGCCCCGGCCCCGAATGCGGGACGCATCCAGCCGCCAGCACAAAAGAATCCGCGTTCAGTGCTCGGCTGTACGAAGCCGGGCTGTAGATGTGAATTGGCGCACCGAGAGGATGTAATAAGTAGACGGGTGATGGTGATAGTGATAGTGATTTAAAACGAAATTTAGAAAAGTGAATAGAATTGGCAGTAAATGGAAAATTTTTGAATTGTTGGATTTGGACGAGCGAAATTGGTAGTGAGAGACCCCCGATGTGGTGGGATGGCAAATCCACCATCCCTCACAGGTGGGGGCAAATGCGCAATAGTTTATGGGGTGGCTATGACAACCGAGCCAGGGAGGGCTTGGATAATGATAGGGATCTAGAAGAGATTGACATTAGGTAACGTTAAGTTTAGTTAGTGACTGATACCTGTAGTGGGGACGCAGGTAGATTAGTGTGGATTATAATGACGTGGGAGCGCAATAGTTTAAAGGGACGACTGGGAAGCGCAAGTTTCAGAGGGGAGAAGTTAGCTGAGATGATGCCGTGTGTGTGAGGATTGAACAGGTGAGAATTGAACAGGTGTGATTGCACAGGTGTGCAACTGAACAGGTGAATGGAGCAGTGTATGAGGGAGTAGTGGTGATTGCGTGTTGTGTTGACCAAATGGTCCAGGAAGAGGAGGAGGGTGCAGGTGGCACCAGGTAGGATTGCACAGGTGTGCAACGACAGGTGAATGAAAGACAGGTGTATGGAATAAATGGTCTGGAGGATTGGAATGGATGGTCGTGGAGTGAGAATGGTGGAAATTGTGGAGTGGAGTGGATGGTGCGAAGGTGTGAATGGGGGAAGAGTGGACCCCCCATCACGGATACCCGGGGCGGGTAGTGTAAGAGTTAGGTAGAGGGTACAGGTAAATTGTGGTTGGATATTGGCATCTGTGGTGCGGTTGGAAGAATGATGTTTGGATGGGTGCATTAGTGTTGTGGAAATGGCTGGGCGTGTAGCCTGTTAGTGTGTGTAGTTGGTTTGGGCACTCCACCACTGTAAGGATGTCGGCCAGGTGAGGCCGCAGGTGGGCTCTGGGAGCCGGTAGTAGTTGTTGTGGATGGGGCCCGAGGATCCGGAGGACGGACCCGGGTAGCCCAGTGCCAGAGGGCACCATGGGGTGACAGAGCCAGGAGAGGGGCTGTCCCCAGTTAGTTAGGTTAGGGTGAGGAGCTAGGTAAGCTCGGGTGGCAACTACAGTGGTGGAGGTGTGCAGGTGGGTAGACCTGTTGGGAGAGGTACACGTCGCAGCCCAGAAATTGTGCTAGAGCACCGGGAGATGAATCGGGGGAGTGAGACCCCAAATTGAGAAGCACCACAGTTTGGCCAATGGGAATTGGTTATTAGAACCCCTAGTGTAAGAGGGCCAATGGTTTGGCCAGAGAAAGACCCCGGGTAGTGTAAAGTGTGTTAAAATCATTTAGAGGATAGTTAGGATGAAGGATCTCCTCGCACCATCTGCATCCACTCACCTGAGGTGACAGGTACTCCGCACCATGCCATGTTTAATTATTTTTTATGATGCAAATGTTTGGATTGTGCGACGCATCATGACGTGGGTGTGACATTGTGCTTTGATGTTCCATCTCTGCCTCCTTATGAGGATTGATGATGAATTGATGATGGCAAATTTTTGAAGTAGAGGGATTGTGGTGACGAATTTGATATAGGGGAAATATGGGGAAGACGTGACAGTAGGGACGAATTGGTAATGTGTAGGTTTTGTACATATGGGGTAAGGGCAAGGGTGGGCTAGGTAACAGGGGGGTGACGTACGGTAGGGACGAGCTTTCTCACTGCGCCCTCCGTACGCATTTCGCCTTGCATTGCCTTTTTGATGTGTACCCTTGAGACCTTACCCCTCGCTCATCTGTCTTGTCCCCCCTTTTTGTCTCCCACATGAGGACCTGAGCGCCGTTGGGCGCCGAGGGGAGCGTGTGTGGGTCGGCCATTGTGCGCCCGAAATTCCTAGAACCAGCTGTCTGCATCGATGCACCACATTATGGACCACATGTCAGTGGCCGAGCACCACTTATGGACCCCATGGGTTGGGGCAAGGCCCCTCTGCTGGAACCGGCCATGAGGGCCCGAAATCTTGCTGGCGGACCTTGGCCACAGGGCACCGATGCCCCACAGGTGAACCACACTAGTCGGCCCTGTGGGCCATAAATCAACGAAAATAAAAAGGACACCTTGGGCACACTTTATTACAAATAGGCCGCCAGTAAGCAAAGCAAAATGGAAATGACAACAACTGGAAGAAATAATAATAACCAGCAGAGGGAGCCGAAGAGCAAGAGACACCTGCAGGGTTGGGTTTGTTGGTTTTATTTTATTCATTGAACAATGGTGACTGCACCGATTGGTGCTTGGGTGTGTATTGGTGCGTTTTTGGGTGCTTTAATGGTGCATTGATGCAGAGCAGACTGTCCTCCCCCCAGAAAGAACAATTACAGGTCCTGGGTTAGTTTTGTAAATAAAAATAGCGTCAATTGTAAATAATGCTTCCCACCGTCAGTGTGTAGTTTGAAGACCATTCCGCAATTCGGTTAACTGTGGGCGTAAGTCTGTTAGGCAGGGTGCAATGGAGCAGCGGGACACATTTATTTATGTTTTAAAACTGTCGCACTCAGGGTCAGGCTAAAAGTAGAGGGAACTACACCTACATGCCACACTAAGGTAAAAGTAATAGGCCCGGGACGTGCCTAAGGGGAGGAGGGTGCAGTGTTGTGAATATGAGAATGTGTTTTTTTTTATTTTGTGGTGGTGGTAAAATGTTGTAAAAGGTTGTTGTAAAAGGTTGTTGTAAAATATCACCCCTCCTCCCTCCGTTGTGGTTGTATAAAGGTCAAAGGGCGTTCCCGTAGTTAGTCCATAGAAAAACATACATGTAGGTCACGATATATCTTTTCTTTTGATAGTTATCTCTTATTCTGTGTTTTAGGATAAGGCTGTGTCTCCCATTAATTAAAAGTACTCCATTGCACCAGTGAAAGAGAATAGACCCCCTTTCCTTCCCATCCCCAAAAGCCTCGATTGCCCATATTACCTCCCCTCCGATCCAATTGCCGCCATTGGCCACGAGGCAGGGTTGGGGAAGAAAGGCGTGTCTCCACCTCGTCATAGAGGGGGAGGAGTGAACCAGCCCCGCTCGACCAACCATGAGCCAGGGGTTTGGCTACAGAGGGCGGAGGAAGAGCGGTGGGGGAGGTTCGCAAAGGTTGAGGGGCGGGGGCCTATATAACCCAAGGCAGGGGTGTGGCAACGAGAGATGAGTTGGTCTGAGTCGGTTGCCAGAGGAGGGTCAGTGGTTGCGGTGGTGAGGAGTGAGAGAAAAGAAGAAAGAGTGAGGGTTTGGACCAGACAGGCAGACGGGAGATGAGCCTTTACCGAGAGACGAGAGGGAGTCCAAGGAGTTGAGTCCAACCAAGAAGTCCAGAGTTGAACTGCAGCTCGAGCCACCGCAACTGCATTTGCTGCAGCTGGAGCCACCGAAACAGCAGCCACAGCAGCGTGAGGCCTGGACGGCAGTTTGGAGCACGGCCGCGGAGGAGCGGCGGCTGCCCAACGAGTCAATCGTGCTGAAGGACCAGTGGACCTCCCTATCCCGCCAGCCATCCATCTCCCGCCAGTCCTATCATCAATTCCCCGCGTGAGTCAGTGTTCTGTTTGTGCTGTCCTGGGTTAGTTAAGTCTGTAGATAAGCTAAATTTGCACTGTGTCATCTGCGTCTTGTACTTGTAAATAAACTGAATTGCTTTTTGTTGCTTGTGTGTAAATAGTAAATAAATTCAGTAGTAATATTTCAAACCTTTTGTCTTTCGTCTTGGCCTTCTTTTTCCTCTTTGCATTCGTCGCCTTTGTCTTTTCCCCATTGGGCAGCTACGGTGCGATACGGCCAAAGTCTGGGTGAATCGGGTGAGTTTGTTAGGTCGCGGTCTTACACCACCGCTCGGTCTATAACATCTAACCGCGATCTATAACAATTGGTAGTCAGGAGATGGGATTCGAACCTGGGACTAAATTTATTTAGCCCAAATTTTGGACACCAATTGTGTTAGTACTATAACAATTGGTGTCGAGGAGTGAGATCGGACCCGGAGCGCGTTTACGCGCTCGAAATTATAAAGCCGAAATTTGTTTGTTGTATAAAAATCCGAATTTTGAAATCGCGCCATGGCTGTTCAAGGCGACAGGATGCCGGTGGGAGAGATAGACGGGGTAGAATCGACCCAGGACCTCGGGGAAATGTATGTGGAAGAAAGGGAGGAGGAAAATGGCAATGTGGTTGCGGGAATATCAGGCGCGCAAAATGGCGCGCTCGCTCACGTGGTTGAAGGGTCCCAAAATAGCGGCGCCGCGGAGGGCGAGCCTGCGGTGGCGGCTGGGGACGCTGGGCAAACCGGGTTTGACCTCAGATTATTCTTGACCCAACTGAATGCAAAAATGGATAGGATGGAGGGCCAAATGGGGGTAATGGGAAACCAAATGGGGGTAATGAGGGACGAAGCAAGGGGTACCGTTGAGGGGTTAGACAATAATTTTAAGGAGTTAGACAAGAAATTTGAGGGGTTAGACAATGGGATAGAAGGGGTGAAACATGGGTTAACGGGGGTGGAAAATAGAATGGCTGCCCAGGAGAATCAGTTAGAGGGGGTGAAAAATGGGTTAATGGGGTTAGAAAATAGGATGGAGGACAAATTGCGGGAAATAGGGGAACAATCCGCCCGGGAAATCGAACAGATGGGGAACCAGATGGAGGAAATACGACGAGGGGTGAGTGAGGAGGTCTCGGGGCTACGCGAGGAGGTAAAGCGAGGCGAAAAGCGTATAGAGAAAGAAGTGAGGAATAATACGGCTAAGTTACAAGGGGGAATAGAAGATCTGACGGAGGAGGTGGAGCAGCTGACAGAGGGACAAACTAAGTTAGTGGAGCAGGTTCAAAAGAACACTGCGGTACTAGGAGGGTTAAAGGCGACACAAAAAGAAATTAAAAACGAATTAATAGCGACGCAGAGGCAATGTCAGATGGTACGGGAGGAACTGACAATGAGGGTGGAAGAGGTGACAAGCAATGGAGACGAAGGACCGGGAGGTAAGGACGCACGTAGAAACGGTCACGGTAGCCTTAGAGGACGAACTTGAGGAGACGCACCGAGAAATAAAAGAGGTTAAACAAAAATTAGAGGAAGTGGGAGAAGAGGTGAGTGAAATTAAGAAGGGACGGACAGAAACTAAGAGGGAGATAAAGGAGGAAGTCATGGAATATGTACAAGGTCTGTGTTCAAATCATGATGCGGTGCTCACTAACCAAATAAAAAGTTTGCAGGTGGCAGAGGAGGTGCGACGAGGTACGGAGGTGAGTGGCAATGTATATGATGTGAGGAAAGCTTCAGTCGGCTTGGGGATTGGTTTGGATCCGGGTGTTCGTGAAAGGCCGTTGGTGAAGTGTGTGACAGGTCAGGTGTGCGAAAAAAGAGGTGTGCGAGAATGTCCGACCATGGGGTGTGTGAGGAAAAAGTGCACGCCGAGGAGTGAGTGTGCCGTCAGGAGTGAGCCGGTCGGAGCGCGTGTGCGAGGGGGTACATGGAAGCGCGGTGTGGTGAGTGTTACGGAGGAAGTAACGAAAGAGTGTACACCTGTGGTGAGTGTTACAGAGGATGTAACGAGGAAGTGTACGCCTGTGGTGAGTGTTACAGAGGATGTAACGGGAGGGTTGACAGGTGAGCGAGGATGTACACCTGGGATGGAAGGATGCACACCTGGAATGGTAGAGCGTGTGTGGGAAGGCACATTTGAGTTGGTGGTGAGGCACGTGGTTGGGTGTGCGAATGAGGGCACACCTGTGATTGTCACAGAGGAGGTGACCGAGGAGGGGGCGCGAAGCGGTGTATTGGTGAGGTGTGCGAGCAACGAATGTGTGCCAAAGTGTTCGGTGGTCAGGTGTGTGACCAAGTCGGTGAGCGGAGTGAGTGTACCGAGGTGTGAAAGAAAAGGTACGAGGAGAATGGGAACGGCTGCATGTATGAGCAAGAAAGAGGTAGCGTATGCATGTAAGCCTGCAGGTGAAGCGTCGACGATAACTGGGTTAAAGGTTAGAACGACTTATAGCCGACTCGGGCCCTCGGTGCGTGCCGGGCTTCGCGTGCCGCGAGAACCAGCGGGGATCCGAACCACGGCGGTTTCGAAAGAACCGCCGTGCGCGATCCACGCTGGGCCTCGCGTTGAACGGCCGCGGCCGGGCTCCACTAGGCGGAGCGGGCGGCTGGATAGGAAGGGTCGCTATGGCGACCACGTTTTGTTGAGACGTGCCGGCAGGTCGAGATCGGGACATTGGATGGCTCCACGCCGAGGTGATGCGTGGGATCTCGGCCCGGGTAAGCCCCCGCCCCGGCCCCGAATGCGGGACGCATCCAGCCGCCAGCACAAAAGAATCCGCGTTCAGTGCTCGGCTGTACGAAGCCGGGCTGTAGATGTGAATTGGCGCACCGAGAGGATGTAATAAGTAGACGGGTGATGGTGATAGTGATAGTGATTTAAAACGAAATTTAGAAAAGTGAATAGAATTGGCAGTAAATGGAAAATTTTTGAATTGTTGGATTTGGACGAGCGAAATTGGTAGTGAGAGACCCCCGATGTGGTGGGATGGCAAATCCACCATCCCTCACAGGTGGGGGCAAATGCGCAATAGTTTATGGGGTGGCTATGACAACCGAGCCAGGGAGGGCTTGGATAATGATAGGGATCTAGAAGAGATTGACATTAGGTAACGTTAAGTTTAGTTAGTGACTGATACCTGTAGTGGGGACGCAGGTAGATTAGTGTGGATTATAATGACGTGGGAGCGCAATAGTTTAAAGGGACGACTGGGAAGCGCAAGTTTCAGAGGGGAGAAGTTAGCTGAGATGATGCCGTGTGTGTGAGGATTGAACAGGTGAGAATTGAACAGGTGTGATTGCACAGGTGTGCAACTGAACAGGTGAATGGAGCAGTGTATGAGGGAGTAGTGGTGATTGCGTGTTGTGTTGACCAAATGGTCCAGGAAGAGGAGGAGGGTGCAGGTGGCACCAGGTAGGATTGCACAGGTGTGCAACGACAGGTGAATGAAAGACAGGTGTATGGAATAAATGGTCTGGAGGATTGGAATGGATGGTCGTGGAGTGAGAATGGTGGAAATTGTGGAGTGGAGTGGATGGTGCGAAGGTGTGAATGGGGGAAGAGTGGACCCCCCATCACGGATACCCGGGGCGGGTAGTGTAAGAGTTAGGTAGAGGGTACAGGTAAATTGTGGTTGGATATTGGCATCTGTGGTGCGGTTGGAAGAATGATGTTTGGATGGGTGCATTAGTGTTGTGGAAATGGCTGGGCGTGTAGCCTGTTAGTGTGTGTAGTTGGTTTGGGCACTCCACCACTGTAAGGATGTCGGCCAGGTGAGGCCGCAGGTGGGCTCTGGGAGCCGGTAGTAGTTGTTGTGGATGGGGCCCGAGGATCCGGAGGACGGACCCGGGTAGCCCAGTGCCAGAGGGCACCATGGGGTGACAGAGCCAGGAGAGGGGCTGTCCCCAGTTAGTTAGGTTAGGGTGAGGAGCTAGGTAAGCTCGGGTGGCAACTACAGTGGTGGAGGTGTGCAGGTGGGTAGACCTGTTGGGAGAGGTACACGTCGCAGCCCAGAAATTGTGCTAGAGCACCGGGAGATGAATCGGGGGAGTGAGACCCCAAATTGAGAAGCACCACAGTTTGGCCAATGGGAATTGGTTATTAGAACCCCTAGTGTAAGAGGGCCAATGGTTTGGCCAGAGAAAGACCCCGGGTAGTGTAAAGTGTGTTAAAATCATTTAGAGGATAGTTAGGATGAAGGATCTCCTCGCACCATCTGCATCCACTCACCTGAGGTGACAGGTACTCCGCACCATGCCATGTTTAATTATTTTTTATGATGCAAATGTTTGGATTGTGCGACGCATCATGACGTGGGTGTGACATTGTGCTTTGATGTTCCATCTCTGCCTCCTTATGAGGATTGATGATGAATTGATGATGGCAAATTTTTGAAGTAGAGGGATTGTGGTGACGAATTTGATATAGGGGAAATATGGGGAAGACGTGACAGTAGGGACGAATTGGTAATGTGTAGGTTTTGTACATATGGGGTAAGGGCAAGGGTGGGCTAGGTAACAGGGGGGTGACGTACGGTAGGGACGAGCTTTCTCACTGCGCCCTCCGTACGCATTTCGCCTTGCATTGCCTTTTTGATGTGTACCCTTGAGACCTTACCCCTCGCTCATCTGTCTTGTCCCCCCTTTTTGTCTCCCACATGAGGACCTGAGCGCCGTTGGGCGCCGAGGGGAGCGTGTGTGGGTCGGCCATTGTGCGCCCGAAATTCCTAGAACCAGCTGTCTGCATCGATGCACCACATTATGGACCACATGTCAGTGGCCGAGCACCACTTATGGACCCCATGGGTTGGGGCAAGGCCCCTCTGCTGGAACCGGCCATGAGGGCCCGAAATCTTGCTGGCGGACCTTGGCCACAGGGCACCGATGCCCCACAGGTGAACCACACTAGTCGGCCCTGTGGGCCATAAATCAACGAAAATAAAAAGGACACCTTGGGCACACTTTATTACAAATAGGCCGCCAGTAAGCAAAGCAAAATGGAAATGACAACAACTGGAAGAAATAATAATAACCAGCAGAGGGAGCCGAAGAGCAAGAGACACCTGCAGGGTTGGGTTTGTTGGTTTTATTTTATTCATTGAACAATGGTGACTGCACCGATTGGTGCTTGGGTGTGTATTGGTGCGTTTTTGGGTGCTTTAATGGTGCATTGATGCAGAGCAGACTGTCCTCCCCCCAGAAAGAACAATTACAGGTCCTGGGTTAGTTTTGTAAATAAAAATAGCGTCAATTGTAAATAATGCTTCCCACCGTCAGTGTGTAGTTTGAAGACCATTCCGCAATTCGGTTAACTGTGGGCGTAAGTCTGTTAGGCAGGGTGCAATGGAGCAGCGGGACACATTTATTTATGTTTTAAAACTGTCGCACTCAGGGTCAGGCTAAAAGTAGAGGGAACTACACCTACATGCCACACTAAGGTAAAAGTAATAGGCCCGGGACGTGCCTAAGGGGAGGAGGGTGCAGTGTTGTGAATATGAGAATGTGTTTTTTTTTATTTTGTGGTGGTGGTAAAATGTTGTAAAAGGTTGTTGTAAAAGGTTGTTGTAAAATATCACCCCTCCTCCCTCCGTTGTGGTTGTATAAAGGTCAAAGGGCGTTCCCGTAGTTAGTCCATAGAAAAACATACATGTAGGTCACGATATATCTTTTCTTTTGATAGTTATCTCTTATTCTGTGTTTTAGGATAAGGCTGTGTCTCCCATTAATTAAAAGTACTCCATTGCACCAGTGAAAGAGAATAGACCCCCTTTCCTTCCCATCCCCAAAAGCCTCGATTGCCCATATTACCTCCCCTCCGATCCAATTGCCGCCATTGGCCACGAGGCAGGGTTGGGGAAGAAAGGCGTGTCTCCACCTCGTCATAGAGGGGGAGGAGTGAACCAGCCCCGCTCGACCAACCATGAGCCAGGGGTTTGGCTACAGAGGGCGGAGGAAGAGCGGTGGGGGAGGTTCGCAAAGGTTGAGGGGCGGGGGCCTATATAACCCAAGGCAGGGGTGTGGCAACGAGAGATGAGTTGGTCTGAGTCGGTTGCCAGAGGAGGGTCAGTGGTTGCGGTGGTGAGGAGTGAGAGAAAAGAAGAAAGAGTGAGGGTTTGGACCAGACAGGCAGACGGGAGATGAGCCTTTACCGAGAGACGAGAGGGAGTCCAAGGAGTTGAGTCCAACCAAGAAGTCCAGAGTTGAACTGCAGCTCGAGCCACCGCAACTGCATTTGCTGCAGCTGGAGCCACCGAAACAGCAGCCACAGCAGCGTGAGGCCTGGACGGCAGTTTGGAGCACGGCCGCGGAGGAGCGGCGGCTGCCCAACGAGTCAATCGTGCTGAAGGACCAGTGGACCTCCCTATCCCGCCAGCCATCCATCTCCCGCCAGTCCTATCATCAATTCCCCGCGTGAGTCAGTGTTCTGTTTGTGCTGTCCTGGGTTAGTTAAGTCTGTAGATAAGCTAAATTTGCACTGTGTCATCTGCGTCTTGTACTTGTAAATAAACTGAATTGCTTTTTGTTGCTTGTGTGTAAATAGTAAATAAATTCAGTAGTAATATTTCAAACCTTTTGTCTTTCGTCTTGGCCTTCTTTTTCCTCTTTGCATTCGTCGCCTTTGTCTTTTCCCCATTGGGCAGCTACGGTGCGATACGGCCAAAGTCTGGGTGAATCGGGTGAGTTTGTTAGGTCGCGGTCTTACACCACCGCTCGGTCTATAACATCTAACCGCGATCTATAACAATATATATATATATATATATATATATATATATATATATATATATATATATATATATATATATATATATATATATATATATATATATATATATATATATACGTATATATATATTGTTGCGAATATGGAATTTGGCCTCCATATCCGCTTGTAAATATTCCCCTATTTTCTCCAATACTCCCCAACTTTCCCCAATCCCCCATTCCCTAGTCCCATTGCATGTAAATAACAATCAGTAGAGCCGACCTTCCCCTTATTCCCCCATTAAATGTCGTGCCCAGGTCCACCGCACCACACGTAGACAACTTTCGGACATCTTCCTAGTTATTCTTAGTCTATGTCAGTTAAGGCCTCGTCTCCATTAATTATGACTCTTCGTTGCACCAGAATGTGATTATATGGCATCAGTAGTGAGTTTAGGACCTTTCCCATACCTCCTTCCATCTTCTTCCCCAACAATTACAACAACAACAGAGGAGATGGCGGCGGAGCGGGGGAGGATGCGTCCTCACACCGGCTCGATTAGCGCCATTGACCACGCGCTCCACGGGGTTACCACGGAGGGGCTGGCTGTCAGCTCCTCCTCAAGGGCGGAGCCTGGTAACCCCCCGCACCCAATCAGAAGGGCGGACCGATTCCATCTGGGGCGGCGCTAGCGAGCCGAGGGCGTGTCACTCCCCGCCGGATATACGCGGCCACGTAGCGGACGTGACGTGAGATGCGCCCCCAGCTGGAGAAAGACGGACCTGCGAGCGCTGAAACAGATGCGCCTGAGTTTGGAGAGGCCTGAGAAAGACCCGCCTGAGAAAGAACGTCACCTCTGAGCGCTGCGACGAGACCTCCCCGCATCTCTGGACCGAACCGTGTTGATCCTGCCCCGAGCCCAGGTGCACCTGGAGCCATCGCTACCTTGCCTTTCCTAGCCATCAATCCCCGTGTGAGTCAGCTTTGTCCCGTTTATCTGTCGTCTGTTGGGAATAATATAAGATTGTGTCTAAGTGCTTGTCTTTCTATGTTGTACCTCTCGTCCCTGTAATCTGACCTTCCGTAACGAATATAATCTCCTCCGGAGGTCTTGAGAACCGTATCCCTGGTGTCGTCATTTTATAACCCAGCCGGGTGTCTTCTTTTCCTTATTGAGCCAGCGTGGCGCGGCTTCGTCAACGTTCGAGTACAATCGGGTAATTTGTGCGGACACGACGGCCATTCCGCTCGGCCCACCTTAACATCAAAGTCGTGTCTGTAACAATTGGTTGTCAGGAGTTGGATTCGAACCTGGGACTAAATTTATTTAGCCCAAATTTTGGAACACCAATTGTACTATTAGTGTAACAATTGGTGTCGAGGAGTGAGATTCGGACCCGGGACTAAATTAGTTAGGCCCAAATTTTGGGAGGGAAAATCGGTTCGGAGCGCGTACTGCGCTCGACAAAATTGAGCCGGAGCGCGGTCCCGCGGTTACTGCGCTCGCCGAAATTATAACGAAAAAAAAAAAAAAAAAATTTGGATTTGTTTTACGAAACTCGAATTTTGCAAGTCGCGCTATGGCGGATCAAGACGGCTGGGGTCCGGTAGCGGAGAGTGAAGCAGGGTCGGTCCAGGACCAAATTGAGGGACATGAGGGACATGAGGAGAGCGAAACAGCGAGGGTAGCAGGCACGCAAAATGGCGCCTCGCAAGAGCGCGCGGTAGCCGAGCCCGCTGTATCAACGGGCTTTAACATGCAGCCGATTGACATACAGGCCCTCATTGCGCAGCTACAGGCAGCTGTACAGATGAGTATGGGGAGCCAAATTGAGCGATTGGGTGAGCGATTGGGAAACCAAATTGAAGAAATAACGAACCGAATGAGGGCTCGGAGTGAGCGATTGGAGGGCCATCTGGGGGTAATGAGGGACGAAGCGAGGGGTACCGGAGAGGGGTTAGACAACGGGATAAAGGAGGTGAAAAATGGGTTAATGGGGGTAGAAAATAGAATGGCTGCCCAGGAGAATCAGATAGAGGGAGTGAAAAATGGGGTAGAGGGAGAGGAGATTAGAAGAGGTGTGAGTGAGGAGGTCGGAGGAGTGCGCGAGGAGGTGAGGCACTGTAAGGAGCACATGGAGAAGGAGGTGAGAAAGGGGACTGTAAAATTACAAGGGGGCATAGAGGACCTGACGCAGGAGGTGGAGCAGCTGACGGTGGGACAGACGGAGTTAGTGGAGCAGGTTCAAAGGAACACTGCGGTATTAGGAGGGTTGAAAGCGACACGGAAAGAAGTGGAAGAGGGGGTGAGCGAAATTAAGAAGCGACGGAGAGGGGATAACAAAGAGATAAAAGAGGAGATAAAAGAATTGGTCCAAAGTCTGTGTTTGGATCGTGATGATGTGCTCATTAACCGGATGAGGGATTCGCAGGTGATGGAGGAGAAGCGAAGAGGAAGAGGACCCGGTGTAAGTGGTGACCAATATGGTCGTGCGTATGATGCGCCAGGTGATTTAAGAGGCTTGGGGGTCGAGATAGACCCGGGTGTTCGTGAGAGGCCGTGGGTGAAGTGTGCGACAGGTCTGGTGTGCGAAAATGGAGGTGTGCAAGAAAGTCCGACTCTGGGGTGTGTGAGGAAAAAGTGCGTGCCAAGGAGTGAGTGTGCTGGCGAGAGTGAGTCGGTCGTAGCGCGTGTGCGAGGGAGCACATGGAAGCGTGGTGTGGTGAGTGTTACAGAGGGTGTGACGGGAGAGTGTGCGCAGGAGTGTGCGCGAGAAAGGTGTGTGACGGACAGGTGCATGAGGAAAGAGTGCGCTGTCAGAAGTAAGGAAGAGTGTCCACCTGTGGTGAGTGTTACAGAGGGTGTGACGGGAGAGTGTGCGCAGGAGTGTGCACGAGAAAGGTGTGTGACGGACAGGTGCATGAGGAAAGAGTGCGCTGTCAGAAGTAAGGAAGAGTGTCCACCTGTGGTGAGTGTTACAGAGGGTGTGACGGGAGAGTGTGCGCAGGAGTGTGCGCGAGAAAGGTGTGTGACGGACAGGTGCATGAGGAAAGAGTGCGCTGTCAGAAGTAAGGAAGAGTGTCCACCTGTGGTGAGTGTTACAGAGGGTGTAACGGGAGAGTGTGCGCGAGAAAGGTGTGTGACGGACAGGTGCATGGGGAAAGAGTGTGCTGTCAAGAGTAAGGGTGAGTGCGTTGTCACGAGTGGAGGTGAGAGTAGTGAGAGTGACAAGGAGAGTGAGCTGGTTGTGACAGGTGAGCGAGGATGTACACCTGGGATGGAAGGATGCACACCTGGAATGGTAGAGCGTGAGTGGGAATGCACGCTGGAGTTGGTGGTGAGGCACGTGGTTGGGTGTGCGAATGAGGGCACACCTGTGATTGTCACAGAGGAGGTGACCGAGGAGGGGGTGCGAAGAGGTGTGTTGGTGAGGTGTGCTACCAACGAATGTGTGCCAAAGTGTTCGGTGGTCAGGTGTGTGACCAAGGCTGTGAGTGGAATGGGTGTACCTGGGTGTGTAAGGAACGGTACAAGGAGCATGGGCACGGCTGGATGTGTGAGCAAGGAACGGGCTGCGGGATGTAAGCGTCCAGGTGAAGCATCGACGGTAACCAGGTTAGAGGTTAGGTCGACTTTTAGCCGAAGCGGGCCCTCGGTGCGTGCCGGGCCTCGCTTTGAACGGCCGCGTCCGTGCTCCACTAGGCGGAGCGGGCAGCCCGATAGAAAGGGTCGTCATGGCGACCACTTCTTGGTGAGACGTGCCGGCAGGTCGAGATCGGGCAATTGGATGGCTCCACGCCGAGGGGGTGCGTGGGATCTCGGCCCGGGTAAGCCCCCGTCCCTGCCCCTAATGCCGGACGCATCCAGCCGCAGGCACAAAACAACCAGCATCCATTGCTCGGCTGTACGAAGCCGGGCTGTAGATGTGAATTGGCGCACCGAGAGGATGTAATAAGTAGACGGGTAATGGTGATAGTGATAGTAGTGATTTGATACAAAATTTAGAAAAGTGAATAGAATTGGCACTAAATGGAAAATTTTTGATTGTTGGATTTTGATGTGCAATATTGGTAGTGAGAGACCCCCGATGTGGTGGGATGGCATCCCTGCCACCCTTCCCATGTGGGGGCAAATGCGCAATAGTTTATGGGGTGTATGGCAGTGAAAACTAGCCCGGGTGGGTTAGGTTATATTGATAGGGCCCTAGAAGATGACAGTAGGTAACGTTAAGTTTAGTTAGTGACTGATACCTGTAGTGGGGACGCAGGTAGATTAGGGTGGATGATAATGACGTGGGAGCGCAATAGTTTAAAGGGACGACTGGGAAGCGCAAGTTTCAGAAGGGAGTAGTTAGCTGAGATGATGCCGTGTGTGTGAGGATGGAACAGGTGTGATTGCACAGGTGTGCAACTGGACAGGTGTGTGGAGCAGTGTGTGAGTAGTGAGTGTGTGGATCAGCGCGAATGCGCTTGGGGAGAGAAGGGTGCAGGTGGCACCAGGTGTGAGAGCACAGGTGTGCAGGTACAGGTGTGTGGAGAGAGTTGGAGTGAGTGGTACGGAGTGGTGTGCATGGTGCGAAGGTGTGGATGGGGGAAGAGTGGACCCCTTTCACGAGTACCCGGGGCGGGTAGTGTAAGTGTTAGGTAGAGGGTACAGGTAAATTGTGGTTGGATATTGGCATCTGTGGTGCGGTTGCAGAATGGTGTTGTGGATGGGTGCATTAGTGTTGTGGAAATGGCTGGGCGTGTAGCCTGTTAGTGTGTGTAGTTGGTTGGGCACTCCACCACTGTGAGGATGTCGGCCAGGTGAGGCCGCAGGTGGGCTCTGGGAGCCGGTAGAGTTGTGGATGGGGCCCGAGGATCCGGAGGATGGACCCGGGTAGCCCAGTGCCAGAGAGGGCACCGAGTGGGGAGAGTGCCAGAGGGCCTTCCCCAGGTAGTTAGGTTAGGGTAAGGAGCAGGTAAGCTCGGAGGCAACTGCAGTGGTGGAGGTGTGCAGGTGGGTAGACCCACTGGGAGAGGTACACGTCGCAGCCCAGAAATTGTACGAGGGCACCGGGAGATGAATCGGGGGAGTGAGACCCCAAATTGAAAAGCACCACAGTTTGGCCAATGGGAATTGGTTTTTAGAACCCATAGTGTAAGAGGGCCAATGGTTTGGCCGGAGAAAGACCCCGGGTAGTGTAAAGTTGTTAAAGTCACTTAGGAAATAGTTAGGATTGATGAACCTGTCGCACCATACGCAGCCACTTACCTGTGGTGATGATGATGACTCCACACCTGTGTTTTCTTTGTTTTGTAGCAGAAAATGAAATTGCTGTGTGGATTGTGAGACGCATCACGACGTGGATGAGACATTGGGGTGATTCCATCTCTCCCTCCCTAGGAGGGACTGATGATGAATTGGTAATGGCAAATTTTGATGTGCAGTTGGAGATGGCAAATTTTGATGAGAGTTGAAAATGGCAAATTTGATTGGTTAGGAGGGAGAGAAGACGAATTTGGTTTATGGGAGGAACGGGGAAGACAGTAGGGATGTTTGTTGATTTGTAAAGTAGATGTTTATGGGTAGTGTTGTGTTTTGTGGATACAGTAAGGGGTAAGGGAGGGGCCATGTAGGTTACCTGGTGGGGGGGGGGGGGGGCGTACGATAGGAACGTACCTGTCTCACCTGGTTCCCATGTGCCCCCAGTGTGCATCACCTTACATTGCGTGCACTTTTGCGCCCTTACCACCTTACTCACTTGTCTGCTTCTTTTGTCTCCCACCTCCGAGGATCTGGCTTTGGGGTAGAGAGAGAGGAGAGAGAGGTGCTGGCTGCGCAGTTGTGGGCCTGCACTTTCGCTGTTTGCTGCCGGGATCGATACACCATATGGACCGCAATGTTTGTGTCCACCCACAATGGACCGCAGTTCGTTTGCGGCCAAGCACCACCCGGGGATGGACCTATGGGTCAACGTGGCACCTATGCCATACAGGTGAACCACTTTTAGTTAACACCAAGTGCACCACAAGAAGAGCAAGAGACACCTGCAGGGTTAGGGGTTGTCGAATTTATTTTTATTCCAATGAACAATGGTGACTGCACCGATTGGTGGTGGGGTGGTGCTTTTGATGCTCGGGAAGGGTGCTCTGCACGTTATTAAAGGCCGTCGGCCACAGAGCACTCGTGGGTTGGTGTATCGATGCTGGCAAGCGCGCTCTCTCTATGCATAACATCTGCATGTGTCCCTCCAAAAACAGGTCCTGGATCGTAGTGTAAATAGCAGCGTAGTCGTGTAAATAATGCTCCCTACCGGCTGTATGTTTAGTTTGAGAATTCTTTCCGGATTCGGTTATCCTGTGGGTGTGTTTCTGTGAGGAGAAGGGTGCAACGTCGCAGGGGGACATATTTACTCATTCGTGAATATCTGTAAAACTGTCGCACTCAGGGTAGAGTTAATAGTAGAGGGAACTACATTGCGTGCCACACTAAAGTAGGTAAAAATTTATCGGGTCGGGACGCCCCGAGGGTAGAGAAGGGTGCAATGTTGCGAATATGGAATTTGGCCTCCATATCCGCTTGTAAATATTCCCCTATTTTCTCCAATACTCCCCAACTTTCCCCAATCCCCCATTCCCTAGTCCCATTGCATGTAAATAACAATCAGTAGAGCCGACCTTCCCCTTATTCCCCCATTAAATGTCGTGCCCAGGTCCACCGCACCACACGTAGACAACTTTCGGACATCTTCCTAGTTATTCTTAGTCTATGTCAGTTAAGGCCTCGTCTCCATTAATTATGACTCTTCGTTGCACCAGAATGTGATTATATGGCATCAGTAGTGAGTTTAGGACCTTTCCCATACCTCCTTCCATCTTCTTCCCCAACAATTACAACAACAACAGAGGAGATGGCGGCGGAGCGGGGGAGGATGCGTCCTCACACCGGCTCGATTAGCGCCATTGACCACGCGCTCCACGGGGTTACCACGGAGGGGCTGGCTGTCAGCTCCTCCTCAAGGGCGGAGCCTGGTAACCCCCCGCACCCAATCAGAAGGGCGGACCGATTCCATCTGGGGCGGCGCTAGCGAGCCGAGGGCGTGTCACTCCCCGCCGGATATACGCGGCCACGTAGCGGACGTGACGTGAGATGCGCCCCCAGCTGGAGAAAGACGGACCTGCGAGCGCTGAAACAGATGCGCCTGAGTTTGGAGAGGCCTGAGAAAGACCCGCCTGAGAAAGAACGTCACCTCTGAGCGCTGCGACGAGACCTCCCCGCATCTCTGGACCGAACCGTGTTGATCCTGCCCCGAGCCCAGGTGCACCTGGAGCCATCGCTACCTTGCCTTTCCTAGCCATCAATCCCCGTGTGAGTCAGCTTTGTCCCGTTTATCTGTCGTCTGTTGGGAATAATATAAGATTGTGTCTAAGTGCTTGTCTTTCTATGTTGTACCTCTCGTCCCTGTAATCTGACCTTCCGTAACGAATATAATCTCCTCCGGAGGTCTTGAGAACCGTATCCCTGGTGTCGTCATTTTATAACCCAGCCGGGTGTCTTCTTTTCCTTATTGAGCCAGCGTGGCGCGGCTTCGTCAACGTTCGAGTACAATCGGGTAATTTGTGCGGACACGACGGCCATTCCGCTCGGCCCACCTTAACATCAAAGTCGTGTCTGTAACAATATATATATACTGTATATATATATATATATATATATATATATATATATATATATATATATATATATATATATATATATTGTAACGAATTTGAGAAGTGTAACGGTTTTGAGAAGTGTAACAATTTTGGAGAAAGTGTAACGAATGTGAAAAGTATGGTTTTGTTGTGTGTAACATCCTCGTAATGTAAATAATGGTCGCAGCCGTCCTAGTTAATTCCATGAAACTTACACACAGGCCACGATATATCTTTTCAAATAGTTTATTTCCTTATTCTATGTAGGCTAAATATGTGTTTCCCACTAGATTGACTCTGCATTGCATCAAACGAAATAAAGCGTAGGCCCCTCCGATGATCCATGGCAGCTCAAGTGCCAGGGATTCCCCCACTTGAGCTTTGACAGCAACCGTTTATTGCAGTACTGAACTGCTGTGCAACGTGACGGCGCCTTACCTGCAGCTGCTGACCGGTTTTCGCCATTTGCGGCCATTACGAACAAGGGGAGTGGCTAGAGAAGACGGGTCGCCCCCCTCGTCATAGGGGGGAGGAGTAAGTCGGCCCCGCTCATCCAACCCAGAACAAGGGGTTTGGCTAAGAGAGGGCGGAGCGGGAACCCCCGAGAAAGTGCGCGAAGGTTCGGTGAGGAAACGAATATAAGCCGCCGCGGGACGCACTCCAGGTTCTTGCTCTGACCCCGTCCTCTTGCTTGCTGTCGCTCGTTGTTGCTGGGGAGAAGGAAGACGCCTGAACGAACAGGTGTGTGCGAGCCATCGTGCGACCAGCTACGCTGCAGCTAAGGGGGCAGCTAAGGGGCCGCAGGCCACGAAAAGGCCGCGCCAGGCAGCAATCCATGCTGGACCCTCCATTGCCTCCCAAAACAACCATCCATCCTCAAGCCATACCTGCCTGCAATATCCCCCGTGTAAGTGTGAACGTCGTCTGTCCTAATCGTTGTCCTGGGGTTAAGTAACTTGATTAGTATAAGCTAACGATTCACTGTGTGACTGCTTCTTCCATCCATTGCTTGTAAATAACTTTGATCGCTCCTTCTTTTGGCTTGTGTGTATAATAAATCCTGTTATTCCTCCATACTCTGTCTTCTTCTCTCTTCCTTCTCTTTCGGTCGCTTTAGAGGTTTCCAAATTGAATATCTGTGGTGCGATCTGGTCAACGTTGGGGGAGTCGGGCCAATCGGGGATCCTGTAACGGTCACGGGGACCATCCGCTCGGCCCAAAGTAACATCTAAACCGCGTCCGTAACAATTGGTGTCAGGAGTGGGATGCGAGGCCCGAACCAAATTTTAAAAACGTGTAGAAAAAAATTTGGTCAAAATTACGAGCTGCCGAAATTTCGTTGTTTTATAAAACCCCAATTTTGAGATCGCGCCATGGACAATCAAGGCGATCGGATGTCGGTGGGGGAGATAGACGGTTTAGGGGTAACCCAGGACCTCGGGGAAATGTATATGGAGGATGTGGTTGAGGGGGTATCAGACGCACAAAATGGCGCTCTCGCGCACGAGGTTTCGGGCGCACAAGATGGCGTCCTCGCGCACATGGTTGTTGCGGCACCAAATTTAGCCGCGCCCATGGTCGCGGTAGCCGAACCCGAGATGCCAATGAATTTGAACCTGTTTATGAAACAGATGATGGCCTTTATGGTAAAAACAGACGATAATTTCAAAGGGATGGAAAACAGGATAGGGGGCCGAATTGGACAAATGGGGAACCGGATGGATGCTCAGAGTGAGCAAATGAGGGCTCAGAGTGAGCAATTGGGGGGAAAAATGGGGGAAATGGGGGGCAAAATGGGAGAAATGGGGGAACGGCTAGAAGCTAAATTTGAGGGATTAGACAATGGGTTAGAGGGGGTGAAAAATGGGTTAATGGGGTTAGAAACTAGGATGGAGGACAAATTGCGGGAAATAGGGGAAGAATCTGCCAGGGAAATCAAACGAATGGGGAACCAGATAGAGGAGGTGCAAATCGGGTTAGAAAGTAAACTGGATGCTCAGAGGGATGAATTGGGACAGATGAGGGTGGCATCTACCAAAGAGATGGAGGAGATGAAAGAGGGGATACGACGAGGCGTAAGTGAGGAGGTCTCGGGGGTACGCGAGGAGGTAAAGCGAGGCGAAAAGCGTATGGAGAAAGAGGTGAGAAATAATACGG
Source organism: Myxine glutinosa (assembly GCF_964187855.1). Classification (NCBI taxonomy): domain Eukaryota; kingdom Metazoa; phylum Chordata; class Myxini; order Myxiniformes; family Myxinidae; genus Myxine; species Myxine glutinosa. The sequence goes on from NC_136266.1 coordinate 105,676,950, forward strand.
CGAGGTTACAAGGGGGCATAGAGGACCTGACGGAGGAGGTGGAACAGCTGACGGAGGGACAGACGGAGTTAGTGGAGCAGGTTCAAAGGAACACTGCAGTACTCGGAGGGTTAAAGGCGACACAAAAAGAAATTAAAAATGACTTGATAGCGACACAGAGGCAATGTCAGATGGTACGTGAGGGGCTGACAATGAGGTTGGACGAGGTGACAGAGGTAATGGAGACAAAGGACCGGCAGGTGAGGATGCACATAGAGACGGTCACGGTAGCCTTAGAGGACGAACTTGAGGAGACGCACCGGGAAATAAAAGAGGTGAAGCAAAAATTAGAGGAAGTGGAAGAAGAGGTGAGTGAAATTAAGAAGGGACGGACAGAAACTAAGAGGGAGATAAAGGAGGAAGTAATGGAATATGTACAAGGTCGGTGCTCAACTCATGATGTGATGCTCACTAACCAAATAAAGATTTTGCAGGTGGCAAAGGAGGTGCGACGACGAGGTACGGAGGTGAGTGGCAATGTATATGATGTGAGGGGAGATTCAGTCGGCTTGGGGATTGGTTTGGATCCGGGTGTTCGTGAGAGGCCGTTGGTGAAGTGTGCGACAGGTCTGGTGTGCGAAAAAAGAGGTGTGCGAGAATGTCCGACTCTGGGGTGTGTGAGGAAAAAGTGCGCGCCAAGGAGTGAGTGTGCCGTCAAGAGTGAGTCGGTCGTAGCGCGTGTGCGAGGGGGTACATGGAAGCGCGGTGTGGTAAGTGTTACGGAGGAAGTAACGAAAGAGTGTGCGCAAGAGGATGCGCGAGAAAGGTGTGTAACGGACAGGTGCATGGGGAAAGAGTGCGCTGTCAAGAGTAAGGGGGAATGCACGCCTGTGGTGAGTGTTACAGAGGATGTAACGAGAAAGTGTACGCCAGTGGTGAGTGTTACAGAGGATGTAACGGGAGAGTGTGCGCAAGAGTGTGCGTGAGAAAGGTGTGTAACGGACGGGTGCATGAGGAAAGAGTGTGCTGTCGAGAGTAAGGGTGAGTGCGCTGTCAAGAATGGAGGTGAAAGTAGTGAGAGTGACACGGAGCGTGAGTTGGTTGTGACAGGGGAGCGAGGATGTACACCTGGAATGGAAGGAAGCACACCTGGAGTGGTAGAGCGTGTGTGGGAATGCACACTTGAGTTGGTAGTAAGGCACGTGGTTGGGTGTGCGAGTGAGAACACACCTATGATTGTCACAGAGGAGGTGACCGAGAAGGGGGCGCAAAGAGGTGTGTTGGTGAGGTGTGCGAGCGACGAATGTGTGCCAAGGTGTTCGGTGGTCAGGTGTGTGACCAAGTCTGTGAGTGGAATGAGTGTACCTGGGTGTGTAAGAGAAGGTGCAATGACCAAGAGCAGGGAGACGGCTGGATGTATGAGCAAGAAAGGCGTAGCGTATGCGTGTAAGCATGCAGGTGAGGCATCGACGGTAACCGGATTAGCGGTTAGAGCGACTTATAGCCGAATCGGGCCCTCGGTGCGTGCCGGGCTTCGCGTGCCGCGAGAACCAGCGGGGATCCGAGCCACGGCGGGTTCGAAAGGACCGCCGTACGCGATCCACGCTGTGCCTCGCTTGGAACGGCCGCGTCCGGGCTCCACTAAGTGGAGCGGGCAGCCCGATAGGAAGGGTCGTCATGGCGACCACTTTTTATTGAGACGTTCCGGCAGGTCGAGATCGGGCAATTGGATGGCTCCACGCCGAGGTGGTGCGTGGGATCTCGGCCCGGGTAAGCCCCCGTCCCTGCCCCGAGTGCGGGACGTATCCAGCCGCTGGCACAAAACAACCCGCATTCATTGCTCGGCTGTACGAAGCCGAGCTTTAGAAGGGAATTGGCGCACCGAGAGGATCTAATAAGTAGACGGGTGATGAGGTTAGTGTTTTGGACCCAAAATTAGAAAAAGGCAAAAATTTGATGATTGGTACTGTGATTAGCAGTAAATGGCGAATTTTTGATTTGTTGAATTTGGACGAGCGAAATTGATAGTAGGACCTCCCCACGTGATGGGATAGCAACTCTGCCATCCCTCACAGAGGGGGGCAAAGGAGCACTAGTTTATGGGGTTGATGGCAGTGAAAACTAGCCCAGGTGGGTTAGGATATTGTGTGTAGGGCCCTAGAAGATGACATTAGGCAACGTTAAGATTAGTTAGTGACGAGGATACCTGTAGTGGGGACGCAGGTAGATTAGTGTGGATTATAATGACGTGGGAGCGCAATAGTTTAAAGGGGCGACTGGGAAGCGCAAGTTTCAGAGGGGAGTAGTTAGCTGAGATGATGCCGTGTGTGTGAGGATTGAACAGGTGTGATTGAACAGGTGTGATTGCACAGGTGTGCAACTGAACAGGTGTGTGGAGCAGTGTATGAGTGAGTGAAGGTGATTGTGTATTGTGATGACCAAATGGTCCAGGAAGAGGAGGAGGGTGCAGGTGGCACCAGGTGATTGCACAGGTGTGCAACAACAGGTGTATGTGGCTGTGTAGTATAAATGGTAGTGTGGAATATCTGGAGTATTGGAATGGATGGTTGTGGAGTGAGTATGGTGGAAGTTGTGGAGTGGAGTGGATGGTGCGAAGGTGTGAATGGGGGAAGAGTGGACCCCCATCACGGATACCCGGGGCGGGTAGTGTACGTGTTAGGTAGAGGGTACAGGTAAATTGTGGTTGGATATTGGCATCTGTGGTGCGGTTGGAAGAATGATGTTTGGATGGGTGCATTAGTGTTGTGGAAATGGCTGGGCGTGTAGCCTGTTAGTGTGTGTAGTTGGTTTAGGCACTCCACCACTGTGAGGATGTCGGCCAGGTGAGGCCGCAGGTGGGCTCTGGGAGCTGGTAGTAGTTGTTGTGGATGGGGCCCGAGGATCCGGAGGACGGACCCGGGTAGCCCAGTGCCAGAGGGCACCGAGTGGGGTGACAGAGCCAGGAGGGGCCTTCCCCAGCTAGATAGGTTAGGGTGAGGAGCTAGGTAAGCTCGGGTGGCAACTGCAGTGGTGGAGGTGTGCAGGTGGGTAGACCTGCTGGGAGAGCTACACGTCGCAGCCCAGAAATTGTGCGAGGGCACCGGGAGATGAATCGGGGGAGTGAGACCCCAAATTGAGAAGCACCACAGTTTGGTCAATGGGAATTGGTTTTTAGAACCCATAGTGTAAGTTGGCCAATGGATTGGCAGGGAAAGACCCCGGGTAATGTAAAGTTGTTAAAGTCATTTAGGAAATAGTTAGGATTGATGAACCTGTCGCACCATACACAGCCACTTACCTGAGGTGATGCTGATGACTCCACACCTGTGTTTTCTTTGTTTTGTGTTGCAGGAAAGGAGAATTGCTGTTTGGATTTGTGAGACGCATCACGACGTGGATGAGACATTGGGGTGATTCCATCTCTCCCTCCTTAGGAGGGACTGATGATGAATTGGTGATGGCAGATTTTGATGTTGAGTTGGAGATGGCAGATTTTGATGAGAGTTGGAAATGGCAAATTTGATTGGTTAGGAGGGAGAGAAGACGAATTTGGTTTATGGGAGGAACGGGGAAGACAGTAGGGACGTTGTTGATGTGTAAAGTAGATATTTATGGGTCGTGTTGTGTTTTGTGGATACAGTAAGGGGTAAGGGAGGGGCAATGTAGGTTACCTGGTTGGGGGGGGGGGGCGTACGGTAGGAACGTACCTGTCTCACCTGGTTCCCATGTGCCCCCAGTGTGCATTACCTTGTATTGCATGCACTTTTGCGCCCTTACCACCTTACTCACTTGTCTTCTTTTGTCTCCCACCTCCGAGGATCTGGCTTTGGGGCAGAGAGAGAGGAGAGAGAGGTGCTGGCTCCGCAGTTGTGGGCCTGTACTTCCGCTGCTTGCTGCCTGGATCGATACACCATATGGACCGCAATTTTTGTGGCCGCCCACAATGGACCGCAGTTCTTTTGCGGTCAAGCACCACCCATGGATGGACCTCTGGGTCAACGTGGCACCTATGCCATACAGGTGAACCACTTTTAGTTGGCCCCCCTGACGGCCACAATTCAGAAATGGACGCGGTTGGCGCCTTTCTTTATTTCTAAAGAAGCCAGAAGGCCAAGTGCACTCCATGAAGGCAAGACCAGCGGCAGAACATCGGCCGGCTGCGACACCACCGGTGACCATGGACACTTAATTGTGCATTTTTATGAACACTTTATTGGTGCACCGGATGGTGCTGACTGTGCGTAATGGGGTGGTGCTTTTGGTGCTTGGACGGGGTGCTCTGCACATTAATAAAGGCCGTAGGGCCACAGGGCACTCGTGGGTTTTGTGTATCGATGCTGGCATGCGTGCTCTCCCTATGCATAACATCTGCATGTGTTCCTCAAAGAACAGGTCCTGGATCGTAGTGTAAATATCAGTGTTGTATAAATAATGCTTCCTACCGGCTGCATGTTTAGTTTGAGGATGCTTTCCGCGATTCGGTTATCCTGTGGGTGTGTTTCTGTTAGGAGAAGGGTGCAACGTCGCAGGGGGACATATTTACTCATTTGTGAACATCTGTAAAACTGTCGCACTCAGGGTTGAGTTAATAGTAGAGGGAACTACATCTGAGTGCCACACTAAAGTAGGTAAAAATTTATCGGGTTGGGTCGCCCCGAGGTAGAGAAGGGTGCAGTGTTGCGGATATGGGATTTGCATCCATCCATATCCGCTTGTAAATATTCCCCTATTTCCTCAATACTTCCCAACTATCCCCAATCCCCCATTTCCTAGTCCCATTTTCTGTAAACAACACTCTGTAGACCCGACCTCCCCCTATTTCCCCCATTAAATGTCGTGCCCAGGTTCACCGCATCTCATGTAAGACAACTATAGGACATCTTGCTAGTTATTCTTAGTCTATGTCAGTGAAGGACTCGTTTCCATTAATTCTGACCCTTCGTTGCACCAGAATGTGATTGTATGGCACCGTTAGGAAGTTTAGGACCTCCCAATACCTCCCCGCAGCTCTTCCTCACAGTTCAACAACAACAACAACAACAACGAGCGCAGGAAGTGCGCGTCCTCACTCCGGCTTGGTTGGTAGGGGGTGTTGGGAGGGCACCAGGCCTTCCCAACAAGCCGCCATCAAACATGTGCTCGACGGGGTTACCAAATAGGGGCTCCCTGTCAGCTCCTCGTCAAGGGCGGAGCCCGGTAACCCCCGCACCCAATGGAAGCGGCGGACCGGCCCCAGTGGGGCGGAACCAACCAGCCGAGGGCGTGTCACTCCCCGCTGAGCATGCGCAGTGAGGGGGAGGTGACGTCAGATGCGCGCTGAGCTTGGAGAAAGAAAGACGTCCCCTCCGAGCGCTGTGAGGCCTCCCCGCATCTTCTGGACCGTGCTTGATCCTGTCCCCGAGCCAAGGTGCACCTTGTGCTATCGACCTACCTGTCCCTTCCTGCCATCAATCCCTGTGTAAGTCTGCCTTGTTCCGTTTGTCTGTGGTCTGTCTGGGATAAGATAAGACGGTAATTAAGTGCCCATCTCTTCTGTGTCTTTACCTCACTGCCTTGTAATCTACCCCTTTTTCTCCACCACTGTAATTATACCCTCCTCCGGAGGTCTTGAGAACTGTACCCCTCGCGTCGTTTCCTCTTTCCCAGTCGTCGTGTCCTTTCTATCATTGATTTGGCATAGCGCGATTTGGCCAACGTCTGGGTGAATCGGGTGAGTTGGGGAAGAATCGGGGGAACTGTTCGGTCGCGGTAATACCAACCGCTCGGTAAATAACATCTTTAACCGCGTCCGCAACAATATATATATATATATATATATATATATATATATATATATATATTTATATGTATGACCGAAGTGGTCCCTGAAGCTGCACCGCGACCTCTGGAAAGGAGGCGGTGCACAGCCCCGTTCGCGACCGCGGATAAGATGTTAATTTGCCGAGCGGATGGCAGCCGCGGCACGAACTGTTAACAATGACTAGACCCAATTCTCAAACGTTGGCCAAATCGTGCCACAGGTATTCAATGGGGAAAAGACAACAACGACGAATGTAGAGGAAAGAAAGGCAAAGGGTAAGAAATACAAATATGATTTATTTACTATTTACACAATTGAAAGCAACCAAGGAGGAGGAAGAATAATAAAATAAAACAGAAGAAGAAGAAGCGGACACAGTGAAAATGCTAGCTTATCTAAACAGGCTTAACTTATACCCCAAGGACAAGACAGAGACAGACTACAAGCACACTTACACGGGGGATGATGACAGGAATGGCAGGAGGTGGATGGCTGGAGGGAGAGGAAGGCACGGAGCTGGCTGGAGCTTGACCCCGCACGGGACGTCGGGCTGGACCTCGACGGCCACCGATGCCACCGCAATCTGGCTCCCACGGGGTAACGGGTCGGAGCTGCCTGGTGGAGCCAACGCTGCCTGGTGGAGTCAAAGCTGCGTGGTACTGCTCTTACTTGCTCTCAGGACTCTCTCCCAATGCTTGTTCTCAGGGCTCCTCTCTTACGCGTCTCCCGTCTGTCTCTGAAGCTCGTCTCTTTGCAGAACTCAGAACTCATCTGAGGTGGGGGCCTCGTGGTGCGGGTTATATATGCCCCTCCCTCTAACCTTTTTGAACCTCCCCGATCATTCTTTCTCCACCCGCTCAAGCCAAACCCCTTTGACTGGGTTGGTTGAGCGGGGCCGACTCACTCCTCCTTTCTATTACGAGGTGGAGACACGCCTTTCTTCTCCGAGCCGGAGCACATGGCAATGGCGGCGAATGCAGTTGGCAATCGAGGCTTTAGGAATGGGAGTGAAAGGGGATCTACTCTATTTGAATTCGGTGCAATGGAGTATTAATTAATGGAAGACAAAGCCTTAACCTAATACACAGAATAAGGAAATAACTGTAAAAGAAGGATATATGATTGGCTACGTGTGGTTGTATATGACCTAACTAAGGGACGCCCTTTGACCTTTATACACAACAACTGGAGGAAGCAGGGTGATATTTTTCAATTCATTACACAATAAAAAAACACAATTCTCATATCCACAACAATATATATATATATATATATATATATATATATATATATATATATATATATATATATATACTGTATATATATATATATATATATATATATATATATATATATATATATATATATATATATATATATATATATATATATATATATATTGTAACGAATTTGAGAAGTGTAACGGTTTTGAGAAGTGTAACAATTTTGGAGAAAGTGTAACGAATGTGAAAAGTATGGTTTTGTTGTGTGTAACACCCTCGTAATGTAAATAATGGTCGCAGCCGTCCTAGTTAATTCCATGAAACTTACACACAGGCCACGATATATCTTTTCAAATAGTTTATTTCCTTATTCTATGTAGGCTAAATATGTGTTTCCCACTAGATTGACTCTGCATTGCATCAAACGAAATAAAGCGTAGGCCCCTCCGATGATCCATGGCAGCTCAAGTGCCAGGGATTCCCCCACTTGAGCTTTGACAGCAACCGTTTATTGCAGTACTGAACTGCTGTGCAACGTGACGGCGCCTTACCTGCAGCTGCTGACCGGTTTTCGCCATTTGCGGCCATTACGAACAAGGGGAGTGGCTAGAGAAGACGGGTCGCCCCCCTCGTCATAGGGGGGAGGAGTAAGTCGGCCCCGCTCATCCAACCCAGAACAAGGGGTTTGGCTAAGAGAGGGCGGAGCGGGAACCCCCGAGAAAGTGCGCGAAGGTTCGGTGAGGAAACGAATATAAGCCGCCGCGGGACGCACTCCAGGTTCTTGCTCTGACCCCGTCCTCTTGCTTGCTGTCGCTCGTTGTTGCTGGGGAGAAGGAAGACGCCTGAACGAACAGGTGTGTGCGAGCCATCGTGCGACCAGCTACGCTGCAGCTAAGGGGGCAGCTAAGGGGCCGCAGGCCACGAAAAGGCCGCGCCAGGCAGCAATCCATGCTGGACCCTCCATTGCCTCCCAAAACAACCATCCATCCTCAAGCCATACCTGCCTGCAATATCCCCCGTGTAAGTGTGAACGTCGTCTGTCCTAATCGTTGTCCTGGGGTTAAGTAAATTGACTAGTATAAGCTAACGATTCACTGTGTGACTGCTTCTTCCATCCATTGCTTGTAAATAACTTTGATCGCTCCTTCTTTTGGCTTGTGTGTATAATAAATCCTGTTATTCCTCCATACTCTGTCTTCTTCTCTCTTCCTTCTCTTTCGGTCGCTTTAGAGGTTTCCAAATTGAATATCTGTGGTGCGATCTGGTCAACGTTGGGGGAGTCGGGCCAATCGGGGATCCTGTAACGGTCACGGGGACCATCCGCTCGGCCCAAAGTAACATCTAAACCGCGTCCGTAACAATTGGTGTCAGGAGTGGGATGCGAGGCCCGAACCAAATTTTAAAAACGTGTAGAAAAAAATTTGGTCAAAATTACGAGCTGCCGAAATTTCGTTGTTTTATAAAACCCCAATTTTGAGATCGCGCCATGGACAATCAAGGCGATCGGATGTCGGTGGGGGAGATAGACGGTTTAGGGGTAACCCAGGACCTCGGGGAAATGTATATGGAGGATGTGGTTGAGGGGGTATCAGACGCACAAAATGGCGCTCTCGCGCACGAGGTTTCGGGCGCACAAGATGGCGTCCTCGCGCACATGGTTGTTGCGGCACCAAATTTAGCCGCGCCCATGGTCGCGGTAGCCGAACCCGAGATGCCAATGAATTTGAACCTGTTTATGAAACAGATGATGGCCTTTATGGTAAAAACAGACGATAATTTCAAAGGGATGGAAAACAGGATAGGGGGCCGAATTGGACAAATGGGGAACCGGATGGATGCTCAGAGTGAGCAAATGAGGGCTCAGAGTGAGCAATTGGGGGGAAAAATGGGGGAAATGGGGGGCAAAATGGGAGAAATGGGGGAACGGCTAGAAGCTAAATTTGAGGGATTAGACAATGGGTTAGAGGGGGTGAAAAATGGGTTAATGGGGTTAGAAACTAGGATGGAGGACAAATTGCGGGAAATAGGGGAAGAATCTGCCAGGGAAATCAAACGAATGGGGAACCAGATAGAGGAGGTGCAAATCGGGTTAGAAAGTAAACTGGATGCTCAGAGGGATGAATTGGGACAGATGAGGGTGGCATCTACCAAAGAGATGGAGGAGATGAAAGAGGGGATACAACGAGGCGTAAGTGAGGAGGTCTCGGGGGTACGCGAGGAGGTAAAGCGAGGCGAAAAGCGTATGGAGAAAGAGGTGAGAAATAATACGGCGAGGTTACAAGGGGGCATAGAGGACCTGACGGAGGAGGTGGAACAGCTGACGGAGGGACAGACGGAGTTAGTGGAGCAGGTTCAAAGGAACACTGCAGTACTCGGAGGGTTAAAGGCGACACAAAAAGAAATAAAAAATGACTTGATAGCGACACAGAGGCAATGTCAGATGGTACGTGAGGGGCTGACAATGAGGTTGGACGAGGTGACAGAGGTAATGGAGACAAAGGACCGGCAGGTGAGGATGCACATAGAGACGGTCACGGTAGCCTTAGAGGACGAACTTGAGGAGACGCACCGGGAAATAAAAGAGGTGAAGCAAAAATTAGAGGAAGTGGAAGAAGAGGTGAGTGAAATTAAGAAGGGACGGACAGAAACTAAGAGGGAGATAAAGGAGGAAGTAATGGAATATGTACAAGGTCGGTGCTCAACTCATGATGTGATGCTCACTAACCAAATAAAGATTTTGCAGGTGGCAAAGGAGGTGCGACGACGAGGTACGGAGGTGAGTGGCAATGTATATGATGTGAGGGGAGATTCAGTCGGCTTGGGGATTGGTTTGGATCCGGGTGTTCGTGAGAGGCCGTTGGTGAAGTGTGCGACAGGTCTGGTGTGCGAAAAAAGAGGTGTGCGAGAATGTCCGACTCTGGGGTGTGTGAGGAAAAAGTGCGCGCCAAGGAGTGAGTGTGCCGTCAAGAGTGAGTCGGTCGTAGCGCGTGTGCGAGGGGGTACATGGAAGCGCGGTGTGGTAAGTGTTACGGAGGAAGTAACGAAAGAGTGTGCGCAAGAGGATGCGCGAGAAAGGTGTGTAACGGACAGGTGCATGGGGAAAGAGTGCGCTGTCAAGAGTAAGGGGGAATGCACGCCTGTGGTGAGTGTTACAGAGGATGTAACGAGAAAGTGTACGCCAGTGGTGAGTGTTACAGAGGATGTAACGGGAGAGTGTGCGCAAGAGTGTGCGTGAGAAAGGTGTGTAACGGACGGGTGCATGAGGAAAGAGTGTGCTGTCGAGAGTAAGGGTGAGTGCGCTGTCAAGAATGGAGGTGAAAGTAGTGAGAGTGACACGGAGCGTGAGTTGGTTGTGACAGGTGAGCGAGGATGTACACCTGGAATGGAAGGAAGCACACCTGGAGTGGTAGAGCGTGTGTGGGAATGCACACTTGAGTTGGTAGTAAGGCACGTGGTTGGGTGTGCGAGTGAGAACACACCTATGATTGTCACAGAGGAGGTGACCGAGAAGGGGGCGCGAAGAGGTGTGTTGGTGAGGTGTGCGAGCGACGAATGTGTGCCAAGGTGTTCGGTGGTCAGGTGTGTGACCAAGTCTGTGAGTGGAATGAGTGTACCTGGGTGTGTAAGAGAAGGTGCAATGACCAAGAGCAGGGAGACGGCTGGATGTATGAGCAAGAAAGGCGTAGCGTATGCGTGTAAGCATGCAGGTGAGGCATCGACGGTAACCGGATTAGCGGTTAGAGCGACTTATAGCCGAATCGGGCCCTCGGTGCGTGCCGGGCTTCGCGTGCCGCGAGAACCAGCGGGGATCCGAGCCACGGCGGGTTCGAAAGGACCGCCGTACGCGATCCACGCTGTGCCTCGCTTGGAACGGCCGCGTCCGGGCTCCACTAAGTGGAGCGGGCAGCCCGATAGGAAGGGTCGTCATGGCGACCACTTTTTATTGAGACGTTCCGGCAGGTCGAGATCGGGCAATTGGATGGCTCCACGCCGAGGTGGTGCGTGGGATCTCGGCCCGGGTAAGCCCCCGTCCCTGCCCCGAGTGCGGGACGTATCCAGCCGCTGGCACAAAACAACCCGCGTTCATTGCTCGGCTGTACGAAGCCGAGCTTTAGAAGGGAATTGGCGCACCGAGAGGATCTAATAAGTAGACGGGTGATGAGGTTAGTGTTTTGGACCCAAAATTAGAAAAAGGCAAAAATTTGATGATTGGTACTGTGATTAGCAGTAAATGGCGAATTTTTGATTTGTTGAATTTGGACGAGCGAAATTGATAGTAGGACCTCCCCACGTGATGGGATAGCAACTCTGCCATCCCTCACAGAGGGGGGCAAAGGAGCACTAGTTTATGGGGTTGATGGCAGTGAAAACTAGCCCGGGTGGGTTAGGATATTGTGTGTAGGGCCCTAGAAGATGACATTAGGCAACGTTAAGATTAGTTAGTGACAAGGATACCTGTAGTGGGGACGCAGGTAGATTAGTGTGGATTATAATGACGTGGGAGCGCAATAGTTTAAAGGGGCGACTGGGAAGCGCAAGTTTCAGAGGGGAGTAGTTAGCTGAGATGATGCCGTGTGTGTGAGGATTGAACAGGTGTGATTGAACAGGTGTGATTGCACAGGTGTGCAACTGAACAGGTGTGTGGAGCAGTGTATGAGTGAGTGAAGGTGATTGTGTATTGTGATGACCAAATGGTCCAGGAAGAGGAGGAGGGTGCAGGTGGCACCAGGTGATTGCACAGGTGTGCAACAACAGGTGTATGTGGCTGTGTAGAATAAATGGTAGTGTGGAATATCTGGAGTATTGGAATGGATGGTTGTGGAGTGAGTATGGTGGAAGTTGTGGAGTGGAGTGGATGGTGCGAAGGTGTGAATGGGGGAAGAGTGGACCCCCATCACGGATACCCGGGGCGGGTAGTGTACGTGTTAGGTAGAGGGTACAGGTAAATTGTGGTTGGATATTGGCATCTGTGGTGCGGTTGGAAGAATGATGTTTGGATGGGTGCATTAGTGTTGTGGAAATGGCTGGGCGTGTAGCCTGTTAGTGTGTGTAGTTGGTTTAGGCACTCCACCACTGTGAGGATGTCGGCCAGGTGAGGCCGCAGGTGGGCTCTGGGAGCTGGTAGTAGTTGTTGTGGATGGGGCCCGAGGATCCGGAGGACGGACCCGGGTAGCCCAGTGCCAGAGGGCACCGAGTGGGGTGACAGAGCCAGGAGGGGCCTTCCCCAGCTAGATAGGTTAGGGTGAGGAGCTAGGTAAGCTCGGGTGGCAACTGCAGTGGTGGAGGTGTGCAGGTGGGTAGACCTGCTGGGAGAGCTACACGTCGCAGCCCAGAAATTGTGCGAGGGCACCGGGAGATGAATCGGGGGAGTGAGACCCCAAATTGAGAAGCACCACAGTTTGGTCAATGGGAATTGGTTGTTAGAACCCATAGTGTAAGTGGCCAATGGATTGGCAGGGAAAGACCCCGGGTAGTGTAAAGAGTGTTAAGGTCATTTAGAGGATAGTTAGGGTTGGAGTCTCCTCGCACCATCTGCATCCACTCACCTGAGATGAGGTAACTCCACACCATGCCATGTTTTATTATTTTTCATTAATGCAAATGTTCTGGATTGTGAGACGCATCATGACGTGGGTGTGACATTGTGCGTAATTCCATCTCTCCCTCCTTATGAGGATTGATGATGAATTGGTGATGGCAAATTTTGAAGTAGAGGGATTGGAGACGAATTTGGTGTAGAAGGGAAAGATGGGGAAGACAAGACGTAGTGACGAATTTGTAAAGGTGTAAATTCTTGTAAATATGGGGTAAGGGCAAGGGTAGTGTATGTGACAGGGGGGGTGACGTATGGTAGGGACGAGTTTTTCTCACTTCGCTCTCCGTACGCACTTCACCCTGCATTGCCTTTATTGACGTGTACCCTTGTGACCTTACCCCTCGCTCATTTGTCCTCCCCCCTTTTGTCTCCCACTTGAGGACCTGTGCGCCATTGGGTGCCGAGGGGAGCGTGCGTGAGATGGCCATTGTGCGCACGAGATTCTCAGAACCAGCATGCATTGCGTTGATGTACCACTTTATGGACCGCTGTTCTGCGGCCAAGTACCACTTGATGGACCCCAGGTTCTGGGGCAGGGCACCTTTGTTGGAGACCGGCCATAGTGGCCAGGGAATCTTGCTTGCGGACCTCGGTAAGGCGGCACCTATGCCAAACAGGTGGACCACCCTTAGTTGGCCCCTGCGGCCCTAAATAAAAATGAACACAAGTTGTGCTTTTTATTATTTCCAAGTAGGCCGCATGAAGCCAGAAGACGTCGGGAAGAACATCGGCCCAGCAGAGAAAGAGAAGACCACCACCAGTTGTTTTGTTGTGTTTATTATGAACAGTGGTGACTGTGCATCGAGTGGTGCTTTTGGTGCTTTTGTGGTGCTTGGTGGTGCTTTTGGGTGATTTGGTGGTATTGGTACTGGTGCATCGATGCAAGTGAAGTGATGCAAGTGAAGGACTTGAGTCCGAAGAGGCGTGTTGTCTCCTCCCTCCCAACAGGAATTTCTTTTTCTTGTTCCCTAAAAAGAAAGAAAAAAAACACAGGTCCTGGGTTGCGTTGTAAATAAGAAATAACGTTACTCTAAATAATGCTCCCCACCGTAAATGTATAGTTTGAGAACAATTCCGTAATTCGGTTAGCTGTGGGCTTGAGTCTGTTAGACAGGGTGCAATGCAATAGGGGGACATACTTATTTGTATTTTAAAATCGTCACACTCAGGGTCAGGTTAATTGTAGAGGGAATTACACCTACGTGTCACACTAAGTTAAAGTTTTGTAGGCCCGAGCGCGGGCCTGAAGAAAGGAGGGTGCAGTGTAACGAATTTGAGAAGTGTAACGGTTTTGAGAAGTGTAACAATTTTGGAGAAAGTGTAACGAATGTGAAAGGTATGGTTTTGTTGTGTGTAACACCCTCGTAATGTAAATAATGGTCGCAGCCGTCCTCCTAGTTAATTCCATGAAACTTACACACAGGCCACGATATATCTTTTTAAATAGTTTATTTCCTTATTCTATGTAGGCTAAATATGTGTTTCCCACTAGATTGACTCTGCATTGCATCAAACGAAATAAAGCGTAGGCCCCTCCGATGATCCATGGCAGCTCAAGTGCCAGGGATTCCCCCACTTGAGCTTTGACAGCAACCGTTTATTGCAGTACTGAACTGCTGTGCAACGTGACGGCGCCTTACCTGCAGCTGCTGACCGGTTTTCGCCATTTGCGGCCATTACGAACAAGGGGAGTGGCTAGAGAAGACGGGTCGCCCCCCTCGTCATAGGGGGGAGGAGTAAGTCGGCCCCGCTCATCCAACCCAGAACAAGGGGTTTGGCTAAGAGAGGGCGGAGCGGGAACCCACGAGAAAGTGCGCGAAGGTTCGGTGAGGAAACGAATATAAGCCGCCGCGGGACGCACTCCAGGCTCTTGCTCTGACCCCGTCCTCTTGCTTGCTGTCGCTCGTTGTTGCTGGGGAGAAGGAAGACGCCTGAACGAGCAGGTGTGTGCGAGCCATCGTGCGACCAGCTGCGCTGCAGCTAAGGGGGCAGCTAAGGGGCCGCAGGCCACGAAAAGGCCGCGCCAGGCAGCAATCCACGCTGGACCCTCCATTGCCTCCCAAAACAACCATCCATCCTCAAGCCATACCTGCCTGCAATATCCCCCGTGTAAGTGTGAACGTCGTCTGTCCTAATCGTTGTCCTGGGGTTAAGTAAATTGACTAGTATAAGCTAACGATTCACTGTGTGACTGCTTCTTCCATCCATTGCTTGTAAATAACTTTGATCGCTCCTTCTTTTGGCTTGTGTGTATAATAAATCCTGTTATTCCTCCGTACTCTGTCTTCTTCTCTCTTCCTTCTCTTTCGGTCGCTTTAGAGGTTTCCAAATTGAATATCTGTGGTGCGATCTGGTCAACGTTGGGGGAGTTGGGCCAATCGGGGATCCTGTAACGGTCGCGGGGACCATCCGCTCGGCCCAAAGTAACATCTAAACCGCGTCCGTAACAATATATATATATATATATATATATATATATATATATATATATATATATATATATATATATATATATATATATATATATATATATTGTTACGGATCTCTCCGTCGGCCTTCTTCCCCTTAGGAAGGGGCGATCAATCCCCTTGCGTATGACTGACCTGACTTGAGTCCTGAAGTTGCACAAACTCCCTCCGGAGAGGCAGGTGCGCAACTTCGTTCGCGACCGCGGACGGATGTTAATTGCCGAGCGATTTAGCAACCGCGGCACGAACCATTAACAAGAACTAGACCCGATTCCTATTCGTTGGCCAAAGCGTGCCACAGGTGTCCAATGGGGAAATCACTAAGATGACCGGACGAGCATGAAGAAGAAGAACGAAGGTAGGAAATACAAATATAATTTATTACTAACTATTATTTACAAGTCAAAAGAACCAAGGAGAAGGAAAGAAACGAAAATAATTTACAGAAGGATGGAAGGACCAGAAGACACAGAGCAATTTCTAGCTTATACAGACTTACTTAAACCCCAGGACAAGACAAAAGACAGACT
The DNA here is from genome assembly GCF_964187855.1 of Myxine glutinosa. NCBI lineage: Eukaryota > Metazoa > Chordata > Myxini > Myxiniformes > Myxinidae > Myxine > Myxine glutinosa. Next base: position 105,692,546 of record NC_136266.1, read on the forward strand.
ATGGTCAGACTCACACGAATGGATGGATGAGGCCAGGCACGGATGACTGGAAGGGGGAGGAAGGTTCGGCTGGACGCGGGAGGACGGCCGGGCCGGGAGTGAGCAGCCGCCGCCCTTCCTCAAAAGCAACGCTGCCGTCAACGCTCAAGCTGCGGTGGTCAAGGCTCCACGCTGCTGCTCCGCACACTGGTACCACCGTACACCACAACACAGCGCACCACCGTTTGGAAAGAAAACTCGAAAGCCTCGTTGCCGCTCGGGGCGTTGCGTGACGGGTTATCTCCTTCTCTTTGTGGACTCCTCTTCCTCCACTGATGGACTTTCAACAACAACCACCGGTGGACTTCTTTTGCACTTATCTCTCTGACGCATCTCCCTGCAATCCTTCCCCACACCCTTTTATAAGGCGCGTCGCGATCAAGCCGCGCCACGCCCATGATGGTATCTCACCAGCCCTGATTGGCTGGTGGGGGCTCGCTGGGCTCCACCTTCTGATGACGAGGGGCGGAGACACGCCTTTCTTTTCCAACTTGACCGCGTGCATAATGGAGTTTTGGGATGAAGGTGGTGCCAATAACCCCACCCAAAGTTACTGGCACTTCGAAGATGCCATGGGAGCGTCGGAGGGATCTATCTTATGTCAATTCGATGCAATGCAGTGTCAACTAGTGGGAACAGAGCCTTAAACTACATAGAATAAGAAATAACTATTGAAAGGCATATGATTTTCTACGTGCATGTATATGGACGAACTAAGAGGACGACCTTTGACCTTTACACACAAAAACGGAGGTATATTTACAACAATTACAAATCCACAACACTGCACCCTCATCCTCCAGGCACGTCCTCGGGCCTATAAAACTTTAACTTTAGTGTGACACGTCGGTGTAGTTCCCTCTACATTTAACCTGACCCTGAGTGTGACAGTTTTAAAACACAAATAAGTATGTCCCCCTGCTGCATTGCACCCTGCCTAACAGATTTACGCCCACAGCTAACCGAATTGCGGAATTGTCTTCAAACGAAACATGTACGGTGGGGAGCATTATTTACAATTGACGCTGGACTATTTACAAAACGCAACCCAGGACCTGTGATTGTTCTTTCTGGGGGGGGGGGGGGGGGGGAGGAAGACAGCCTGCACTGCATCGACGCACCAGCACCAATAAAGAGCACCATAAAGCACCAAAAACGCACCGGAGTGCACAGTCACCACAGTCAATAATAAAAATAACAAACCCCTGTTGGTGTCTTGCTCTTCGGCTCCCTCTGCTGGCCATTGTCGTTCTTGATGTTGTCACCTTCTTCTTCTTACTGGCGGCTTATTTAGACATAATAAAAAGCACAAAACGTGTCCACTTTTTATTTATGGCCCACAGGGGCCGACTAGGGGTGGTTCACCTGTGTGGCATAGGTGCCACGTCACCGAGGTCCGCAAGCAAGATCCTGGGCCATCGTGGCCGGTTCCAGCAGAGGGGCCATGCCCCAACCCGTGGGGTCCATGAGTGGTGCTCAGCCACAGACATGTGGTCCATAAGTGGTGCATCGATGCAGGCAGCTGGTTGCGGGGGTTCTGGCACACAATGGCGGACTCCCGCACACTCCCCTCGGTGCCCAGAGAGCACAGTCCTCGGGTGGGAGACAGGGGAACAGAAGACGGGTGAGCGAGGGGTAAGGTCACAAGGGTACACCTCAATAAAGGCAATGCAAGGTGAGGTGCATCTGGAGACTGAGCAGAGAAAAGCTCGTCCCTACCGTACGTCACCCCCCCTGTTACCTACTCTACCCTTGCCCTTACCCCATATTTACAAAAACCTACACATTACAAATTCGTCGCTAATGTCTCGTCTTCCCCATATTTCCCCTATAGCAAATTCGTCACAATCCCACTAATCCAAAATTTGCCATCACCAATTCATCATCAATCCTCATAAGGAGGAAGAGATGGAACAAACAAGTACAATGTCACACCCACGTCATGATGCGTCCCACAATCCAAACATTTGCACCAAAATAATAAAACCAACCAACCATGGCATGGTGTGGAGCTTTGTCACCTCAGGTGAGTGGATGTAGATGGTGCAAGGAGATTTCAATCCTAACTATCCTCTAAATGACTAATACACTTTACACTACCCGGGGTCTTCCCTGCCAATCCATTGGCAATCTTACTCTATGCGGTTTTAAGAACCAAATTCCCATTGACCAAACGGTGGTGCTTCATCAATTTGGGGTCTCACTCCCCCGATTCAACTCCCTGTGCCTTTGCTGCACAATTTCAGGACTGGGTCGTGTGGCTCTCCCAGCAGGTCTACCCACCTGCACACCTCCACCACTGTAGTTGCCTCCGAGCTTACCTGCTCCTTACCCTAACCTATCTATCTGGGGAAGGCCCTCTGGCACTCTCCCCACTCGGTGCCCTCTGGCACTGGGCTACCCGGGTCCGTCCTCTGGATCCTCGGGCCCCATCCACAACTCTACCCGCTCCCAGAGCCCACCTGCGGCCTCACTTGGCCAACACCCTAACAGTGGCGGAGTGCCCATTCAACTACACACACTAACAGGCCACATGCCCAGCCATTTCCACGTCACTAATTCACCCATCCAAACACCATTCTTCCACCACGCACCACAGATGCCAATATCCATCCACAATTTACCTGTACCCTCTACCTAACGCTTAAACTACCGTTGCCGGGTATTCGTGATGAGGTCCATCCTCCCCATCCACTGCCTTCGCACCATCCACTCCACTCCACAGTTTCCACCATACTCACTCCACACCATCCATTCCATACTCCATATTGTTGTGGATTTGAGAATTGTTGTAAATATCACACTGTGTAGTGTAATGAATTGTTGTAAATACCACCCTCCGTAATGTAAAGGTCAAAGGTCGTCCCCTTAGTTAATTCATCGCATACACCTAGCCAATTTTAGAACCTCTAAATAGTTATTCCCTTATTCTATGTTAGTTAAAGGCTGTGTCTTCCATTAGTTGACACTCCATTGCACCGAATCAAATAAGAATAGCTCCCCTTCAATAATGGCATTTCCCAGCCGAACTCTCCCTCTCTGGGTAAAGCAGCTTCACAAGCGTGGGGTGCGCGCCCTCTCATTTCGCTGCTATGGTGAATATGTGCTCCGTGCTCTGGTTGAACAGGAGGGGCGGGGTCGCCGGGAAGAGGCAAGCCCAGGGCGCGCCACGAGGGGCGGAGCTGTTCAGCCCCATGCCCAAATAAGGAGACAAGCCCGTGGCTCGCCATGAGGGGCACGCCGTTCGGCTCCATGCCCAAATAAGGAGACAAGCCCGTGGCATTGCCATATAAGGTCACGAAACAGAGCACGGGGGGGGGGGGGGGGGGGGGGTACCGAAACAGACGAGGACGTGTCACACCCGCGCTGGAGGGGATGATATATGCGTGCGAAAATCGCGCAAGAAGGATTTGAGGGAGAGAGACGCTTCAGACGATTGAGAGAAGATTGGAGGGAGAGAGACGCGTCAGACGATTGAGAGAGGACCGGAGCAGATCACAAAAGAGCCCGAGGCGTGTCGAGGAAGGACGAGATACGTGTGCTGCCGCCGCCCTGCTCGCTCCCAGCTCGGAGAGGACCTGCATGCTGTGCGCCCTGCTCAACCCTCCAGGCTTTGTGGTCCCACCCGAACCTTCTGATCCCTCCAGCCAATCCACTCTGCAATTTCCCCATTCGTGTACGTGAGTTTGTTTTGTGTGTCTTGTCCTGGGGTTAAGTAAGATTGTTTAATATAAGTTAATATTTGCACTGTGTCCTTCTGATTCTTCCATTTCCTTGTGTGTTGCTTTGATTGCTTTTCTTCCTTGAGTTGTGTGTAAATAATAATAAATCCCTGTTCTTCCTACTTTGTCTTCTTCTTCACATTCGGTCGCTTTCGAGGTTTCCACATTGAATGCACGTGGCACGATTCGGCCGACGCATATGAATCGGGTTTAGCCCCTTTGATAAACGACTCACGCCGCAGTTCGCTTCGCTCGGTGCAACCAGTCCATTATGCTGCGGCCGTGAGCGGGGGGGTGTTTCCTTGCGTACCGGGAGGCGCTGGTATTTAGGTCATAGGACGGTTGGGCCTAATACCCTACCCAGCGCTGACCGGGCGTGACGTCATACCCTCAGGACCACGTCGGTCAGTCATAGACGAGGGGATTAATCCCCCCTCGATAAGGGGGAAAGAGGCCGGTGTTGGGTTCCGTAACAAAATATTCCATACTCCATGTATTCCACACAACCATTCTCCATACACCTGTATTTGCACACCTGTGCCATCACACCTGGTGCCTCCTGCACCTTCCTTCCTCCAGGACCATTTGCTCAACACAACTCACAATCACCTCCCGAGCATTGCCCCGCAATTCCTCATTTGCTCGATATCAATACTCTCACACACACACGGCATCATCTGACCTACCTGGTGCCCTGCTAAAACTTGCGCTTCCCAGTCGCCCCTTATATTATCACGCTCCCTCGTCATTATCATCCAACTACCCTCTCTATGTCCCCACTACCTGTCCAATGTCGCTACTTAAATCTCCAGTTACCTATGGTCAATCTCTAGGTCCCTATACATTATCCAAACCCTCCCTCGGCAAGCTTACACTGCCATAAACCCCATAAAACTACAGCTCCTTTGCCCCGTTGTGAGAGATGGCAGAGTTGCCATCCCACCACATCGGGCATCTCCCAGTATCAATTTTGCCATCCACAAATTCCCTATCCCTACCAAATGTCCATGAACCTGAGCCTCGTTGCGTCTTTACATGCTCAGAACTTGGCTTTGCCAAGTCGAGCAATGAATGCGGGTGGTTCGTTGCCGGTGGTTGGATCCGTCCGGCATTCGGTGCAGGGAAGGGGGCTTATGCGGGCCGAGATTCCACGCACCATCTCGGCATGGAGTCGTCTGCTGCCCCAATCTCGGCCGGTCGGAACGCCGCGACCACAAGGGGTTGCCGTGCCGACCCTTCTTACCTTCCCTTGAACCGGCCCGCCCGCTCCGCTGAGCGGAGCACGGACGCGACCGTTCAGACCACGGCCCGGCGCGATCCGCGCACGGCGGTTCTTTTGAAACCGCCGTGGTTACGATCCCCGCTGGTTCCCGCTGCACACCAAGCCCGGCACGAACCGCGGGCTCGCTTTGGCTAAAAGTCGATCTCGCTGCTAACCTGGTTAGCGTCGATGTTTCACTTGCATGCTCACACCCCGCGTTCCGTTCCCTGCTCACACATCCAGCTGTCTCCGTGCTCTTCGTCATTGCACCTTCTCTTACACAACACCCAGGTACACTCATTCCGCTCACAGACTTTGTCACACACCTGACCACCGCACACCTTAGCACACACTCGTCGTTCGCACACCTCACCAACACACCTCTTCGCGCCCACTCCTCGGTCACATTCTCTGTGACAACCACGGGTGTGCTCTCCTCCGCACACCCAATCACGTGCTCCACTACCAACTCAAGTGTGCATTCCCATACGCGCTCGACCATTCCAGGTGTGTATCCTTCCATTCCAGGTGTACATTCTCTCTCACCTGCCACAACCAACTCGTGCTCCGTGTCACTCTCACTACTCTCACCACCACACTCGGTCGCGCATTCACCCTTACTCTCGACAGCGCACTCTGTAAGCATGCACCCGTCCGTTACACACCTTTCTCGTGCATCCTCTTGTGCACACTCTCCCGTTATGTCCTCCATAACACTCACCACAGGTGTGCACTCTTTCGTTACATCCCCTGTAACACTCCCCATCACGCGCTTCCATGTGCCCACCCCGCACACGCACCACGACCAACTCACTCTCGACAGCACTCTCATTCCTCGGCGCGCACTTTTTCCTCACACACCCCATAGTCGGACATCCTCGCACACCTCCTCCTTCACACTCTGTACCTGTCGCACACCTTACCAGCGGCCTCTCACGAACACCCGGGTCTGCACCAACACCCAAGCCGACTGAATCTCCCCTCACACCATATACATTTCCGATTATATCGCCACTCACCTCGGCACCTCGTCGTCGCTCCTCTTCCGCCACCTGCAAACTCTTTATTTGGTTAGTAAGCACATCATCATGATTTGAGCACAGACCTTGAACATATTCCATCACTTCCTCCTTTATCTCCCTCTTAGTTTCCCTCCGTCTCTTCTTAATTTCACTTACACCCTCTTCCACATCCTCTAATTTTTGCTTCACCTCTTTCATCTCCCGGTGCGCCTCCTCAATTTCGTCCTCTAAGGTCACCTTGACCGTTTCTATGTGCGACCTCACCTCCCATTCTTTCGTCTCCATTTCTTCTGTCACCTCGTCCAACCTCTTCGTCAACCCCTCATGTACCATCTGACATTCCTTCTTCGTTGCTACCAGTTCCTTTTTTATGTCTTTCTGCGTCGCCTTTAACCTTTAACCCCCCGATTATCGCAGTGTTCTTCTCTACTTGATCCACCAATTCCTTTTGTCCCACCGTCGGCTGTCCTACTTCCCTTGTCAGATCTTCTATGCCCCCCTTAACCTAACCGTTATATTTTTCACCTCTTTCTCCATACGCTCCTCACCTCGCTTTACCTCCTCGCGTACCCCCGCGAACTCCTCGCCCACACCTCGTCTGATCTCCTCCCCCATTTCTCCCATCTCTTTGGTAGATGATGCCCTCCTCTGCTCCAAATCATTTCTCTGGGCATCCAATTTAGTTTCTAACCCGATTTTCACCTCCTCGATTTGATCTCCCATCTGTTTAATTTCCCGGGCTGATTGCTCCCCTATTTCCCTCAATTTGCCTTCCATGGTGTTTTCTAACCCCGTTAACCCATTCTTCACCCCTTTCATCCCGTTGTCTAACCCCTCAAATTTCTTGTCTAAACCCTCAAATTTATTGTCTAAACCCTCAAATTTATTGTCTAAACCCTCAATTTGATTTTCTAATCGATCCTCCATCCTTTGTTCTAGACTACCCAACCCGTCTCTCAATCCCCCGATTTGATTTTCTAATCCCTCAAATTTATTTCCCAACTGTTCACTGGTACCCCTCGCTTCGTCCCTCATTCTGCTTTCCATCCCTTCAATTTGGTTTCCCATGTGCTGCCCCATTCGATTTTCTAATTGCTCACCCATCTTGGCCATAAGGGCCTCCATTTGCAGCATAAAAAGGTTCAAATCCACCGGTGCTGCTACGGTCACGGGCGCGGCGACATTTGGTGCCGCTGCAACATCGTGCGCGAGGGCGCCATCTCGTGTACCTGATACCCCCTCAACCACATCCTCATTGCTCTCCTCTATTACTCCCAAATCCTCCCCTTGGTCCTGAGTCGACTCTAAACCCTTTAACTCTACCCCCACCAGCATCCGATCGCCTTGACCATCCATGGCATGATTTTAAATTTGGATGTTAAATAAAATTGTGGGCCACTCGTAATTTGAGCGCGCTAAGCGCGCTTCGGGTCCGAATCCGACACTCCTGACACCAATTGTTATGGATCTCTCCGTCGGCCTTCTTCCCCTAAAGAAGGGGGGATTAATCCCCTTGCGTATGACTGACCTGACGTGAGTCCTAAAGTTGCACAAACTCTCTCCGGAGAGGCAGGTGCGCAACCTCGTTCGCGACCGCGGACGGATGTTAATTGCCGAGCGGTTTAGCAACCGTGGCACGAACCATTAACAAGAACTAGACTCGATTCCTATATGTTGGCCAAATCGTGCCACAGGTGTCCAATGGGGAAATCACTAAGACGACCGGACGAGCATGAAGAAGAAGAACGAAGGTAGGAAATACAAATATAATTTATTACTAACTATTATTTACAAGTCAAAAGAACCAAGGAGAAGGAAAGAAACGAAAATAATTTACAGAAGGATGGAAGGACCAGAAAACAGAGCAATTTCTAGCTTATAGTCGGGTCTGTTAGGGGAAAAATTGTGCAGATTTGTCTACAAGCATGACATTTGGCACACTTGTAGTTTTTGACATGCTGAATTCAAATCTGCCGGGAGCCAAAGCCAATTCTCAATGGGAGCGCCATATTTGACACTTCAAAATGGCCGCCACTCAAAAACGGACTTTTCCATTACTAGCCAACCAAAAGTCACATAATTACAATTAAAAGCACTTTTCTAGGGTTTTGGACCTCACTGATTCTAAATCTGATGTCTGTTTGACAGTAGCCTTGACAGGAAATTTTACATTTTTTTTATTTTTATGTTTGACAATTTTTTTAAATTTTTATTTTTTTATTTAAATTTTATTTTTTAAATTTTATTTCAGGTGCCTGTCGTTCTGCTGTGGGAATAGAAGAATAGAATAGAAGAATAGAGAATAGAAGTCCTAGCTGTACTGGTGGTGGATGGCAAGGATGGATGCCATCAACTGGGAGCTTTGCTGTGTCTGCCAAGAAGAAAAGGATGAACGGTTGCAGACGCCAACGGAAGAGGGCCTTGCTTCAATTGAGAAAGATCTGAATGGTTTTAAAGCCATTGGTGTCATGCCTTCTTGTTTGAAAGTGTCATGGGCTCAGCTTGATGAGGGCCAGAGCATTGCTAAGACGCTTCAGACACACAATGCCAAATATCACAAAGTTTGCAGAACCTACTGCAGTAACTCTCGCCTGAGAAGGTTCACTGAAAAAGAGGATTCTAGTGACGAAAACTCACCTAAGAAACTACGGTCCAGTTTTGCAGTGTCTTCTGCTCCTCAGAAGTCTCCTTGTTGCATAATATGTGAGGGACAGGACCAAAAGAATCTACGTAAAGTTGAAACATTTAATGTAGACACAAACTTAAAGACCTGGGCTCAGAGCACCAACAATTTCAATCTTCTGGGCAAACTGATTGCCCACGCAGCTGATGCCCACGCTGGTGACACTTACTATCATGTACAGTGTTACTTGCACCTGAGAGACTCAGCTCGTGCTGAGGATCGCAGATCATCTGCAGGTCCTCCTGCCCCTCACTTCAATTCAGTTGCCATTGCGCAAATTGTTGCTTTAGTCGAGGACTCTGACTCAGTCTTCAAACTGTCTGCTTTGCGACAGTTATATAGAACACTTGTGGAGCAACAGGGAATTCCCTGTTCTGATACCAGGGAACCACATGCCACACGGTTCAAGGAGTATCTTCTGAAGCTGCTTCCTGAGTCGACAGAGTTCTCCCAGGGCAAGGAAGTCTATATCTCTAGCAACCAGAACGTTGGAGATCTAATAGCTGAAGCCCATAAGTCCCAGATAGGTCAGGATGATGCTTTGTTGTTGATGCGAGCAGCAGTAATACTTAGGAAATGCTGTCTCCAGAGGCAAGAACCATTTACTGGTTCTTTTGCCTCTGATTCCCTGACATCTCCCATCCCTGGACAGCTGAGAAGCTTCCTCAACATCCTGCTCCAGGGCCCCTCAATCTTGCGTAAACAGAGCAATGAGGAGTTGCAGGCGCAGGTACAAGGCAGGGCAAGAGTTGCAAGCACCATTGCCCAGCAGATTATTTATAATACCTGCAGTGGTTCACATCATGCCACAACGTCCAGCAACATCCGTCACAACAAAGAACATGAGACCCCTTTCCCTTTGTACCAGGGCCTCAAGCTGCATGGTGAGGGTAGGCGGAAGAAAGAGATCAATAATGCCAATGCCTTTGGGGTTTCTGTGTCTTACAGTCGTGTCTTGGAGATCAGGCGATCCATGGCACGAGCACACGTCAAACAGTTTGTCCAGGATGGAGTTGTGCTGCCCACAAACATCCGTAGTGGGGTCTTCGTGACCTTTGATGTAGACAACTTGGATAGCAGCAACCAAGGTAACTTCTCCCATGATGAGTTCCATGGGACAGCAATCAGCGTGACAAACCACCCGTCTTGGGACAACCAAGGAGTACAGCGACCCTCTATCGAGCTGGATCCTACAGACACTACTGTACCACAACTTCCTGAATCCTACACAGTGGTTCAGCCAGCTGAATTCTCAAGCAATGATTTGCATGTACCATGTACTCCAGATCTCAATTCTCGGCCATCTCATAATCTGCTACATGGAGCCAAATTCAAGGATGAGTCCTAGATGGCACATGTGTCCACAGTGCTGAAACAGGACACATTGCCAGAAGGTGAAGTCATCACCTGGTCAGGCTACAACTCCCGACTCATGAGTGATGACTCTGTGAAGCCTAAGGCATTGATAGGGGTTCTACCTCTGTTCCCTGACAAAGCAGCCACACCTTCTATGATGAAACATGCAATGCATCTCACAATGCAAGGCACAGAGGCCCTCAACCCTGGTCAAACTCCTGTGCTTGGTGGTGACCAGCCTCTGTATGCCATCGCTAAGCAGCTGCAGTGGTCATTCCCTGACACAATGGGGGAAGATAAGCTGGTCCTGATGATGGGCGCTCTACACATAGAGGACAAAGTGCACCAGACGATTGGTAAGTTGCTGCGGGACTCTGGGTGGAGCAACATTCTTACTCAGGCCCAGGTCCTCACATCTGGCCGTGCCCAGTCTGTGCTTCATGAGCATCATATAAAGCGCACTCGCTATGCTCACCAGGTCTCTGTCATGGGTCTGTATCTCCTCAGACAGAAGTCATACTCCAATTACTGCTCTGGTGTTGAGGGACCACCTGAGTCTCTAGAGATCTGGGCTCAAAGGTCCAGAACTCACAATCCCATGTTCATGTTCTGGTCTACCATCGTGGACCTGGAGCTCCTAATGTGCCGCTTCATCCTTTCTCTCCGTGAGGGAGACTTCCTGCTGTATGTGCAGGTCTATGATAGGACTTCTATTCTCTATTCTTCTATTCTATTCTTCTATTCCCACAGCAGAACGACAGGCACCTGAAATAAAAAAAAATAAAAAAATTTAAATAAAAAAATTAAAATTTAAAAAAATTGTCAAACATAAAAATTAAAAAATGTAACATTTCCTGTCAAGGCTACTGTCAAACAGACAGATTTAGAATCAGTGAGGTCCAAAACCCTAGAAAAGTGCTTTTAATTGTAATTATGTGACTTTTGGTTGGCTAGTAACGGAAAAGTCAGTTTTTGAGTGGCGGCCATTTTGAAGTGTCAAATATGGCGCTCCCATTGAGAATTGGCTTTGGCTCCCGGCAGATTTGAATTCAGCAGGTCACAAACTACAAGTGTGCCAAGTTTCATGCTTGGAGACAAATTTGCACAATCCCCCCTTAAAATCCCCCTAACAGACCAGACTATTATACAGACTTACTTAAACCCCAGGACAAGACAAAAGACAGACTACGGCCAGACTCACACGAATGGATGGATGAGGCCAGGCACGGATGACTGGAAGGGGGAGGAAGGTTCGGCTGGACGCGGGAGGATGGCCGGGCCGGGAGTGAGCAGCCGCCGCCCTTCCTCAAAAGCAACGCTGCCGTCAACGCTCAAGCTGCGGTGGTCAAGGCTCCACGCTGCTGCTCCGCACACTGGTACCACCGTACACCACAACACAGCACACCACCGTTTGGAAAGAAAACTCGAAAGCCTCGTTGCCGCTCGGGGCGTTGCGTGACGGGTTATCTCCTTCTCTTTGTGGACTCCTCTTCCTCCACTGATGGACTTTCAACAACAACCACCGGTGGACTTCTTTTGCACTTCTCTCTCTGACGCATCTCCCTGCAATCCTTCCCCACACCCTTTTATAAGGCGCGTCGCGATCAAGCCGCGCCACGCCCGTGATGGTATCTCACCAGCCCTGATTGGCTGGTGGGGGCTCGCTGGGCTCCACCTTCTGATGACGAGGGGCGGAGACACGCCTTTCTTCCCCAACTTGACCGCGTGCGTAATGGAGTTTTGGGGTGAAGGTGGTGCCAATAACCCCACTCAAAGTTACTGGCACTTCGAAGATGCCATGGGGGCATCGGAGGGATCTATCTTATGTCAATTCGATGCAATGCAGTGTCAACTAGTGGGAACAGAGCCTTAAACTACATAGAATAAGAAATAACTATTGAAAGGTATATGATTTTCTACGTGCATGTATATGGACTAACTAAGAGGACGACCTTTGACCTTTACACACAAAAACGGAGGTATATTTACAACAATTACAAATCCACAACAATATATATATATATTTTTATATATATATATATATATATATTGTTGCGGATATGGGATTTGGCCTCCATCCATATCCGCTTGTAAATATTCCCCTATTTCCCCAATACTCCCCAACTATCCCCAATCCCCCATTCCCTAGTCCCATTGTCTGTAAACAACACTCTGTAGAACCGACCTTCCCCTTTTTCCCCCATTAAATGTCGTGCCCAGGTTCACCGCATCTCACGTAGACAACTATAGGACATCTTGCTAGTTATTCTTAGGCTATGTCAGTTAAGGACTCGTTTCCATTAATTCTGACTCTTCGTTGCACCAGAATGTGATTGTATGGCACCAGTAGTGAGTTTAGGACCTCCCCATACCTCCTCCCATCTTCCTCATGAAACTACAACAACAACAACAACTACAACAACAGCGCGCGGGGAGTGTGCGTCCTCACTCCGGCTTGGTTAGCCGCCATTGCCCATGTGCTCCGGCGGGGTTACCACGAAGGGGCTGACTGTCGGCCCCTCGTCAAGGGCGGAGCCCGGTAACCCCCCGCACCCAATAAGAAGCGGCGGGCCGATTCCATCTGGGGCGGAGCTAACGAGCCGAGGGCGTGTCACTCCCCGCTGGATATACGCAGCCACTTACTGGACGTGACGTCAGATGCGCCCCCAGCTTGAAGAGAACCAGACGCCACCTCCAGCGCGACGATACCTCCCTGCATCTTTTGGACCGCGCTATCCTGTCCCTGAGCCAAGGTGCACCTTGTGCTGTCCATCGACTACCTGCCCTTCCTTGCCATCAATCCCTGTGTGAGTCAGTCTTGTCCTGTTTATCTGTGGTCTGTCGGGGCTACTATAAGACCGTGATTAAGTGCCCACCTTCCTATGCTGTACCTCTTGTCCTTGTAATCTCAACGTTCCGCATACAAATATTATAACCTCCTCCGGAGGTCTTGAGAACTGTACCCCTGGTGTCGTGTCATTTAACCCAGCCGTTGTGTCCTTTCCTCAATTGATTTAGCGTAGCGCGACTCGGCCAACGTTCGAGTATAATCGGGTAAACTGTGCAGACGCGGTCATACCAAACCGCTCGGTAAACTAACATCCAAAACCGCGTCTGTAACAATATATATATACTGTATATATATATATACAGCGCATGCACAAAAGGCCTCATTTAGCTTTCATTTTGAAGGTCGTGTATTGGTTCACTCTGTCTCTGACAGATGTCAGTTTATGCTCGAGTAACTAAATTTTTTTTTTGTTTTGTATACAAGATCGAGGCTCGTGAAAGAGCTAACATTAATCACACAAAAAGTCAAACCGACACATAAAACATAAGGGGAGCGGTAGACGAGGGGTTTGAGAGGGGGAAGGACACAAACACAACATTTGAGAGCAGGGACATCGAGAGAGCTGTGGGAGGGAGAGGGCTTGGTCTGTGGGAGGGAGGTAATTTGAATTGAATTTCACATTTTGAACACCATAGAACTCGAACCTGCAGTTTAGCAACACGTACTTTGGCCTTGAATTTGGCAAATTGTATGGAATCTCGTCTCAAGTGCACATGCACAGTCAGTATAGCAAATGCGTACGCACGATGCGTATATACCAAGATAGCTTGGACGTATGCACACTCGCCTCTAAGCTCTCTAGCCTGGGTTTGAATGCTGACTCAACTATAAACTGTCATCCCCGTGTTTCACAGGCAGGGTGATTCATCAATGTGTGCACCATCCCTTGGATGGACGTTAAACTGGCTTTCTGTGCGCCAACATTCGTTGGTGGACATTAAATAACCCACTGTGCACTTCGAGAAGAGTAGGTGAGCTATCACCGACACCCTGAGTAAATTCCAAATTTCTACCCTAACCAACAGAGGGCACTGCATCAGTGGAACAGCTGCGTCCTCAACCATTGATGCATACGAACGAAAGAAGTCTGTCAATCTGTCAAACAAAATTGAAAATCATTCGAAAAAGGAAACTGTGTTTGGAAACGTCATAAAGAACACAAGGCACAGGCACGAGTAACTAATTTAACGTGTTAATATAAGGTGGTGTAAAAGACGGTGCATAAATGGCAATAAACTCAAAACGTTTTGGTTTTTTCCAGGGCTAAATGTTTTATTTTATTTGAATTTAATTATACATTTGAACACTGGAACATAATTCACCCTGTTTGCAATTCCAAAAAGCTTCAGTTTAGCAGTATACTTGGGATTTGTTTTACGCCATCTCGACCAATCAAATTTGCCGTGCGCTCTGAGGGCGGTCGTGCTCGGAAACGCAAAGCAAGATTTGAAAACACCTTTGGTTCCCAATTGAAATGGTTCACATGTCCTTTTTGTCAAGGCTGCACGCGGTAATAATGTAGTCTATGAACTCTATAGTTACCTTTGCTGGAGGAGGGTATTGGATTGCATTTGGGTCTGTTTGTTTTGTCTGCACAGAATGTGAGTATGTGTATGAATTGAATTAGACCCTTAACAACTCTAAGACCCATAAAGACCCCGAGGAGTTCTATAAAGAATATTAAGTTCTCAACCTGCACGAACGCCATAACGATATGATTCCATCAGGCATCACACAAGGAAATGGAAATTTGACGCAGGAGGAAGTGATTCGGCCCATCATGCCCCGCGCCACATCAACTTAAACGACACAATTTCATTGGGAAATGAGGGAAGGAAGCAGGACTGTCACCATGACTGCAGCCTGAGAAGTGCACCAACCATACTTTACTGACCTATGTTAAGCCAAAGTTTGTATACTTAATCGCACACTATAAGTAAGCCATGTCGAAGTAGTTCGTGTCAGGTTAAATAAATTCCTATCGCGTTTTCTGAATTTACTTCGTTACTCTCTTGTAGGTACTGCATTTAATGCCAATGTTTGCTGTGTGCATATTCTTTGGAAAAGTCATCGCAGTTAAAAAAAAATAAAATAAAAATAAAAATACAATATACTGTATATATATTATAAGGAAGGGGCTTTGGCGGTGGCGCTTTCCTGTCTGTTTCGCGAATGAATACACGTGGAACCTTGGTAAGGATACCGGGGCGTGCGCACGCCGGTGTGATACATGCCGCGGATCCGGAAACGCTTTTAAAAATAAAAGTTGTTAAAGTAGGAACAAGTCATTGTAAGGGTGTATATACTCACATTAAAATGTATTTTGTTGTTTTAAAACAAATCGATTTGGTTTGTTCAGTGATCGTGTGCTTGTTGTTTTCATGTATCGTGCACGAAAGCGATTTTGACTTTGACTTTGAGGGAGCAAATGAGGTAAATCCTGTGAACGAATCGCTGGATAGGATTGTTTTTCGCGCGCATGATGATTGATGCATCGCTTGCTAAATGAAACGAAACGTATCTGTACC
The DNA here is from genome assembly GCF_964187855.1 of Myxine glutinosa. Lineage (NCBI taxonomy): Eukaryota > Metazoa > Chordata > Myxini > Myxiniformes > Myxinidae > Myxine > Myxine glutinosa. The sequence goes on from NC_136266.1 coordinate 105,708,008, forward strand.
TGCATTATTCGTTGGAGGGGGTGGGAGGCAGCCAGATTCTACAATGCCAAGGGGGGGGGGCAGGCTCTGCAATGCCGGGGGTGGGGGGCAGACTGCAATGCCAAGGGGGAGGACCAGACTCTGCAATGCCAGGGGGTGGGGGGCAGACTGCAATGCTGGGGGGGGGGGGGGTCAGACTCTGCAATGCTGAGGGGGGGGGGGGGACCAGACTCTGCAATGCCGAGGGGGGGGGTGGAGGGACCAGACTCTGCAATGCCGAGGGGGGGGGGGAAGGGGTCAGACTCTGCAATGCCGAGGGGGGGGGGTCAGACTCTGCAATGCCATGGCGGTGTGTGGGGGTAGACTCTGCAATGCCGGGGGGGGGGGGGGGTGGGAGGCAGCCACACTCTGCAATGCCGAAGGGGGGGGGGACCAGACGCTGCAATGCCAAGGAGAGGGGGGCAGACTCTGCAATGCCAAGGAGAGGGGGGGCAGACTCTGCAATGCCAAGGAGAGGGGGGGCCAGATTGCAATGCCATGGGGGGTAGAGTCCGCAATGCCAGGCGGTGGGGGGGGGGCAGACTGCAATGTCAGGAGGGTGGGGGGGACCAGACTCTGCAATGCAAAGTGGGGGGAACCAGACTCTGCAATGCCAGGGGGTGGGGGGGCAGATTCTGCAATGCCGGGGGGTGGGGGAGAACCAGACTCTGCAATGCCAAGGGGGGGCAGACTCTGCAGTGCCAGGGGTGTGGGGGGCAGATTCTGCAATGCTGAGGGGGGGGGGACCAGACTCTGCAATGCCAAGGGGGACAGACTCTGCAGTGCCGGGGGTGTGGGGGGCAGATTCTGCAATGCTGAGGGGGGGGGACCAGACTCTGCAATGCCAAAGGGGGAGGGCAACCATACTCGGCGATGCGAAATGGGTGGGGGGGGGGGCATACTCGGCAATGCCAAAGGGGGGGACGTACTCGGTGATGCCAGGGGGGGGGGACATACCCGGCGATGCCAAATGGGGGGGGGACATATTCTGTGATGCCAAAGGGGGGGCATACTCGGCGATGCCAAAGGGGGGGCATACTCAGCGATGCCAAAGGGGGGGGGACATACTCTGCGATGCCAAAGGGGGGGGGACATACTCTGCGCTGCCAAATGGGGGGGGGGGGAGACATACTCTGTGATGCCAAAGGGAGATGGGGATAACCATACTCGGCAATGCCAAAGGCAGGGGGAGGAGGGGGGAACATACTCGGCTGTGCCAAATTGGGGGGGGGGGGCATACTCTGCGCTGCCAAAGGGGGGGGGACATACTCTGCGATGCCAAAGGGGGGGGGGGGACATACTCTGTGCTGCCAAATGGGGGGGGGGGGGAGACATACTCTGTGATGCCAAAGGGAGATGGGGATAACCATACTCGGCGATGCCAAAGGCAGGGGGAGGAGGGGGGAACATACTCGGCTGTGCCAAATTGGGGGGGGGGGGCATACTCTGCGCTGCCAAAGGGGGGTGGGGATAACCATACCCGGCGGTGCCAAATGGGTGGGGACGACCATACTCGGCGATGCCAAAGGGGGGACCAACCATACTCGACGATGCGAAAGGGCGGGCAACCATACTCGACGATGCGAAAGGGGGGGCAACCATACTCGACGATTCCAAGGGGGGGGCATACTCGACGTTGCCAAAGGGGGGGGGGGACATACTCTGCGATGCCAAAGGGCGGTGGGGATAACCATACTCGGCGGTGCCAAATGGGGGGACGACGACCATACTCTGCAATGCCAAAAGGGGGGCAACCATACTCGGCGATGCCAAAGTGGGGGGGGGGGCAACCATACTCGACGATTCCAAGGGGGGGGCATACTCGACGTTGCCAAAGGGGGGGGGGGGGACATACTCTGCGATGCCAAAGGGCGGTGGGGATAACCATACTCGGCGGTGCCAAATGGGGGGACGACGACCATACTCTGCAATGCCAAAAGGGGGGCAACCATACTCGGCGATGCCAAAGTGGGGGGGGCAACCATACTCGGCGATGCCAAAGGGGGGGGGCAACCATACTCGGCGATGCCAAAGGGGGGCAACCATATTCGCCGATGCCAAATGTGGGGCGACATACTCCGTGGTGCCAAATGGGGGGCAACCATACTTGGCGATGCCAAGGGGGGGGGGCATACTCGGCGATGCCAAAGGGGGGAGGGAGGGACATACTCTGCAATGCCAAAGGGGTGGGGGATAACCATACTCGGCGGTGCCAAATGGGGGGGGGGGGGGTGGAGACAAGGACCATGCTCTGCAATGCCAAAAGGGGGGGCAACCATACTCGGCGATGCCAAAGGAGGGCCAATCATACTCGGCGATGCCAAAGGAGGGCCAACCATACTCGGCGATGCCAAAGTGGGGGGAGGGGCTACCAGGTTGGCAAAGTCAAAGGGGGACGTCCAACTTCGGCGGTGTCATAGGGGGGAAACCAGATCCAGTGGTGTCAAGGGGAGGGGGGGGGGGGGAGGCAACCAGATTTTGTTTTGTCAAGAGTGGGAAAGCACATTTGGTGGTGTAAAAGGGGAGCAAATATTAATTGGTGTAAAGGGGGTTAACTTGACTCTGGCTTCCCCCACCGTCTTTACACTGCAGAGTCAAACATCCATAGGTTTGCAATACGAGAGCAGGCTTTGCTGGCCAATGTAAGGAAACTATTATTAACGCACAGGTTGAAAACCTGGTGCGTTATAGCGTTTGCCTGGGAATTTCTGTCTCTCCAAAAGTGAAGCTCCGTTTCTGTCGCTCAGATGTGTAGCCAGTTTCTGTCGCTCAGATGTGTAAACATGACGTCATCAAATCTATATTTAGGCTAACCATGGGCTACCCCTTTGGCTGGTACGCGGCCGCTCGCTAGTACATAATATAGGATATATTTGTTATATGTTATGTTATAGGATATATAGGATATATGTTATATGATATAGGATATATATAGGATAGGTTATAGGATATATTTGTTATATGTTATGTTATAGGATATATAGGATATATGTTATATGATATAGGATATATATAGGATAGGTTATAGGATATATTTGTTATATGTTATGTTATAGGATATATAGGATATATGTTATATGATATAGGATATATATAGGATAGGTTATAGGATATATATGTTATAGGATAGGAATATAGGACCCAAATGACCCAGAGGACCCAAATGAACCAGAGGACCCAAATGACCCAAATGACCCAAATGACCCAGAGGACCCAGAGGACCCAAATGACCCAGAGGACCCAGAGGACCCAAATGACCCAGAGGACCCAAATGACCCAGAGGACCCAAATGACCCAAATGACCCAGAGGACCCAAATGACCCAGAGGACCCAAATGACCCAGAGGACCCAAATGACCCAGAGGACCCAAATGACCCAGAGGACCCAAATGACCCAGAGGACCCAAATGACCCAGAGGACCCAGAGGACCCAGAGGACCCAAAGGACCCAAATGACCCAGAGGACCCAAATGACCCAGAGGACCCAAATGACCCAGAGGACCCAAATGACCCAGAGGACCCAAATGACCCAGAGGACCCAAATGACCCAGAGGACCCAGAGGACCCAGAGGACCCAAATGACCCAGAGGACCCAAATGACCCAGAGGACCCAGAGGACCCAAATGACCCAGAGGCCCCAAATGACCCAGAGGCCCCAAATGACCCAGAGGCCCCAAATGACCCAGAGGCCCCAAATGACCCAGAGGACCCAAATGACCCAAATGACCCAGAGGACCCAAATGACCCAGAGGACCCAAATGACCCAGAGGACCCAAATGACCCAGAGGACCCAAATGACCCAAATGACCCAAATGACCCAAATGACCCAGAGGACCCAAATGACCCAGAGGACCCAAATGACCCAGAGGACCCAAATGACCCAAATGACCCAGAGGACCCAAATGACCCAGAGGACCCAAATGACCCAGAGGACCCAAATGACCCAGAGGACCCAAATGACCCAGAGGACCCAAATGACCCAGAGGACCCAAATGACCCAGAGGACCCAAATGACCCAGAGGACCCAAATGACCCAGAGGACCCAAATGACCCAGAGGACCCAAATGACCCAGAGGACCCAAATGACCCAGAGGACCCAAATGACCCAGAGGACCCAAATGACCCAGAGGACCCAGAGGACCCAAATGACCCAGAGGACCCAAATGACCCAGAGGACCCAAATGACCCAAATGACCCAGAGGACCCAAATGACCCAGAGGACCCAAATGACCCAGAGGACCCAAATGACCCAGAGGACCCAAATGACCCAAATGACCCAGAGGACCCAGAGGACCCAAATGACCCAAATGACCCAAATGACCCAGAGGACCCAGAGGACCCAAATGACCCAGAGGACCCAAATGACCCAGAGGACCCAAATGACCCAGAGGACCCAAATGACCCAGAGGACCCAAATGACCCAGAGGACCCAAATGACCCAGAGGACCCAAATGACCCAAATGACCCAAAGGACCCAAATGACCCAGAGGACCCAAATGACCCAGAGGACCCAAATGACCCAGAGGACCCAAATTCTATGTATGTTTCTATGATGATGTATGTTTTGGTGAATACATAATGTGAATACTAGTAGCAATTTTACAAAAACCATGGCATAATTTCAAATCTTGACCCGAGATGATAATTATGCTACATCATAATTTCCATGTGCCAACCTGGGCGGAATCCAAGTGGATTCACTTGTTATTGTTGTTATGTACTAGTAAAAACCTTGTCAAAAATGACAGGTTGGAACAGTTTATTCGACGGTGCAGCGTCGTGAGCGTGCTGAAGTCTGAAGCGTCACCGAGTGTCAGGTGTGCTTATATCGTCTTTATTTATTAGACATCATGCAGGTGTAAATGAACATTTTTTATTTTGCATGTGTTGCAGATCACGTGCAGCAAATCTCACCTCTCTGCGCCTTGTGTATATATATATATATATATATATATATTTTTTTTATGCTTCTGTACACCGCCCTTAGGGCTCGGTTTGCAAGCCACCGTCTACATTTCCAAAAGAAGAGACAATAATTACTCTTTTACGGAAAATGTTTTTCGAGTTTTAGCCTCAAAAATAGACCGTAGTGAACACACCTTCTTGTTAAAAGATTGGGCTTTAAAACCTTCCCTGATGAAGGGGACAGACACCTGTACAGACACACAAACTGACTGTTTTATATGGTATATTATTATTATTACCCGACAGTGGGTTACATGAATAGGTACATGATGGATCATTCCCCTGGAGTAGATCCAAATGTGATGACGTTTTCATAGTAAGTATGAAATCTGAGTCAAAGATGTAATGAGATCTTCGTTTCGCAGTGTTCCAAATACAGCATCGGTGATCTTCCAGAATGTAAGGCGGTGTTTGGTTCAGGACGCCAAGCGGTTTTATGCTGTCTCTCAGGGCTTGCATTAGTGTTATGAAAGGGGGAGGTGAGGGGTGGTACAAGATGGGAAAGCGAGGGTTGAGATGGGAAAGTGCAGGGGGAGGAGACAGGATGGGAAAGTGCGGGGGGAATAGATGTGGATGGGTTGGGGTCTTCAAACATCCTGAGACTCTTGCAGATGGAATCTCGAGCCGAAGTGCCCGAGATAATTAACGCTGTGACGTGGTCGTTGACATGGAGGGGTTTGAGTGTTAAGAGCGACCTTACCACAGAAATACACATGGAGGAATTCTGTGCATTACTGTGCTGTGGCTCCTGTTGCGAAATACCAAGCACAAAGTGTTCCTCTCATGAGGTCGAATTACAAAAAAAAAGAAGTAATTTTGGTAATTATCGTCTCATCCAAAATAATGAAAACGTACTTCAAATGGATTCAGCCTGTCTGCATACAAATCCACTGTGAAAATGTTCTGGCACCCTCTGCGCTGCCCTATAAGAAATACATCACACCTTGATTAACACCTGTGTACTGGAATTTCATTATTATGAACAAAAACAAGAGTAACTAGAAGAGCACTCGGTACAGTGCGTACCTCCGCCACATAATGCCTGATCCAGTGGAACGTAGCAAACCCCGAAACCCGTGGCTGTAACAGTATTTTGCCGCGTAAAATACTCACTTAAGGCCTAAGCAAACAGTTACCTTCTGTGTAAACCTTACCCTTGTTGTCACCCGAACCAGCACGCTTCTTATTTCGGCTGGATTGTCCAACTTTTTGTCTTTTTTTAATACTGATTTTTTAATTATATCATCAACAGGTCTCCACGGCTGCAGCTCATCTGACTTCCCAAGGAGGTGGATCCCTACCTCATGTTCGGGGGTAGTTTGTGTCTCCTAAGGGTATCTCTGGCCTCGAGCACACGATCCATGATGGACTACAAGGTTATCCACTTCACACTGCGCGTTATCACTTTCCCACTACAGATTGTTTGACTTCTAAAATGTTATCATCTTTTTAGCTATTTAGGCCAATAACTCTTATTGATACCAGTGAAGAGCAGGGCTCTTGCTTGAGATGGACGAAGTGACGGGCAAGACACAAACTCGTCCGAGAAGATGTTTATTGTAAAAACCAACTCGGGAACTCTTAAAAAGCCCGTTTATCGGGCTGCATATATATCACAACCAGAAAGCACAACCGAAACCGAAAGCCACGCCTCTCAGGCGAGGCGCGCTTTGGTGGTCACGTGACCGACAGGTGCAAAGGATTATAACCGCATGCGCGGCACGCTTTGGTGGTCACGTGACCGGCCACCCCGGCGCCGTGGTTTGCCCGCCGGTTACGTCACCGGCTGGAGCAAGGAGATTCTGTTGTTGGTCTCGCTTGGGGGACCCATGGGTCGCTACACACGCCCCCCCAGAATGGACTTGATCCAGGAAGGTCAACCTGAGGGGGGTCCGGATGACCCGACCGAAACGACCCCTGGCCATTCGCGGGGGGGGGGGGGGGGGGGGGGTCCGGTGTGGTGGTGGGTGGTCAGACGGGGGGGTGCAGTGGACGGGGGGCGGCCGCGCCGCGGTGGGAGAGCCAGCCGTGGCGGCTGGCCGACGTCCATGTGAGCCGGCTTGAGGCGGTCCAGCGAAATCCGGTCCGCCCAGCCGCCGATGTTGACGATGAAGGACTTGTTGTCCCGTCGTAGGACCCGGAAGGGTCCGTCGTATGGTGGCCGGAGTGGCCCCCGGTGCGCGTCGTGGCGCACGAAGACGTACTCCGCCGTGCAGAGTGCTGGGGGGACGTAGGATTGGGGGTCGCCGTGGCGGGACGTGGGCACCGGGGCGAAACGTCGGGCGGCCTCCTGGAAGTCCGTGCGCTGGCACGCGGCGGACCAGGGGCTGGTGGCGTCGGGAATGAACTCGCCCGGTACGCGGAGGGCCTGGCCGTACACCAGCTCGGCGGTGGACGCCTGGAGGTCCTCTTTGGGAGCCGTGCGGAGGCCCAAAAGGACCCACGGGAGCCGGTCAGCCCAGCCGTCGTCCTGGAGGCCGGCCATGAGTGCGGCCTTCAGGGAGCGGTGGAACCGCTCGCACAACCCGTTGGCCTGGGGGTGGTAGGCCGTGGTGCGGTGCAGGGTAACGCCCAACGTGAGGGCGACCGCGCCCCATAGTTCGGACGTGAACTGTGGGCCGCGGTCCGATGAGATGTCCGCTGGTGCGCCGAAACGCGCGACCCAGGTGGCGATGAACGCCTGGGCCACGTCGGCGGTGGTGGTGGAGGCGAGGGGCACGGCCTCTGGCCACCTGGTGGTCCTGTCCACCATGGTAAGCAGGTGGGTGAACCCCTGCGACGGGGGAAGGGGACCCACCAGGTCCACGTGGACGTGGTCGAACCGTCGCTTGGGCACGGTGAAGGGAGCCAGCGGAGCCTGGGTATGACGGTGGACCTTGGCCCGCTGGCAGGGTGTGCAGGCGTTGGCCCAGTCGCGGACGTCCCGTCGCAGCCCATGCCAGAGAAAACGCGCCGCCACCAGCCTCTGGGACGCCTTCCGGTCCGGGTGAAAGAGGCCGTGGAGTGAAGCAAAAATGCGACGCCGCCAGGTGACCGGCACAACGGGGCGAGGTCGGCCTTGGGAGATGTCGCACAGCAGGACCGTGTACGCGAAGGGGACGTCAGCCAAGCGGAGGCCCATGTCCGCCACCCGGAGCGCCTGCACCGTGCCGTCGGTGGCCTGTTCCGTTGCCATTAGGGCGAAATCGACGCCGAGGTGGACGGCGTTGGCGCCGGCTCGAGAAAGGCAGTCGGCCACGGCGTTGTCCTTCCCGGCGACGTGCCGGATGTCCGTGGTGTACTCCGACACGGCGGAGAGGTTGGCTGGCGGGCCGACCACGGCTCCGTGACCTTGGCCATGGCGAAAACCAACGGCTTGTGGTCGACAAAAGCCATGAATGGGCGGCCCTCCAGGAGGTGGCGAAAATGGCGGACGGCCAGGTACAGCCCGAGGAGCTCGCGGTTGAAGGTACTGTCCTTCAACTCGTTGGGCAGGAGTTGCCGGCTGAAGAACGCGAGCGGCTGCCAGGCCCCGTTTACCCATTGTTCATGGACCGCGCCCACGGCGTAGTCGGAGGCGTCCGTGGTGAGGGCGAAGGGAGCCTGGGGTACCGGGTGGGCCAGCAGCGTGGCGTTGGCGAGGGCCCCGTTTTGCGCCGGTAAAAGCAGCGTCCATGTCCGTGGACCAGACAACGTCGCGTTTCGCCGGCTGGCCGCGGAGGGCGGCGTACAAGGGCCGCATGAGTTGCGCAGCTCGGGGCACGAAGCGGTGATAAAAGTTCACCATCCCGAGGAACTCCTGCAGCGCCTTGACGGAGCCGGGGCGCGGTAAAACAGCGATGGCCTCGACTTTGGCTGGTAGCGGCACGGCGCCGGTCCGGGTGATGCGGTGGCCCAAAAAGTCGATCGTCGCCGCACCAAAGTGACATTTGGCTGGGTTGACGATCAATCCGTGCTCGCTGAGGCGGCCGAACAGCGTCCGGAGGTGGACGAGGTGCTCGGCTCTGGACGTGCTGGCGACGAGGATGTCGTCCAGGTAGGTGTAGAGGAACGGCAAGTCACGCAGCACGCCGTCCATCAGGCGCTGGAACGCCTGTGCCGCGTTTTTGAGGCCGAAGGGCATCCGGAGGAATTCAAAGAGGCCGAAAGGTGTAATAACGGCCGTCTTCGGGATGTCGGCCGGGCGGACGGGCACCTGGTGGTACCCCCGAATCAGGTCCACTTGTGAAAAAATGGTCCGCCCCGCCAACCGGGCGGAAAAATCCTGGATGTGCGGGACGGGGTACCTGTCAGGGGTAGTGGCGTCGTTAAGGCGGCGGTAGTCGCCGCATGGCCGCCATCCGCCCCCCGGCTTCGGGACGATGTGCAGCAGCGAGGCCCAGGCGCTGTCGGAGCGCCGCACGATGCCGAGGCGCTCCAGCGCGGCGAACTCGGCCTTGGCGACGGCGAGTTTGGCGGGATCGAGACGGCGAGCCCGGGCGTACACCGGCGGGCCCGTAGTGGGGATGTGATGCTCGATGCCGTGACGCACCGCGATGGCTGAAAACGTCGGTCGTGTGAGGGCCGGGAACTCCACGAGGAGACGTGCGAAGTCGTCTGCCAATGGGAGGACGCAGGAAAACTCGGTGGGCGCGGAACGGCTCAATACGCATGCCAGGGAGCTGAAAGTTTCGGCGTTGACGAGACGCCGGCGTTTCACGTCGACCAGCAGCCTGTGGGCGCACAGAAAATCGGCCCCGAGCAAAGCCATGGGGACGTCCGCCGTCACGAACTCCCAGTGAAAGAGCTGGCTGCCGAAGCGGAGGGCGACGGTGCGTGCCCGAAGGTGCGGATGGCGGAGCCGTTGGCCGCGATTAAGGAGGGGCCGCAAACGGCGGCCCGCCTGTCCTCCGCCGAAGCGGGAATGACGCTCAGCTGGGCGCCGGTGTCGCAGAGAAAGCGCCGCCCCGACGCTTGGTCCGCGATGAATAGCAGGTTTCCGGAACGGCCGGCGTTCATTGCTGGTAGGGAACGCCGGCCCGCCCGTTTCCCGACTTGCCGAACGTGCACGGGGGTCGACATGATCGGGCGTGCCGCCCGAACCTGGCGTGGAAATAATACCCGGCCGGGTCCGGCGGGAGCTCCGGTCGGGACCGGGCGACGCGGCGTCGCCGCTGCCAGTCGCGCCGGCCCGGCGGCCTCCGGGAAGGAAACTGCGTCACGGGCGCCGGGCAGGTGGGCGGGAGGGTTCCCGGCCGCCACCCCGACGAGCTGGCTCGCCGGTCCGGCGAGCTGGCTTGCCGAATCGATCTTGTCGGCCTCCTTGGCGAGGTCGCGGGGGTTCACGATGGTCGTGCCTGCCAGGGCGACCCGTACCTGGGCCGGGAGCTGGCGAAGAAAAAGCTCCCGAAACAGGAAATCCGAAGGGTGCTCGCCAAGCAACGCGAGCATGTAGTCCATGCGCTCGGACGGGCGCTTATCGCCGAGCTCAGGAAGGTCGAGCAGGCGTCGTGCGCGCTCAGCCGGGGAGAGGGCGAAAGCGCCCAGAAGAAGTGCCTTGATGGCGTCGTACTTGCCGTCAGCGGGCGGGTTCTGGAGGAAGCTCAGGCAGCGGGTGGCGGTCGCGGAGCCAAGCACGGCGACCACGTAATGGTATCGCGTGGCGTCCTCCGTTATGCTACGCAGGGCGAACTGGGAGTCCGCCTGCGTGAACCAGACGGCGGCATGTGCTTCCCAGAAGGTGGGCAATTTGAGGGACACTGCGGTGTCCATCGCGTGTCGTAAATTCGGGGTCACCAGTGAAGAGCAGGGCTCTTGCTTGAGACGGACGAAGTGACGGGCAAGACACAAACTCGTCCGAGAAGATGTTTATTGTAAAAACCAACTCGGGAACTCTAAAAAGCCCGTTTATCGGGCTGCATATATACACAAAGAATTAAGTTAAGCACCCCCCCCCGTTTTTTTACAACCTCGCACATTACAAGTTTGTTGTCGTCAAAACAGTGTAATATACCCATGATATTGCTATATTTTCTGGAGAAGTGATATTATGGTCACATAAAAACATAACAATCATGCCGTTTTCAATATTTTATTCTGAATAATTTAAGGTGAAATTTTTTGGGAATTTTAGGCATATTTTCACCTCAATTTAAGTATGGAGCTATAGGTCCATCACGGACAGTGTGGATGACGTTTATGTTTTCTAACGTACAGTCATTGTTCTGAGAAGACCTCTAGCGATCTTTGCGTCAATAACGTGTGTAGGACCCACGTGATCGGATCACTGACTCAGCCCTACGTCTCATAGACCCTGTAAGCCGTCGTATGCGTTGCTGTGGCAGGTTGAACCCCCTCGAGCACGTTTGGGACATGTTGGGACGACAAATTGCGAAGATGGTCCCTCCAATAGCCAATCTGGATGAATTGGAACGTGCATTACATCGGGAATGGAACAACCTGCCACAGCAACGCATACGACGGCTTACAGGGTCTATGAGGCGTAGGGCTGAGTCAGTGATCCGATCACGTGGGTCCTACACACGTTATTGACGCAAAGATCGCTAGAGGTCTTCTCAGAACAATGACTGTACGTTAGAAAACATAAACGTCATCCACACTGTCCGTGATGGACCTATAGCTCCATACTTAAATTGAGGTGAAAATATGCCTAAAATTCCCAAAAAATTTCACCTTAAATTATTCAGAATAAAATATTGAAAACGGCATGATTGTTATGTTTTTATGTGACCATAATATCACTTCTCCAGAAAATATAGCAATATCATGGGTATATTACACTGTTTTGACGACAACAAACTTGTAATGTGCGAGGTTGTAAAAAAACGGGGGGGGGGGGGGTGCTTAACTTAATTCTTTGTGTATATATCACAACCAGAAAGCACAACCGAAACCGAAACCGAAAGCCACGCCTCTCAGGCGAGGCGCGCTTTGGTGGTCATGTGACCGACAGGTGCAAAGGAATATAACCGCACGCGCGGCACGCTTTGGTGGTCACGTGACCGGCCACCCCGGCGCCGTGGTTTGCCCACCGGTTACGTCACCGGCTGGAGCAAGGAGATTCTGTTGTTGGTCTCGCTTGGGGGACCCATGGGTTGCTACACCAGCACCTTGCATCCAGGAGTATAAAATGAAGACACTGCTGCTTTGGCACAGAGATTACCTGCATATCAACTTGTGCTGCTCACTGGTTCACCTTGTCATGCTGCAATTTCAGTAAATAATTGTTTTTTTTCTTTTTCTGTAAATAAACTACATATGGGCAGGGTACAGCCCGAAGTGGAGATCGGTTTCTGAGGTTTGGGACATGGAATGTAGGGACAATGACAGGGAGATCAGGAGAAGTGGTGGAAGTATTGGTCAGAAGAAGAGTGGACATATGTTGTGTGCAAGAGACGAGATGGAAGGGAAGTGGTGTGAGAATGGTGAAGGGTAGGCAGGGACAGAAATACAAGTTTGTGTGGCAGGGGTGCCTGGAGGGTGTGAATGGTGTTGGTGTCCTGTTTTCTGAGGAGATTGTAGACAGTGTGGTGAGTGTGACGAGAGTGAGTGATAGGTTGATGATGGTGAAAATGATGATTGGAAAGCTCTTGGTGAACGCCATCTCGGGATATGCTCCGCAGGTTGGTCGGAGCGATGAAGAGAAGGACAAGTTCTGGTGTGCGATAGAGAAGCTGATGGAAAACGTGAAAGATGAGGAAGTTGTTGTGGTATAAGGAGACCTAAATGGACATGTGGGAAGGAGTATGGATGGTTTTAAGGGAGTTCATGGGAGTTACGGATATGGTGTGAGAAATGGAGAAGGTGAAAGGATTTTGGAGTTTGCTGATGGAGCTGATTTGTTGATTTGTAATACTCAGTTCCATAAAGAGGATAACAAGCTTGTTACATACACGTCAGGTGGGTCGACGACAACCGTTGACTACCTGATGGTGCGTAGGCGAGATAGGGGGCACCTCCGGGACACAAAGGTGATCCCGGGGGAGGAGGCTGTTTCACAGCACCACTTGGTTGTCTGCGACATAAGGGTGAAAGGTGCGAGGAGAGCTCGGCGGGTGAAGTACCAACCGAGAATGAAGGTGTGGAGCTAGAAAGAGGTGACAGTGAGGGAGGCATTAAAAGAGAGGCTGAGTAGGGTAGAGGATGATGTGGTTGAGCTTGAAAGTGGTTGGATGTCAATGAAAGATCGTCTGTTGGTTGCCGTTGGTGAGGTATGTGGATGGACAAAAGGGCCACCGAGGCACTCGGAAACATGGTGGTGGGATGATGAAGTTGGAAAGAGGATTGACGAGAAGAGGAAGAAGTTCAAGGAGTGGCAGAAGGCGAAGAGTACGGGAGCAGAAACAGCAGAGCATGAAAGTTATAAGGCAGCCAAGAAGGCTGAAAAGAAAGAGGTAGCAAAGGCGCAGGAGGCATGTAGGAAAATGTTCGGAGAACGCTTGGAGTCGGAAGAGGGTCAGAGAGCAGTATTCAGGATTGCAAAGCAGATCGCGAAAGAGAGGTGTGATGTGATGGGGGTGAGTTGCTTGAAGGATGAAGTGGGACAAATCGTTGTGGACCCAGATGGAATTAAAGGAAGATGGAAAAGATATATGGAAATGCTGTTGAATACAGAGAATGAATGGGATGGCAACATAGAGTGTAACCCAGTTTTAGGACCGGCAGAGAAGATAACTGAAAAGGAAGTTGAGGAAGCGATAAAAGCAATGAAGAGTAGAAAAGCGGGAGGGCCGACGGGAGTTGTGGGAGATATGTTGAAGGCAGCAGGAAGTTGGGGTGTGAAGAGAATGACAGAGATCTGTAATCTGGCGGTGAAAGAAGGCCGCATTCCAGTGGATTGGGAACCGAGTACCCTCGTCCCTCTATACAAGGGGAAAGGTGACCCTCTAGAGCAGGGGTCGGCAACCTTTTTGACATGAAGTGCCAGTTTGAAATGTTCTTGTTAATTAGTGTGCCATATCAACATTAAGTTTAACATTAACTTTAATTATGACACCACATCAAAAAAATATTTCCAACAGACATGGAATTTTATTCCATCCATATAGGCTACATGCATAGCAACAACATTTTAAAGAAACATTTATCTCTCATAATCAGGATATTGTAATGATCATTTCTATCATTGTAAAATTTGTCCCCCATGAGGTTACAAATTATATGCACGGACCCCATTTCAAAACACTGCTTTCAGTAACTCATTTACAAAGTATTGCATTGGGAACAAATGTCAAAAAGGGTGAATAAAGTGTATCAAACAGAAATACCAGTACTATACAAGAATGCTGCCATCCTCATGAAAACATCCACATCTGAGTTGGAACAAAAGAGATGGACAAACAGCTGCATATGCAAACCCATCTGTACTACAAATAAACAGATGCCTACCAGTCAGTGTGATCTCTGGCCCTGCTTTCCTTTGCTGAGCGCCATTATCTGGGGGTTGTAGTTCGTCACTTTAAGTTGCACACATGCTTCGGAGTGGTCGGTTGTCAAACGACTGTGGGAGGGGCTGAGCACGTTCTTCATGTGTGAGAATATCTACTCACAGAGGTACGTTGACCCGAAGACTGACAGCAAAGCCAGTGCAACGTTCCGGAGACAGCTGAACTTCTTCGGCACGGATGTCCAGCAGATAAAGATGCAGGTTCCGTGATCTTGCACTGCCGTGGTTTCTAGTTGTTTCCGTAGCTCTGCAAACTTAGTCACCCACAGTGTTGAACTCTTCAGCTCAATCAGCTGCATTTCCATGTCCTGTGTATCCAACCAGTCTATCAGAGATAAATCCAATTCGTGTCCATCAAAGCTGTCTGGCTTGATCAAGAAAGAGAATTCGGTCCATACTTCTGAAAATCCCCAAATCTTGTTGTGAACTCCGACTCAATCTCGCTCATGTATTTGCATATTTCAGCGGTGCTGATGCTGTGAGGACAGCTCCCTTATGTTTCTGATGTAGCGGAAAGTGGAGGTAGAAACATCGCTTGAAAAGATTGCTAGCTTGCCGACAAAAGCCGTCCATGTGTCGAACATGTCCAAAATAGTTTGCCCTGCACCTTGCAGTCGGAGATTGCGCTCGTTGAGGTGTCCCGTAATATCCGTGAGAAACATAAGTTTCACAACCCACTTCTCGTCCTCTAGTTCTGTGTAGTTTTGGCCCTTTTCAGCCAGGAAGGCCTTGATGGCATCAAAGCAGCTGACAAACCGCTGCAAAACTTTTCCGCAGCTTAGCCACCTAACCGCTGAGTGGAGAGGGATATCTTTGTATGTGCAATCCATTTCCTCGAGCAGGGACTGGAACTGTCGGTGTGTCAGAGCAGATCGCTTAACTATGAAATTAATAACCTTTACTACCGTAGCCATAACCTCATTAAGATCTGAATTTGACGTCTTTGCACAGAGGTTTTCTTGGTGTATTATGCAGTGGAGTTTCATGATGGGGTGACTGACTTTTTCCTCAATTAATCTGACAGCTCCCCTCTGTTTCCCGACCATGGCGGGGGCGCCATCTGTTGTCACTGCAAAAATCTTCCTGATGTCAATCCCTCGCTCCTCAAAATGTTCCATAAACACCTTGGCTATGTCATCACCGTTTGTTGTGTCAGACATTGGCTTTAAGCAGCAGAGTTCCTCTCTTACAGTCGAATCACAGTATCTTGCCATGACTGCCAAACGTGGTATGTCATTCATGTCCATGCTCTTGTCAAGTGCAATGCTAAATACCACAGCATCTTTTAACCCAGCTATTTGCTGCGCGCTGACATTTTCTGCCATTTCTTCGATGCGTCGCTCAACACTTCTAGCTGACATGGGAATATCTTTTATTCTTGATTTGATTGTCTCTTTGTTTGGTAAGCCTTCAAACAGAACCTCTGAGCTACAGAGAAAAGCCTCCTTAATATATTCGCCATTAGTGAATGCCTTTCCGCGTTTTGCAATGCAATGAGCAATGCGATAGCTTGCTTCATTCGCATGGTTTTTAGCAGTGGCAAAGATTTTGAGGGAATTGGCTTGCTTTCCCATACCTGGACATGGCAAGTTTGATGGATTCTGCCTTGTCTGCCTGATCTTTGAAAGTTTTCTCGTGCTTTGTCTCAAAATGGCGCTTAACCCTCGCCGTTCGACAAACAACATTTTCAAAACATAAAGTACACACAGCACGGTCCTTCTGAAAAACAAAACCCCACTCTTCTGTCCATGAGGGCTGGAATGCCCGAACCTTTACTTTAGCTTTATTAGCTAGCGGGCTTGCCATCATCTACCGAACCTTAACCGCTTCATTGCAATCCCTGTGGGAAATGTGAGCGGGAGGCTGTACCGTCAATCAAACAAAATAAGACAGGCCGCGCAACAGCCAATGGCTGTTCAAGAGGTGATTTGGCATGCAGCTGAGAGGGCACTGCTTTCGCCAGTGTGCCAATGATTACGCTGCCGCGTGCCAATGGTGGCACGCGTGCCTAAGGTTGCCGACCCCTGCTTTAGAGTGTGGCTCGTACCGAGCGAGAAAGTTATTGGAGCATGGAATGAAGGTATTGGAAAGGGCATTGGAGAGGAGGATAAGGAAGAAAGTGAAGATCGACGAAATGCAGTTTGGATTTATGCCAGGAAGAGGAACGACAGACGTGCTTTTTATTGTGAGGCAGTTGCAGGAGAAGTACATGGAGAAGAGGAAGAAGTTGTTTCTTGGGTTTATTGATCTGGAGAAAGCATTCGATAGGGTTCCACGCAAAGTATTGACATGGGCAATGAGGAAGTTAGGAGTGGAGGAATGGTTGATCAGAGTAGTGATGGCAATGTACAAAAGAGCGTGCACAGCTGTAAGGACGAAGGACGGGAACAGTGGTGAGTTTGAGGTGAAGGTGGGAGTGCATCAGGGGTCGGTACTAAGTCCACTACTATTTGTAGCTGTGATGGAGGTGCTGGCTCAGAACGTAAAGGAGGGTTTACCGTGGGAGTTGTTGTATGCAGATGATCTGGTGTTGATTGCGGAAAGTATGGATGGACTGAAGGAAAAGATGAACAAGTGGAAGGAATGTATGGAGACAAAAGGTCTGAAGGTGAATATCGGAAAGACGAAGATGATGGCAAGTGGTAAAGCATGTGGTGAGGTGGAAAGAACTGGGAAGTGGCCCTGTGCTGTGTGCAGGAAGGTGTCTGAGTGAACTCCATTCAATGTACAATGTGCGCTGAGTGGGTTCATCAAAAATGTAGTGGTCTGAGAGGGTCATTAACCAGTGTGGCAGCAACATTCAAATGTAAGGTGTGCACAGAGGGAGCTGCAGATGGAGGAAATGTTGAGTTGGATCTTGGAGACGGCGTGAAGCTGGAAGGTGTGAAAACATTTTGCTACCTCAGAGACATGCTGAATGGAGAAGGTGGATCAGACTCGGCAACAGTTGCTGGAGTGAGATGTGCATGGAAGACGTTTCGGGAACTGAGTGGCGTGCTGATGAGGAGGGGAGTGTCGTTGAAGCTGAAGGGAAAGGTGTATGCTGCACGTGTGAGAAGTGTTATGATTTATGGGAGCGAGACATGGGTAATGAACGTAGAGCAGCAACGAAGGTTGGAAAGGGTGGAAATGCGAATGGTTCGATGGATGTGCGGAGTATCGTTGAGAGAGAGGAAGACAAAGGATGAATTGCGAAAGATGATGGGAATAGAGCCTGTGATTGATGTTGTGAAGAGGAACAGGTTGCGATGGTTTGGTCATGTGTTGAAGAAGGATGAAAGTGACTGGTTGAGAAGAGTGATGGAAATGAATGTAGAAGGAAGTAGAGGACGGGGAAGACCGAGAAAGACTTGGCCAAAGATGGTGGAAGAAGAAATGCGGGCAAGGGGGTTAACAAGGAGAGATGCACAAAATAGGGCAAAATGGAGAACATTGTCATGGGGACCGCAAGGCTAACCCCCGCTCTAGCAGGGGAAATGGTCTTTAAAATGCGTTGTTGTTGTTGTTGTTGTTGTTTTTCTGTAAATACAATAATGTTGTGTCCCGATCTGTTTTTTTTGTCCTCGCTCTTCCACGACCCTTGACCATGCCTAAAGAAACGCTTATCTTCCCTTTGTATCACCTTCTACCTCCTGTTCTCCAAGAGCTTTATCTTCAGCAATGTCATTGACTCGTAAATTGGGTACAGTACCGACACTCCTGAGGTAAAAGAAAAACTTGTTAATAGATAGGAAAGAAACTAAGGTTTAAAAATTAAGTGCACAACAATTGATGAACTAGTTAACAATAAATAAATAAATAAAATTCTCCCGGCGCAAATTATTATTTGGAGTGACTCATTGGATGACAAAAGCATGGTGAGCAGGATTCTAAATTGAGTGGGTAAGTGGTGGTGGACTTGTGTGCAGCCTGTGGCTGCTGGTTGCATCATTTTCTGGGGGCACGGTTGCCACTGATGCAATTTCTCTATTTAACCAGTAAGCTGGTACTCGTTTTGCTGACCGCGGAAGGATGACAGGCTGAGTCAACCCACGTGGTCTTAATTCAGCGGCATGACAGGGACTTGAGCTCAGGACCATAAGATATCATGCTGGCTGCATTAACCGTTAAGCCAACACCAGGCTTAGTGGGTAAGTGAATGGCATGATGACTTGTCTGCTTTACTTGTGTTGCTAGAAACGCGCACTCCTTTCGGGAACATGAGCAAATTGTCAGCTCCTGTGAGGGGCGTGGGAATTTTTTGTGTCCATGACCTGACGCTGGGTACTAATTCTACCAACATGTATGCAAAATTTGGTTGAGATCGGGCCAGACCTGTTTTTTTTCCTATGATTTTCAGATGTACATACATGCATGCATACATACATACATACATACATGCAATTGCCTTATTTAATATAGCAGGATAACTAATGAGCGGCATTGGACAGGAGGCGGTGAAGTTGCTGAACATGATGCAAAAACCAGGAGGCAAAGGTGGCGAACCATGTTCGCAGCATGCACCGGAGAAGGTTCGTCAAATGGGCACGGATTTGGAAAAGCTTGGAATCAAGGTGAGTAGCAGCATGGGGGCTAGAAAGTAAGTGCAAACCATAATATGGAGTTTAGCAATGCAACGACGCATGGTTTAATAATGGACGGGATGAGGTCGAGGAGGGGTATGATTGGGAATCTGTACGCAGGTTTCGGACTTGGAGACACTCAATGTTATTCACGTGAGTGGAACAAAAGGCAAAGTGAGTTTCTTCAATTTCCTCTCTTGTCGATGACGATACGTTCCATTTTTTATTTATTGTAACCACTTTGTTTTTTAACGTTTACATTGTTTTGTTTGTCATTTTATTGAATCGATTTCCAACTTTGTGTACTTCATATTTTAAATTGTCTGTAATTTAATCTTCTCAAGCCGATGAGTTTGTAGATTTGAGCATTTGTAAAAATGGATTTACAGAACATTACCTTGGGGTTTTTTTTCGATACGTTACCTTAACATTATTGCACAATGCACATGTTACATTTAACTATATTTTCTCAGTTTGGGGGACAGGGATGGGTGCTATGTCGGCAGCATTGTATACACAAAGAATTAAGTTAAGCACCCCCCCCGTTTTTTTACAACCTCGCACATTACAAGTTTGTTGTCGTCAAAACAGTGTAATATACCCATGATATTGCTATATTTTCTGGAGAAGTGATATTATGGTCACATAAAAACATAACAATCATGCCGTTTTCATTATTTTTTTCTGAATAATTTAAGGTGAAATTTTTTGGGAATTTTAGGCATATTTTCACCTCAATTTAAGTATGGAGCTATAGGTCCATCACGGACAGTGTGGATGACGTTTATGTTTTCTAACGTACAGTCATTGTTCTGAGAAGACCTCTAGCGATCTTTGCGTCAATAACGTGTGTAGGACCCACGTGATCGGATCACTACTCAACCCAACTCAACCCTACGAGTGCACTCATCTGCATTTCATCAATGGATAATTGCTAATGTCATACCAATCATTATTTGATCTCACATACCTTAGAATATATGCCAATGTATACATATACACAAAGAATATATATTAGGGGGTGCTTACCTTAATTCGTTGTGTAGGGGTGCTTAACTTAATTCTTTGTGTATATTTTCCTTGATATCACTTCAATGACCACCCCAAGTTTTTTTTTTTTTTTTTTGGGTATACAGAGTCGAGGCTCGTGAAAGAGCTAACATTTATCAAACAAACAAATCAAACAAACAAGCAAACAAAGTATATAAAAAGGGGAGCGGTCGACAAGATGGGGAGAGAAGGGGAGGAAGCACACAAACACAACATTTGAGAGCAGGGATGTCAGGCGATGTGTGGGAGGGAGAGGGCCTGGGGGGAGGCAGGATAGGTATAAAATGCAAGGACACCAAGGACTTCCAGGAAAGAAGTCAAAAGTCATCTCAAAAAAGTGGATTTGGGGTGAAATTAGCGGGGGTAGAAAAGATCAAGGTTTTGGATTGGGGAAGATAAGAGATGATGGTGAACAGCCGTTTCAAAGACCTGGAGGGAGGAGTGGGATTGAAGAGAGTGAGGGAGTTTGTTCCAGAGGCGGGAGAAAAGAGGAATGAAGGAGTGAAGGTGAGCAGAGAGTCTTGATTTTGGCAGTTTAACCATAAGAGGGTTGCAGGCAGATCTTGTGCGACCTGTAGGAATATTTGGGAGACAGAGCCTAGAGAGAGCTGGGGGAGCAAGGCCGGAGAGGAGTCGGTAGAAGACGGAAAGACCACCAACCTGCCTGCGGTGAGTAAGTGAAAGGCCCTCGGAGATAGCGTCATCGCGGGAGATTCCAATGATTCTGAACGCTTTGGATTCAACAGCGTGAAGACGAGCTCGGTGTGAGGCAGGAACACCAGCCCAGAGGGGAGAGCAGTACTCCATTTAGCTGTGGATGAAAGCCTTGTATGTGGTGAGGAGCTCAGGTGTGCCAAGGAAGGACTTCGCACGATGGAGGATGCCCAGTCGGCAACTGGATTTGGAGGCCAGCTTGGAAATGTGGTTTTCCCAGGAAAGATCATGGCAGATAGTGAGACCCAAAAGCTTGAGTGACACAACTTCTTGGAGAGGATTATTCAGAAAGTAGATGAGAGGGTTGTCCAGTCGGTCTTTTCGGAGAGACATCGTAAGAGTGTGAGATTTGTCAGGATTGAAAGACATGTTGCACTTGTTTGCCCAGTCTGTGATTTTGTCCAGGTCTGCAGAGAGTGAGGAGGCTGCAGACTGCCGATCTGAGGGATGAGGAATGGAGCGGCAGAGAGTGGAGTCATCAGCAAAGAGATAGAGAGGATTTTCAAGAGAGTCAGGGAGATCATTGATGAAGACCAGAAAAAGCACAGGGCCCAGAACACTGCCTTGGGGAACTCCAGCCTGAACAGGAAGAGGAGATGAGAGAAACACCCATTCAGGGCCACACGTTGACTACGACTAGAGAGGAAGTCCGCCAGCCATGCGTGGAGATTTCCATGGATACCAAAGGAGGAGAGTTTGGTGAGCAGAGCGGGGTGCCAGACCATATCGAAGGCACGTAATGTGTCGAGGGAGACAGCTCTAATTTCCTGTTTGGCATTGAGGACCTCCATCCATTGTTGAGACAGCAGAAGCAACATGTCCAGAGTAGAGTGACCTGGTCTGAAACCAAATTGATGATCAGAGATCAGGCCATTGGAGAAGAGGAAAGATTTCATATCTGAAGCAATGATGGATGCCATGACTTTGCTGATAATTGGGAGAAGGCTGATTGGTCTGTCGTTGCTAGGATCTGTTTTTGCACCTTTTTGTGCAAAGCGGTGATGTTGGCTGATTTCCAAGCAGATGGCAGTTGACCTTGAGCAAAAGAGAGGGTGAAGAGAACAGAGAGATGGAGTGAAAGAGCGGAAGAACAGGATTTTAGGACCCGTGGGCTGATGCTGTCAGGTCCAGTTGCAGAATCAGAGTCGAGGGTTGACAGAAACTTTTCCACCTTGTCAGGAGGAAAGGACACGGAGTCCAGGAGCAGCTGGGTACGACTGGCTACGGTGGGTACAGAGAGGGATGGGTTTGGGACACAAGATTTGGAGGCAAACACAGAGTTGAGGCATTCAGCTTTTTCACGTGCGGAGTCAGCTGTGTAGCCATTTGAGGTAAGGGAGGGGATGGAGGGGGAACAAACACCAGAAACAGATTTGACCAGACGCCACCAGGATTTGGAAGAGGGAGACAGATAAGAGAGTTCGGTCTTGAGAACGGAGAGATATTGTTTCCTGGCTCTCCTGAGGGTGGACACACACTTGTTTCGGGCTTTGTGAAAGGAAATGAGATTTCCTTCCGTTGGATTTGCTTTCCAGGAGACGAAGGCAAGTTGTTTCTGGGCAACAGCCTCACCACAAGATTCCGTGTACCATGGACGGGAGGAAGGGTGTGACAACTGAAGACGAGATGGGATAAATCTGTGGATGAGGGAGAGCAATTTACTTTGGAAGAATTCCCAGGATGAGTTGATGTCAGAGGTGGTAGAGATGGGAGACCAGTCCAGATGATTGATGGCTGCTTGGAGACCATGCCAGTTGGCCTGAGTGAAATGCCAGACTCGCTGACGCTGAGCAGGCTCCCTGAGAATGGTCAGAGAGATGTCCACTTCAACAAGCACATGATCAGATGAGCCGATTGGAGCAGAAGAAGAGCAGCAGACATTTTCAGGGAAGTTAGTCATAACCAAGTCCAGAAGAGAAGATGCTCCGTTGACTGAGATCCGGGTCAGGAAATTGACAGATTGTGTCAGTCCCAGTGAGTCGCAGAAGTCCTTTGCTGAGGAGCCATGGCTGGTGAGAGAGGTACCCACACCTAGCCAACTGGCATGGTGACAATTGAAATCACCACATATGAGGAAGAGAGAGTTGGGATGAGTAGATAGAAGTAGGTCCATATTATCAGACAGCGAGATGTATATGGAGTCATCACTGTTTGGTGGACGGTACAACACACATATGAACAAGAGGTGGGAGCGAAGGGGAAGCCGCAGCCAGAGGTATTCCTGGGGGTGAGGTGGAGAGAGTGCAGTGCAGGGCGAGTGAGGAAGAGAGTTTTTGATAAAGAAAGCAACCCCACCTCCAGGACGAGGCTCAGGTCTATCATACCGGAGGAGGGAGTAACCCGGGAGAGATACTAAGGAATCAGAGACATCATGAAGGAGGAAAGTTTCTGTTAAGCAGATCACGTCTGGTTTGTCAGAAGCAACCTGTATGGAGAGATCAGTTAAGTTTGAACGAAGGCCCCGGATGTTTGAGGTCCATACCGTTAATGAAGAGGAAGGGGGAGCATCGGATACAGAACAGGGGGGAGGAGGGGTAGGGTAACATGTGGAAGAGGTGGAAGAGGTAGGGAGAGCTGTTGAAGGTGTGTCAGAGATTTCAGAATAGCTCGGAGAAAGGGAAGGATGGGGCGGACAAAAGGTTTGATGGTGATTGGGTGAGGCACAATGAGGTGTTATTTGAGGAGGGGGAAGAGCGAGGCAGAAGGTTGGGGGAGATGGAGGTGAGAGTTGGAAGGGGGAAGAAGCAGGGAGGACGCTTTGAGGAGGGGGAGTGAGAGGGGGGAAATTGAGAAGAAATGAGGGTGGGGAGATTTGAAGGGGAGGGGTGAGGAGGGAGTTTAGGAGGGAAGGGACAAGGGGATGGATTTGAAAGGGATGGGATATGGGGGAGATTTGGAGGGGAGGGGTGAGGGGGGAGTCTAGCGGGGAGGGGTGAGGGGGAGTCTTGGAGGGGAGGGGTGTGGGGGGAGTTTAGGAGGGAAGGGGCAAGGGGGAAGATTTGAAAGGGATGGGTGATGGGGAAGATTTGGAGGGGAGGGATGATGGGGAAGATTTGGAGGGGAGGGGTTATGGGGAAGATTTGGAGGGGAGGGGTGAGATTGGATTTTAGAAAGTGTACGATTAATGGGAAACGAACATTTATTGCAAAATGAGTTTCTTGTGACCTTCGAGTCAAAAATACGTTTCAGGATGCTGGGGGGAGGATGGAGTGCAGGAGAGTTTAGGGAATGTATGAAAGAGGCACTGTAATAGATGGAATTTTTTTTTGGGATGAATAGATTTGGTGAGCAAGTCGAAAGCAGCCTTTTAAAGAAGAAGAAAAAGGTGTTATAATATACGACGGAATACAGAACTTGAGAGGAAAGTGTAAACATTTTAAAGTTAATAACAGTGAAAACTGGGGAAATGGGGGAGAAACACGTGGTCGAAGAACGAATAAACGAATGAGAACAACGAATAAGAACAGAGAATGAAATCTTCGTCTTTTTTTTTTTTTGAGTTGAGATTTTAAACAAGGAAGTAGGCTATGGGGTGAAAAGACTGGGAAAAGCAGAGAATGAAAGTTATTGGAGCACAAACGACGGACCGCTGAGAGAAAAACAAAGCCTCAAGTTACCCTGTGGACATAGACTTGAGAGCCACCCACAAAGTGCTGACTGGCATCTTGTGTAGGCCACACTGGCCGTCTCGACCTGACCAGGTGGAGCGGGCAGTTGGCCCCTCCCCTGAATTTCATTGCCAATCTGGCTGGGTTTCATCAACAGTTCGAGAGTAACCTGGTAATTCTCCAGAGACAAGTTTGGAATGCAAATCCTTAATGCTGGATCTTGACATTAACACCCATATGTTGTGCACAAAATGGGGTGAAGGGGGAGGAGGGTTACAAATACGCTCGGAATGAAGTGCAATTGTTCAATACATTCCAACATGTATTTATTTTTCAAAATAGTGTCCCTGTCCCTGGACTTCAATGCACTTGCTCCATTTATCGTTAAAACTGTCCATGCCACCCGAACAAGCAAAGATGGAGTCATCAGGACTCAGGAGGAACCTGAATTGGTTTCGGGTTTCAGCCGCTACTCCTCAGCCCTCAAACCCATCCAGGTGCAGCCAAGTTGGTCTTACAGAAAACGTTCTGCAAGAATTCACTTCTCCTCAAGTGTAAACTACCATTCTGATGCTGTATCCTGGGAGGGCACCACATCTCGATGTTCTTTGGTTTTGTTGGATAGTAACTTCAAAGCTTCCTGTCCTATGTTCATTTAGTTAGTAGGTGTTAAACATCCTATGCTATAGTGTGGCATTGAGGGACAGTACCAAAGACAAATGCTTGCCTGAGGTTAATTGTAGAATGAGAGTGACCTGCAGTCGATCTTTACCTTTTTACTTTTGGAAAAGCTGGATGTATGTCCTCCAATGTATGGGCCAAATGGTTTTCTCCTGTATCGAGTTTTCCTTGTATTTTCTGCAATTCCAAAGTTGATGAAGGCCGCCGCTGGCTGCAAGTGAACTTGGTTTTGGCCAAACGGAAGTTGCTGTCTGTCAATAAACCCTCATTAATATTGCTCTCTTTGTCCTTGTAGGGTTCCACCTGTGCATTTGTGGAGTCGATGCTTCGTCATCATGGTTTTCGTACCGGCTTGTATAGGTCGGTATTGCCAGATGTGCATTTCACATATTGTTGAGCTGTTGCTAACCAGCTGCTTCCTCGAGTCTCCACAATCTTTACTTTTTTCCCCCTTCAACCTCCCAACTGAAGCTAGTTTGGAAAAAAGAAATAGAAAATAAACTCTCAACTTCCTCCCCAACATTTTCATTTTGTTCTTTTTCCTGACTGACAGACCCTGACGAATTTTTCCAATGTTACGTCGACCAAACTCCTCTCATTGACGACGAATTATTGACTTTAAATGTTGGCCTCAATCCAGGACTTAAAGGTGGTGGGAAGGTAACGGCATTGATTGTGCCAGCACATCACAACGCGGTAGCATCAGCAAAAATGTGTCTCCATCTTGTGTCCAGCTCCCCTCATCTCATCTCCGTCACCGAGCGGATCAGGCTTGATGGGGACCCATTGCCGCGACAACGCTTCGTGCAGTATTTCCATCACACACGAGACCTGCTTCAGGTACTGAGGTGTGTATGTATCCTCGTGCTGTATATGCGTGTGCGTGGTGAACCCCACTGGTGTTGACTTGCCATTCTCTCTTTGGTCCCATGACATAGCATGCAAATATTCTTGGCCTATAACGTCATGGTGACCTGCAGTTAGTTGTTGGCATGCCATTTACGATTGGGGCGAATACGATCAGAGTATCTTTGGTCTTTGGTCTTCCCCTATTTGATGGGGGAAGGATCTCATGCTGCCTTGGACAACGAACTTGATGCATTAATAAACTGCTTTACTCATGATGGAAACTTTGATGGGATGCTTATCAAATTTCTTCAATGAGGTGTACTTTCAGAGAAGATACCAATATTTAAGTAGCCTTGCTTATTTATTGTCTGACAGGATGTCCGACCGTCAGGTCTGGGTTTGATTCCCGACCTGACTATAAACTGCCTGAATGGTGTTTAGCAGGTAGGGCGTTGCATCACAAAGTGGGCGTTAAGCTGAGTGTCCTGTCTGCTGGCATTAGTAGGTGGACGTTAAAGATTCCACTTCCTTCCCAAACAGTAGGTGTGTTATCGCCGGCACCCTGAACAAATTACGACTACCTGCTCTAACCCACAGGGGCACTGCATCAGCTGCACAGCTGAGCACCCCCAGCACCGACGTGCTCTACACGCTTGGAACACAACCTTATTTATTTGTTTCAGGCATGCATACAATAATCACCTTCAAATGTTATGGTATGTTGTCACCTATGAATACTTGATAAATAAATCAACCTTGAACTTAAAAAAAAAAGTATGAAAAATCGTCAAAGGGAAAAACTTAGCTTTGCATCACTTCTTGTTTTGTAGATTCTCTACCAAATAAAGTTTGATTTATACCACCAACAATAGTGCAGTAAAACCCTCAAGAAAGCAAACTCACCCACCTGTGTGTACTGTCTCAGGTTACACAGGCCTGTGCTGTCTCGCACATTGTTATTGCGACACATTCATTCAAATCTTTCATGTGCAACAGGCCCATCTGTCATGATTGCCGCAATAACCTGGGGGGGGGGGGGGGGGGGGGTATTTTTTGGCTTTGTATATCATTTGTGATAAACTCAAATAATTTTCGTAGTGAAGTGCTCTGCTCTTGAAGTCTCGGTACTTTGTTAGGACATTTCATGCTGTTGTGGGAGCTGTGCTCGCACGATAAAATCGGACAAAATGGACGACGCCAGGAATTAGGTTTCTCTGAGCTATTTATTCCCACCTCACTCAAACGAACTCCAAAGCACTGAATCAGCCCATCGAACGGGCGGCAATATATATCAGAAACTCAACACACAAAAGCCACGCCTCAGGCGGGGCGTGGTATGCAAATAGATAAGCCACGCCTCTCAACGGGGCGTGGTATGCAAGGCAAGCGTTCGCTCGGTAAAGGCAAGTCTCAACACGCCCGGGCGAGTCCGGACACGTGACCGCTCGCCGGTTGCGTCATCGGCCGGTGCAGGGTAATTGTGTCATGCTACCGGTAACCGCTGCACGCGCCCCCCCAGAATTAACATGCACCGGGAGAGTCAGTTTGAGGGGGGTCTTGATGACCCGGCCGCAACGACCCCTGACGATTCGTGTGGGGGTGGTGGATGGTCGGGCGACGGCCCCGACGTGGAGGAAGGGCCAACCGTGGAGGTTGGTCGAGGTCCAAATGGGCCGGCTTGAGGCGGTCCATGGAGATGCGGTCCGCCTTGCTGCCGATGTCGATGGTGAACGACTTGTCGTCCCTCTTCAGGACCCGGAAAGGTCCATCGTACGGCGGCCGGTGCGGTTCCCGGTGTGTGTCGTGCCGGATAAAAACGTACTCCACAGTGCGAAATGCTGGGGGGACGTGGGGTTGGGGGGGGGCCGTGGTGGGACGTGGGCAAATCTCCTGGCGGCCTCCTGGAGGACCGAGCGTTGGCGAGCCGTGGACCAGGGGCCGGTGGCGTCAGGGATGAATTCGCCCGGCACGCGCAGTGGCTGGCCGTAGACCAGCTCGGCGGTGGAAGCCTGGAGGTCCTCTTTCGGGGCCGTTCGGAGGCCCAATAGGACCCACGGGAGCCTGTCGGCCCAACCACCGTCCTGGAGGCTGGCCCTGAGAGCGGCCTTCATCGAGCGGTGGAACCGCTCGCACAAGCCGTTGGCTTTGGGGTGGTAGGCCGTGGTGCGGTGAAGCTTGACCCCCAAGGCCTGGGTGACCGCGCCTCAAAGCTCGGAGGTGAATTGCGGGCCTCTATCGGAGGAGATGTCCGAGGGGGCGCCGAAACGGGCAATCCAGGTGCCACTGAAGGCCTGCGCCACGTCGGCGGATGTTGTTGATGCCAGCGGGACGGCCTCCGGCCACCTGGTTGTCCTGTCCACCATTGTGAGGAGGTGGGTGAAGCCCCGCGAGGAGGGAAGGGGTCCCACCAGGTCCACATTGACGTGGTCGAAGTGCCGCGCGGGCACGTCGAATGGTGCCAACGGGGCCTGGGTGTATCGGTGGACCTTCGCGCGCTGGCAGGCGACACAGGCATTGGCCCAGTCACGGACATCTTTACGGAGCCCGTGCCAGACGAATTTCGCTGCCACGAGCTTCTGTGATGCTTTCCGGCCCGGGTGGGAAAGGCCGTGGAGGGCGTCAAAAATGTGCCGCCGCCATCTGGTGGGCACGATGGGGCGAGGTTGGCCCAGGGAGACGTCGCACAGGAGAACTGTGCCTGTGTCCTCGAAGGGGACGTCGGCCAACCGCAGGCCTGTGTCCGCTGTCCGGAGGGCTTGCACTGTGGGGTCGGCGGTCTGGTCAGCCGCCATGCGGGCGAAGTCCACACCCAGGTGGACGGCGGTCGCGCCGAACCGGGAGAGGCAATCGGCCACAGCGTTGTCCTTGCCCGCGACGTGCCGGATGTCCGTCGTAAATTCAGACACGGCGGAGAGGTGGCGCTGCTGGTGGGCCGACCACGGCTCCATAACCTTGGCCATGGCGAAGACCAGGGGTTTGTGGTCCACAAACGCCGTGAACGGGCGGCCCTCCAAAAGATGGCGGAAGTGGAGAACAGCCAGGTAAAGGCCAAGGAGCTCGCGGTCGAAGCGCTATACTTGCGCTCGTTAGGGCGAAGCTGCCGGCTGAAGAAGGCCAGCGGTTGCCAAGCTCCGTTCACCCACTGTTCATGCACGGCGCCCACCGCGTAGTCGGAAGCGTCCGTGGTGAGGGCGATGGGTGCGTCGAGCGCCGGGTGCGCCAGCATGGTCGCGTTGGCGAGGGCCAGCTTAGCGCCCGTGAATGCCGCATCCATCTCTGTGGTCCAGGCGACGACGTGCTTGGCCGGCTTGCCCCGGAGGGCTTCGTACTGGGGGCACATGAGTTGGGCGGCGCGAGGCACGAACCGGTGGTAGAAATTTACCATCCCCAAAAATTCCTGTAGGGCCTTGATGGAGAGGACCCAAATGACCCAGTAGACCCAAAAGTACCCGAGGATCCAAAGTACCAAAAAAGTCCCTGAGGACCCATAAGACACCGGGCACCCAAAAGCCCAGAGTGCATCAGGACGTTTAATCCAGCAAGGCCGTGTATCTCCAGTTCAGTCCTGTGTTGTCTGCAAGTGTGGGTGGGATTTGTGTGTGACTGCTCTTCAACGAGCCTTAGACCCTGTCAACAAAATAGGGCTCGTGACTGAGCTCGTATCGAAATCACGTGCAGAAGAAACAGAATACGAGACATCACTATACTTTTACATCATTTGAGACAAAAGCCACATTCAAATAGTATATGGGTATATTTAACTTGGGTTCCTCACATCTGGGATTCCGTTGGGACAAACAAACCAGTAATTTTTGTGTGGTGCATGATCTTTGCCATGCCAGTGCTTGCATCAATAATGGAAGCGTTTCGTGGGTGAAACGTTTTGCGGTTTATGTAAATCTCAGACTTAAAGAGGCATTTTACACAAAATTGACACTCAGAATGCATCCTGTAGATATTCAAGAAATACTCAAGATAATCGATTGTCCATGTTTTAAAATGAACAAACTTGACATCCACTGGCTATTCAATAACAATGAATATTAGGAATTATGATGGAAAGGGATCACAACCCAAGTTACATATCTACAAGAGTACACATTCTATCAAACCCTTCTTGCATTATCATTGAACATCTGGATTGCATCTAAAACGACAGCATTGGGGTGGGTGTGGGTGGGAGAGGTGGTGGAAGTGGAGCATGAATGTGTGAATTTCTGAATGATTGATACTAAAACAACTACAACGCACTCTGTGGAGCATATACCTCCACCAGGCTGAACAGTTTACGTTTTGGATCCCACTGATAGGCCGGATCTGTATCCGGACCTGAACCAAAATATAATCGGCTTGTTTATGCCACCTGCCCAATTCATCCACCAAGTTTTGTCATAATCTGTCCACAACTTTTTGAGATATCGTGCTATATATTGTTTTTGGTCCTCTCCATGGTGAAGAATCACTGAAAAAAAAAAATATATATATCTGGATCTTCACCAAAATCGAATCAAGTCATCCTTGTCACACCCATCCTGTCCATTGAGTTTCGTCTGAATCCATCCATAACCTTTTGAGATATCCTACTCAGACAGTTAGACAGATAGAGTGAAAGCGCATCTGTCAACCATCCGTGGCAGAGGTAGAAATTAAAAATATATATTTTATCCGGATCTTCACCAAAATTGAATCAATTTGTCCTTGTGAGACACCCAAACTGTCCACCAATTTTTGTCCGAATCAGTCCATAGCTTTGAGGTATTTTGCTATATATTGTTTTTGGCCCCTATCTCAATGGCGAAGAATCACTTAAAAATTTTTTATCGGATCCAGAACTTCACCAAGATTTAAGCTTTTATTCCTTATCACACACCCAACATGTGGACCAAATTTCGTCTGTATCGGTCCACAACCTTTTGAGATATCCTGTTCACAGACAGGACTGACAACATAACGGTCTCCATCCACCCTTGGTGGCGGAGATAATTACGGAGTGGATGTGATGGCTTTTGCATCATCTTGTGAACTTTCAGTACAACATTTTTCTCATACAAAGTACAAATTGAGGGGATGTTTGTCAGAATTGCTCATTTTTCAATCTTCCTGGGTTTTTCCAGTTTCTTTATATTTTCTTTTGGCAAATTACCAAAAGTACAAATCAAACAAAGTGAGAATATTTTCGATCAGAGACCGATTAAAAAAGAAAAGAACTGGTATACCATTGTCAACATGAAATTCTTTTAATTTCCTTAGTTCATTATTTGGTTTGCTTTCACGTCCAGCACTTTAGAACCCCTTTTCCCTTTCAATTTGGCATCGAGTACTATGCTCAAATTCTTGTATTCAGAAACTTGTTCTATAGTATGATCATGGATCATGCTTTCCTGCCAAGCGGCAAAAACCAATAATCTCCTTTGCCTTATTGACATTAAGAACCAAATGATGTCGGTCACACCACTCGTGGACATGTAACGACAAGGCTTGATTATATCGAGTTGATTTTTGGGAGGATGGTGTTGCCACATCCTGTAAGCTTGTTTTCTTTATCCAGGCACGTGATCGTCACCTCGGCTACTTCCACTTCCTCACCCTCATGGCATTTTATATTTTCTTGGAGGAGAAGGTATGTATTTTCCACAAAAATATGAAAATAATTGTGTTCTCTCCTATTTTAGACTTGTCTATTGGCACTTATTTGGTAATACCATTGTTTTACTCTTTATTTTTTATGTAAAGGCAACTTTGATCATGTGACAACATTTGTGATTTCGTTTTTCGATTGACTACAGCAGGTCACATGTTGATTTTGATTATATCGTGAGTATATATAGATTATATAGATGTTGTTTTTGAAGGTGTTAATAGATCAAAATTGTTGAGACAATCGAACATTTAATGGATCGATTGGAAATCGTAGGTCGTGATTATCGAATTTATTTCACTTAAATGGGACATTGAACTTCCTCCTCACAATCCACAGTTTTACTCATAAAATCTGAGCCCCAAAAACCTCTTTCACCCTGAAAGTAAAATAAATTACATCACTGAAGGTTGTTGCCTTTGGATGTCAGTAAATTGACAAATTTCACATGGTCGAATCGGCCACGTGCTACCCCTTTTTCCTCTTTCTCATGTTCAATTTCACTTATTGTACGATTGTCGTTTCATAATTCATGATTAGTAAATTAAACCAATAACCTATCTATCTGGTTTATCGGCAAATTGTCACGATTCTTTCCTGGGCATTGCTCTGTTACTTTTCCTTTTTTTGGTAAATTATTAAATGTTAAACGAGAAGGCCACTCAGTAGAGCGCATACTCCCACCGTGGGTCAAGTTGGAATAGTACGTTTTGTTTAACATCCCTTCTCCCCAAAACAATCAATGAAAAATAAAGTAGGCCCTAACTGTCAGAGAATGCGCAAACAAACAAACAAACAAACAACAACTTTCTTATATATATATATACTGTATATATATATATATATATATATATATATATATATATATATATATATATATATATATATATATAGAAGCATACATACAGTCATGTGAAAAAGTAAGTACACCCCATGTAAAGTTTTGACTTTTTCAACATATTTCAACATACAGCTATTTGATCTTCATTTCAACAATATTGATAGATTAAAAAAAAAAAAAGGTGATATAATATAACAAATATCATGAAACATTTACATTTTGTAGTACATTGTATAATTTTAATAAACATAAATGCAAATTTCGCATGTGGAAAAAGTAAGTACACCCCTACATTTATCACTACTTTAAATACCTAAAATTAGAATCAGGTGCACCAGCTCAGGTGAAAATGATTAGAATATCGTTAGAGAGGATTCTGCAGGAACCTGTCTTATTTAAACCTCAGACATTTCGTTTGGTTTGCTCTATGTTGTTGAAGTGTGCGGCGTCACCATGCCGAGATCAAAAGAGCTCTCTGAAGCCTTCAGAAAGAAGGTTATAAATGCCTACGAGTCTGGGAAGGGATTTAAAAAGATCTCCAAACAATTTGAAATCAATCATTCGACTGTCCGGAAGATCATCTACAAGTGGAGAAGATTCCAAACAACTGCCAACTTGTTCAGGCCAGGCCGCCCCAACAAGTTCAGCCCGAGAGCAGACCGCAAGATGCTGAAAGAGGTCTCTAAGAACCCCAGAATGTCATCACGGGACCTACAGGTAGCTCTTGCCCCTGTTGATGTCAAAGTGCACGAGTCTACCATTAGAAAGAGGCTGCACAAATTTGATCTACATGGGAGGTGTGCCAGGAGGAAACCTTTGCTGTCCAGAAAGAACATCAGGGCAAGACTAAAGTTTGCCAATGAACACCTAGGCAAAGATGAGCACTTCTGGAACAATGTGCTCTGGACAGATGAGTCAAACGTAGAGCTATTTGGCCACAGTACCAGAAGACATGTTTGGCGAAAACCAAAGACAGCATTTGGCCACCAGAACCTGATACCAACTGTAAGGCACGGTGGTGGAAATATTATGGTTTGGGGCAGCTTTGCTGCATCAGGGTCTGGGCAGCTCACCATCATAGAATCCACGATGAATTCTTCATTGTACCAGAGGGTGCTTGAGGATAATGTGAGGCCATCTGTCGGAAAGTTGAAGCTCAATCGAAGGTGGACCTTGCAACATGACAATGACCCTAAACATACCAGTAAATCCACCAAGGAATGGTGGAAAAGAAAGAAATGGAGGGTTCTGGAATGGCCAAGTCAAAGCCCGGATCTAAATCCCATCGAGATGTTGTGGGGGGATTTGAAACGAGCTGTGCATGCAAGAAACCCCTCAAACATCGCACAGCTGAAAGAATTCTGCATGGAGGAGTGGGCAAAAATTTCTCCCAGACGATGTCAGAGACTGGTAGACAGTTATAAGAAACGCCTTCTTTAGGTTGTTTCTGCCAAAGGGGGCAATACCACCTATTAGAGCCAAGGGTGTACTTACTTTTTCCACATGCGAAATTTGCATTTGTGTTTATTTAAATTATACAATGGACTACAAAATGTAAATGTTTCATGATATTTGTTATATTATATCACCTTTATCTATCAATATTGTTGAAATGAAGATCAAATAGCTGTATGTTGAAATATGTTGAAAAAGTCAAAACTTTACATGGGGTGTACTTACTTTTTCACGTGACTGTATATAGAATATATAGAAGAATATTGTTACGGATCTCAAAGACGGCACTCCCCCTAGCAAAGGGGGGGGGGGGGGTTAATCCCCTTGGCCTGTTAAGCTGGCCGTCTCTTGTCCTGGTACTTTCGCGCTCTTTTGCGGGGTGAAATTGGTCAGGGTTATTGGTCAAGGTGTTCTCCCGAATACTTTTACCAATCCCTCCGCAAAACAGGGAGACAAGTACCGCTCGAACCACGGAGAAGATGGTATTTGCCGAGCGGTTTAGCAATCCGCGATTCGAGCCGTTAGCAATTGACTAACCCAATTCCGAGCATTGGCCAAATCGTGCCACAGGTACTCAATTGGAGACAGGACGAAAGTGATTGGGGGAGAATGAAACCAAGAGGGTAAGAAATAACAGACATTTATTAATTATGTACAAAACCAAAGAAGAAGAAACGAAAGTAATATACAGAAGAAGAAGAAGAAGATACACAGGGCAGCCTTAAACAGTCTTATATTACCAACGCCCAGGACAGACAAACAGACTTACACGAAAGGGAATGGCAGGCAGGAATGACTGGACGAAGGAGAAGGTCCAGGTGGGACAGCAGGGCTGGAAGGTTCGGGCAGAGGCACAGCACGGAGGTCCGCTCCGTGCTGGAAGCGAACAGCCAGCGGCAGCTTCACGTATTCGTTCTCGCGGTAGGGCTTTTCGAAGCAGCTTGTCAAAGAGCTCCGCGCAGCTTCGTCTCTCTCAGCCAGACCTCACCACGCGCCATCTCCAACCCAAGTCGATTCTTGTTCATCTCCGTAAAAAGGCTTCGCGCTGGCGCTTATATTACGTGCTTCCAGATCGATGCGCGCTTCATAGAGCCACGCCCATGATGATATTTCGTCAGCCCTGGTTGGTCGGTAAGGGCTTGCTGACTCCACCTCCGATGACGAGTCGACGTGCCACACCTTGTTCTGGCGGCTCCGCCCCCTTCTTCCTCGGCTTGACCGCGTGGCTAATGGCGGTTTGGGGCCAACAACCGAATCAAGGCTAGGAGCAGCGAACGCTGCTGGGAAACGAAGTACTGGGGCCTATCTTATTTGATTAATGCAACGCAGATTCAGCTATTGGGAACAGATCCTTAACTGAAACACATAATAATGAAATAACTATGGAGAGGTCCTATGGTTCGCTACGTGTTGTACATGGACTAACTAGGGTGTGATCTTTAACAAGCCAATTGATGGGGATATTTACAGGGGAACATTTATAAGGGAAACATTTACTAAAATTTACGAGTGAAGGTTCTAAAAACCATAACAATATATAGAAGAAGATAATATTAATAAAAAAATGAGCCCTATCTTCCAATGGTAATAAATCCTTCAAAAAATTCCTGGATCCGGAATAATATCCTGAGCTTCACCAAAAACTAATCAATTCTTCCCAAGGGCAATCATCCCACCAACTTTCATCCAAATCCGTTCAGAACTTTTCCAGATATCTTGTTCATGAACATACGAACACACACTCGCACACACGGACGGACACGATCGAATGCATTACTCCCTGGCGGGAGTAACAAGTCTTGTGGAAAAACTAGACGGTAACTTGGATGTCACCGAACCATGTTGACATCAACAACCCATGTACACAACCTTTATTTCTCTTTGTTTCAGTATTCATGATTGGTCAATAGTTATCCAATCACTAATTCTCAATCTGCATATCACTGATTATAATGATCAGAAATTGATCATTCTATCCGTGAATGACCAGTAGTGATCATACCTGCCAAGACTCTTCAAATAATCTTTTCCCTTTAAAAGCCCTCCAAATACCGACAAGTAACAGACAAATCTTAACTCGCTCACCCATATAATACCAGTGGCCGTATCCAGCTCGTGCACACAATGCACTGTGAGTGATCCAGCACTTTCTCCTGAGGAGTGCCATGAAATACCGGTAGACCACAAGGATTTTCTATCGACTGCGATGATTGATTCCATGACCTTTTTGATGATTGGAAGTAAGCTG
Source organism: Myxine glutinosa (assembly GCF_964187855.1). Lineage (NCBI taxonomy): Eukaryota > Metazoa > Chordata > Myxini > Myxiniformes > Myxinidae > Myxine > Myxine glutinosa. Next base: position 105,744,060 of record NC_136266.1, read on the forward strand.
ATTAGTCTGTAGTTGAAGAGATCAGTTTTTGCTCCTTTTTGATGGTTGCTGTGATGGTTGCTGTGTCGTGATGTTGGTGGATTTCCAAGCATTCACATTGACAGGGTGAAAAGGTCAGAAAGAGGATGGAAAAGCGCAACAGAGCAGGACACGTGAGCTGATGCCGTCCGGTTCAATAGCTGAGTGAGAGTCGAGGATTGAAAGAACATTCTCCACTTTCTCAGGTGCAAAAGGCAGAATCTAGGAGCAGTTTGATACGCAGGTAAGTGGATACCGAGAGTGAGGAGTTGGGACACAAGATACGGAAGCAAACGTATAATTGAGCCATTCAGCTTTCTAACGAGCGGAGTTTGAAAGCTCATTCTTGAGGTTGGACAGATGTTGTTTTCTGGCTCTCCTGAGTGTAGGCACATTTGTTGAGAGCTTTGTGGAATGATCTGAGATTGCCTTCGGTCAGATTTGCCTTCCAGGAGGAGAATGCAAGTTGTTTTAAAGCAACTGCCTCACCACAGCATTCAATGTACCAGGAGTGAGAGGATGGGTAAGCTAACTGAAGACAAGATGGGATGAATCTGTGCATGAGAGAGAAGGTTTCTGTGGTAGAATTCCCAGGTTGAATTAATATCGGGGGCAGTAGATATAGGAGACCAGTCCTGGAGTATGATGGCAGTCCCTGCCAGTTTGCTCGAGTGAACTGCCAGCTCTTCAGTTGCCAGATTTGCTGGCGCTGGGGCTGTTCTCTGAGAATGGCCAGAGAGATGTTGACCTTCACAAGCACATGATCAAATGAGCCAATTGGGGCAGAGGACAAGCAAGATACATGGGTGGGGAAGTGGGTCATCACCACATCCAGAAACGAAGATTTGCCATTGGGAGAGAGGTAGGTAAGGCGAGGGGGAACCTTGGAGAGGGTGGGGCGAGGGGGGGAACCTTCGAGAGGGGGGGAACCTTGGAGAGGATGGGGTGAGGGGGGGAACCTTGGAGAGGGTGGGGTGAGGGTGGGGACCTTGGTGAGGGTGGGGACCCTGGAGAGGGTGGGGCGAGGGGGGAACCTTGGAGAGGGTGGGACGAGGGGGGAACCTTGGAGAGGATGGGGCGAGGAGGGGAACCTTGGAGAGGGTGGGGCGAGGGGGGGAACCTTAGAGGATGGGGTGAGGGTGGGGACCTTGGAGAGGGTGGGGCGAGGGGGGAACCTTGGAGAGGGTGGGACGAGGGGGGAACCTTGGAGAGGATGGGGCGAGGGGGGGAACCTTGGAGAGGATGGGGCGAGGGGGGAACCTTGGAGAGGGTGGGGCGAGGGGGGGAACCTTGGAGAGGGTGGGGTGAGGGTGGGGACCTTGGAGAGGGTGGGGTGAGGGTGGGGACCTTGGAGAGGGTGGGGCGAGGGGGGAACCTTGGAGAGGATGGGGTGAGGGGGGGAACCTTGGAGAGGGTGGGGCGAGGGGGGGGGAACCTTGGAGAGGGTCGGGCGAGGGGGGGAACCTTGGAGAGGGTGGGGCGAGGGGGGGAACCTTGGAGAGGGTGGGGCGAGGGGGGGAACCTTGGAGAGGGTGGGGTGAGGGGGGGGACCTTGGAGAGGGTGGGGTGAGGGTGGGGACCTTGGAGAGGGTGGGGCGAGGGGGGAACCTTGGAGAGGGTGGGGCGAGGGGGGAACCTTGGAGAGGGTGGGGCGAGGGGGGGAACCTTGGAGAGAGTGGGGCGAGTGGGAACCTTGGAGAGAGTGGGGCGAGTGGGAACATTGGAGAGAGTGGGGCGAGTGGGAACATTGGAGAGAGTGGGGTGAGTGGGAACATTGGAGAGAGTGGGGTGAGTGGGAACATTGGAGAGAGTGGGGTGAGTGGGAACATTGGAGAGAGTGGGGTGAGTGGGAACATTGGAGAGAGTGGGGTGAGTGGGAACATTGGAGAGAGTGGGGTGAGTGGGAACATTGGAGAGAGTGGGGTGAGTGGGAACATTGGAGAGGGTGGATGAGTGGGAACATTGGAGAGGGTGGATGAGTGGGAACATTGGAGAGGGTGGATGAGCGGGAACATTGGAGAGGGTGGATGAGCGGGAACATTGGAGAGGGTGGATGAGCGGGAACATTGGAGAGGGTGGATGAGCGGGAACATTGGAGAGGGTGGATGAGCGGGAACATTGGAGAGGATGGATGAGCGGGAACATTGGAGAGGGTGGATGAGCGGGAACATTGGAGAGGGTGGATGAGCGGGAACATTGGAGAGGATGGATGAGTGGGAACATTGGAGAGGGTGGATGAGTGGGAACATTGGAGAGGATGGATGAGTGGGAACATTGGAGGGGATGGATGAGTGGGAACATTGGAGAGGGTGGGGTTAGGGGAAACATTGGAGAGGATGGATGAGTGGGGACATGGGAGAGGGTGGATGAGTGGGAACATTGGAGAGGATGGATGAGTGGGAACATTAGAGAGGATGGATGAGTGGGAACATTGGAGAGGATGGATGAGTGGGAACATTGGAGAGGATGGGGTTAGGGGAAACATTGGAGAGGATGGATGAGTGGGGACATGGGAGAGGATGGATGAGTGGGAACATTGGAGAGGGTGGATGAGTGGGAACATTGGAGAGGATGGATGAGTGGGAACATTGGAGAGGGTGGATGAGTGGGAACATTGGAGAGGGTGGATGAGTGGGAACATTGGAGAGGGTGGAAGATTGGGAACATTGGAGAGGATGGATGAGTGGGAACATTGGAGAGGATGGATGAGTGGGAACATTGGAGAGGGTGGGGTTAGGGGAAACATTGGAGAGGATGGATGAGTGGGGACATGGGAGAGGGTGGATGAGTGGGAACATTGGAGAGGGTGGATGAGTGGGAACATTGGAGAGGGTGGATAAGTGGGAACATTGGAGAGGGTGGATGAGTGGGAACATTGGAGAGGGTGGATGAGTGGGAACATTGGAGAGGGTGGATGAGTGGGAACATTGGAGAGGGTGGATGAGTGGGAACATTGGAGAGGGTGGATGAGTGGGAACATTGGAGAGGATGGATGAGTGGGAACATTGGAGAGGATGGATGAGTGGGAACATTGGAGAGGGTGGGGTTAGGGGGAACATTGGAGAGGGTGGGGTGAGGGGGAATGCAGAAAGGGGGAACATTGGAGAGGGTGGGGTGCTGGGGAATGCAGAAAGGGGGACATGCAGTGGAGGGATGCTGGAGAAGGGCTGTGCTTGGAAGAAAGCAGGCTTGTTGGAGATGTGGGGGATGGTACTGACATGGAGAGGTTTGACACAAATATAACGTGAAGGGGATTTGATGGTTTCGCCTTTCCTTTCCCCGCTAAGATCGCGTAAGAGTCAGTCCCAGGTTCCAAATGGATCTGCCTTCTGTACACATGGTGAGGTTCAGTCTCTTCAGCGGACCTTTCTGAAGAAGATGATGGGTCACTCTTTGCAGCTGAGATAAACCCAAAGAAGTTGGGGAGGTCATCCATGTTTGGTTTTCGTATTGTGTAGGTGGTGGGGGCACCACCGACTTGTCATGGAAAGAGGGTGGGGACATCACCGTCTGTCGGTTTGGGGGAACTCTACTTTGATCCTACTGCTGATATCGGGGATTGAATGTAGACTGATGATTTACCATGATCTCTGCAATGTTTCCATTATTGGGGAAAATTTGCTGTGCTCCCTATCCAGGTGGACGTGGCTATAATGGAGGTTGGCATCGGAGGAGCATACGATTGTACCAACGTGCTCAGGTTGATCTTATCACTATGGAGCAATTCCAAGTTGTTAAATATCCAATTACTTTTGGATGGCCAGTGGCTGTGGCTTCATTTCCGGTGCTTTTTTATTATCATTGCAGGAAACCACTCGTGTGTGGAGTGGCATCTCTTGGGATGGATCACACAGCCATGCTCGGTTCTACACTTCCTGAAATTGCCTGGCAGAAAGCTGGAATATTTAAGGTATGCTCATGTGAACATCCCATAAAATTATTTTTTTACATTTGTTTTATTTTATTATTTACTAGCAGAAGTACCCGGCATTGCCGGGCGGGGGAGGGGAGGGGACCGGGGGTAGGGTAGGGGAGGGGAGGGGAGGGGAACGGGGGGGAGGGGAGAAGAGCCGGGGGAGGGGAGAAGAGGGGGAGGGGGAGAGGGGAGAAGAGGGGGGATGGGGAGGGTGAGGGATGGGAGGGGGGAGGGGGGGAAGGTGAGGGATGGGAGGGTGAGGGAGAGGGGGAGGGTGAGGGAGGGGGGGAGGGGGAGGGTGGAGGGGCAAGGAGGAGGGGGTAAGGGGAGGGGGAGGGAGACCCGTACTTTCCCAACCCGTACATTCGCCCTCTCGACTCAAGCTCGTATTCGATTCGTATTCAAAATCGAAAGGGGAAAGGGGAAATCCTTCGTATTCGAATTCGTAAACACGAAATATGAATTAAAATTTAATTCATATCGCACAAAATCGACACAAAACACGATCGCATAAAGGTGAAAAAACGCAATCGCTTTTCGCCCTGAATTACGTGCAAACATGTGACGTGTGACGGGATGGAACATCACGTGATCGCTCTGATCGAATCAGCGAGCTGCTCTGGCACCGGCTGAGATTAGCGGGTACTTCGCTGAAATGCGCTGAGGTAAATATGAATAAAAAATCTGGATCTCGTCAAATATGGTCTCGGCCATGTTCGTCCCAGGCTCAATGGCCATGTCTATGCCAAATATCAAGCACGTGAGCCTCTTCGTTTCGGAGTCTATCGGTAACATTACACACACACACACACACACACACACACACACACACACACACACACACACACACACACACACACACACACACACACACACACACAAACTGTGTTTTATATATATAGATTGCAGGAGGGGGTGGTGGTCGATTCCACGGGATCTGAGTGATATTTAGTATTGTCGGAGGGGGTGGTGGTCGATTGTGAGGGATCTGAGTGATATATACAGTATTGTAGGAGGGGGTGGTGGTCGATTGTGAGGGATCTGAGTGATATTTAGTATTGCAGGAGGAGGTGGTGGTCGATTGTGAGGGATCTGAGTGATATTTAGTATTGCAGGAGGAGGTGGTGGTGGTCGATTGTGATGGATCTGAGTGATATTTAGTATTGCAGGAGGAGGTGGTGGTGGTCGATTGTGAGGGATCTGAGTGATATTTAGTGTTGTAGGAGGAGGTGGTGGTCGATTGTGAGGGATCTGAGTGATATATATAGTATTGTAGGAGGGGGTGGTGGTCGATTGTGAGGGATCTGAGTGATATTTAGTATTGCAGGAGGAGGTGGTGGTGGTCGATTGTGAGGGATCTGAGTGATATTTAGTGTTGTAGGAGGAGGTGGTGGTCGATTCCGAGGGATCTGAGTGATATTTAGTATTGCAGGAGGGGGTGGTGGTCGATTCCAAGGGATCTGAGTGATATATAGTATTGTAGGAGGTGGTGGTGGTCGATTCCAAGGGATCTGACTTCTGAGTGATATATAGTATTGTAGGAGGAGGTGGTGGTCGATTGTGAGGGATCTGAGTGATATATATAGTATTGTAGGAGGAGGTGGTGGTCGATTGTGAGGCATCCGAGTGATATATATATATAGTATTGCAGGAGGGGGTGGTGGTCGATTCCAAGGGATCTGAGTGATATATAGTATTGTAGGAGGAGGTGGTGGTCGATTCCAAGGGATCTGAGTGATATATAGTATTGTAGGAGGAGGTGGTGGTCGATTGTGAGGGATCTGAGTGATATTTAGTATTGTAGGAGGAGGTGGTGGTCGATTGTGAGTGATCTGAGTGATATATATAGTATTTTAGGAGGAGGTGGTGGTCGATTGTGAGGGATCTGAGTGATATTTAGTATTGTAGGAGGAGGTGGTGGTCGATTGTGAGTGATCTGAGTGATATATATAGTATTGTAGGAGGAGGTGGTGGTCGATTGTGAGGGATCTGAGTGATATATATTGTTGCGGATATGGGATTTGGCCTCCATATCCGCTTGTAAATATTCCCCTATTTCCCCAATACTCCCCAACTATCCCCAATCCCCCATTCCCTAGTCCCATTGTCTGTAAACAACACTCTGTAGAACCGACCTTCCCCTTTTTCCCCCATTAAATGTCGTGCCCAGGTCCACCGCATCTCACGTAGACAACTTTCGGACATCTTGCTAGTTATTCTTAGTCTATGTCAGTTAAGGACTCGTTTCCATTAATTCTGACTTTTCGTTGCACCAGAATGTGATTGTATGGCACCAGTAGTGAGTTTAGGACCTCCCCATACCTCCTCCCATCTTCCTCATGAAACCACAACAACAACAACAACTACAACAACAGCGCGCGGGGAGTGTGCGTCCTCACTCCGGCTTGGTTAGCCGCCATTGCCCATGTGCTCCGGCGGGGTTACCACGAAGGGGCTGACTGTCGGCCCCTCATCAAGGGCGGAGCCTGGTAACCCCCAGCACCCAATAAGAAGCGGCGGGCCGATTCCATCTGGGGCGGAGCTAACGAGCCGAGGGCGTGTCACTCCCCGCCGGATATACGCAGCCACTTACCGGACGTGACGTCAGATGCGCCCCGAGCTTGAAGTGAAGAGAACCAGACGCCACCTCCGAGCGCTGAGAGACCTCCCTGCATCTTTTGGGCCGCGCTATCCTGTCCCTGAGCACAAGGTGCACCTTGTGCTGTCCACCGACTACCTGCCCATCCTTGCCATCAATCCCGGTGTGAGTCAGTCTTGTCCTGTTTATCTGTGGTCTGTCGGGGTTACTATAAGACCGTGATTAAGTGCCTACCTTCCTATGCTGTTCCTCTTGTCCTTGTAATCTCAACGTTCCGAAATATTATAACCTCCTCCGGAGGTCTTGAGAACTGTACCCCTGGTGTCGTGTCATTTAACCCAGCCGTTGTGTCCTTTCCTTAATTGATTTAGCATAGCGCGACTCGGCCAACGTTCGAGTATAATCGGGTAAACTGTGCAGACGCGGTCATACCAAACCGCTCGGTAAACTAACATCCACGACCGCGTCTGTAACAATATATATAGATTGTAGGAGGAGGTGGTGGTCGATTGTGAGTGATCTGAGTGATATATATAGTATTGTAGGAGGAGGTGGTGGTCGATTGTGAGGGATCTGAGTGATATATATAGTATTGTAGGAGGAGGTGGTGGTCGATTGTGAGGGATCTGAGTGATATATATATATATATATATAGATTGTAGGAGGAGGTGGTGGTCGATTGTGAGGGATCTGTGTGATATATAGTATTGTAGGAGGAGGTGGTGGTCGAT